>NC_044987.1:47827435-48196813 GCF_008728515.1 Papio anubis | reverse complement strand
TAAGTTAGTTTTATATGGCTTAGCCTTGGAAATCATACACTGTCACTTCCATCATATTCTACTGGTTGATGTAGTTACAAAGTTCCATCCAAGAGGAAGGAACATAGCTCCTACATCTTGATGGAGGAAGGTCAGTATCACATTGTAAGAGAAGGAACTTGGAATAGGATATGAATTAGGCTATCTTTGGAAAGTACAGATTGCACATATACCATTCATTAAAACCTGGAATATTAAGCCTTTTAATTTTAAAACTTCTTTCTAGTACATTCCAGTTACTCCCATAGCCATTCCTTGTTATTTTCCCTCTTGGTACTTTAAAAGCTCTCCTAGAACTTAAAGTCTGGTAGTGGAAAAAATGATATAAGAAAGCAGAAGAAACTGAATAAACCAACACAAACCATTTTAACTAACTACAATTCAATCCTGCTGCCATCAAGTGATTATTTAAAGACTAAAGTTCTAGTTCCTCTAGCACTGAAACACCTCCATGAGTATCTTGGAATCATGACTCCTGGAATGTCTTGATGATCTCAGGCTAGTGGACAGTTGTCTACAAAATCCCGAAATTGCATACCATTTGGTTGAATGAAAGACCTTACTTTCCATGAAAGTTTTTGATGTAGTCAAACTGCTATGGCCATGGTGTATTACTTGAGAATCCTCTTCCCAGTGATTCTGAAATACGTGGTAGGTCTCCATCAACTTGCTTTTTTCCTATCTTTCACTTATCACAACTACATATTTTGAAAGCTAAATAGAATTATATGTATTTTGATAAATAAGACATCACCTTCCTTTTTCATTATTTGATTCTTCTAAACTCAAATAAATATTTATTGAGAACCCTACAACATGCCAGGTCCTTGTTAAATGCTTGTGCGTTTAAGGGAGAGAACAGCAAGAAATGAAATCTCAAATATGCCTATACACCAGGCCTTGCACCCAAATGACTTATAGACTTGTAGAGGACAGGTAAGAAAATCAACAATTACCATATAAGAGTAAACAGACCACCTGTACCTGTGTCCCTGATCAGTCTGTGCTTATCATTGCACCCCAGCACTTGATACAGGGCCTGGCATATAGTCAACACCTGGGAGAGGTTTGCTAAACTGATGTGTCGAAGGAATTAAAAAGCAAGAGTTATGGCATGGGAGACTTCCTGGAGGAAGGGACATTGGGTAGGGCGTGAGCTCTGTCCACCCAGTTTTGGGTTGGCTATGGATTTCATGTCAGTTAGACTTCTAATTCTGTTTGTTGATATCTTAGACTTGTAAACCAAAAGGTAGCTGAGACAGGTCTCAATCAATTTAGAAGTTGATTTTGCCATTGTTAAGGATAATACCTGGGAGAAAAACAAAAAACAAAAAAAACACACCTCGAAATCACAGAAACAGTGTGTGGTCTGTGCCTGTCTCCAAAGATGACTTGGAGGCCTTCAATATTTAGAGGAGAAAAGTGGGCTGGAGGGGAAAGCAGGAAGTTATAGTCATCCACATATTGCAAGAGAAAAGGAGCAGGTAGGGGAACCATCAACTATGTATTCACCTCGCACTTTACAAAAGATCAGGTGAACATAGAGTAGCTACCTGTGGAGATAGTTAACCTTTTATCTGTATGTATCTGCTTAGGAACAAAAGGAAAGGCAGTTGCTTACATGACTCAGCTTTCAGCTTAATTTTTTCCTTTTGGCAAAGTGAATTGGGGTCCCATGTTTTTGTTTTCCTTTCACAGACTGTAGGTAGTTTTGCACTAACTATAGCCAGCATCCCTCCCCCATTAACTCACTATGAGACAAGCTTTCTAGCCTTGCTCTCTGCTTTTTAGGAGATCTTTCCTACTGTGTATGCCTTACTGGGTATATAAGTTTACTGAGTGTTTTGTTTTTTTCTCATTTATAGTAGCTCTCATATTTCATGTTTTACACAGCATCAGGCAATTAGGGGGCAATGAACTCTGTCAGATAAAGGCCAACTGTAATAAAGCAAGCCTAATCTATCAAAGCTGGTAATTTGCTGAATCACCTCTCCTATTCTTTTTTGTGTCTGTTCACCATAGGATTATGTAAACTTGGGCCCCCTGGGAGTGAAGCTTATGAGTGTGGAGAGCAAGAAAATGCCCATTCATTTTCAAGAGAAGGAAATTCCAGTCAAACTCTATAAAGATGTCAGGAGCCCGGAAAGTCGCATCACATATAAGATGATGAAGTCCTTTCTCTAAGACTGAAAGCTGCAAAGGAAACACGACGTTTTCTTATAAATGTTTTTTGGGAACTGAAGTATATCCGTTGCCCATTTTACTTACGCTTTGGCTCATTTTTAAACCAGCTGTTATTTCTAAAGGTCATAATTACATTTAAAATCAAAGGTATTCAGCTATTCATTTACTTGCATGGTATGAGTGACCAAAATGGAAGCACACTTTGTATTTCTACATTGAAGTATTCAGAAGCATGACAGTAGTTTCAAGGTAGTCTCTGAGGTTCCTTTTCACACACAAAACATTCACTGATTAATCTGCGATTCCAATATGAAATAGTTCCATTAGAAATGTTTCTAAGAAAATCTTTGTATAGCATTGTCTACACATCTTTCCCTCTGAGGATGCGCAATGTGATAGACAGCCAGTCTGTAATTCAAGTCAATTCTTCTTAGTTTAACCCTGTGTATTAGTCTGTTCTCATGCTGCTAATAAAGACATAATTGAGACTGGGTAATTTATAAAGGAGGTTTAATTGATTTACAGTTCCACATGGCTGGGGAGGCCTTACCATCATGGCAGAAGGCGAATGAGGAGCAAAGTCACATCATACATGGTAGCAGGCAAGAGAGGGCTTGTGTAGGGGAATTCCCATTTATAAAACTATCAGATCTTGTGAGACTTATTCACAACTTCAAGAACAGTATGGGAAAAACCTGCCCCCATGATTCAATTACCTCCTACCAGGTCCCTCCCATGACACATGGGGATTATGGGAACTATAATTCAAGATGAGATTTGGGTGGGCACGTAGCCAAACCATATCACCCTGTTTATAATGAATATAAAAAATGAATGTTAACAAACTTGAGAGTGTTAATTTGTCATATAAAAATATCCACTGATAGGGAGCACTCCCTCCCTCCAGCTATATCTAGCCTAAACTACCATGTTCCTATCCCAAGAAAATACCACTTCTTTCAGGGCTACCACAAGCCAAAGACACTGTGACTACCTGGATGTGACATCAGCATTCCATTTGGATCCTCGAGACCAGATAATACCATCATATGTCATATTTCTGTAATCTTTAGTGATATAAGGATTAATTAATTATCAGTGGGGGATGTTATTGGCATTTAAAGTAAGGACAATTGCGTGGCACTGTCTTGAGCCTGCAGGATGTTAGCACTCCTGCTCCCTCAATCTCAAATGCTGCTACCTTAACACTCTTCATTGTAGAAGTCAAAAATACTGGTCGTGTTACGTGGTAGTACCATCACCAGTTGAACACCTTTGAGTTTCTCCTGTACTTAATTTTTGGAGACAAGGACTCACTCTGTCACCCAGGCTGGAGTGCAGTGGCACTATCATAGCTCTCAGCATCCTGAAACTCCTGGGCTCAAGCAATCCTCCTGCCTCAAACTCCCGAGTAGCTGGGACTGCAGGTCTGTATCATCATGCCTCAACCTCCGAAAGTGTTGGGAATACAGGCGTGAGCCACCGCTTAGCCTCTCCTGTACTTTAATCTCCATTGTGTTCAGTGCTTTCCTGGACTCTTCCCATTCTCTCCCAAACCTTCCAACCATAACCTCTAAAAAAATCAATAAACAAGACAAACGCCACTGTTGAAGGTGTAAATGTCCAAGGGGTTCACCTTGCCTGCTGCCTAGACAGAGCCGATTCATCAAGACAGGGGAATTGCAATAGACAAAGAGTAATTCACACAGAGCCAGCTGTGCGGGAGCCCAGAGTTTTATTATTACTCAAATCAGTCTCCCTGAGCATTCGGGTAGCAGAGTTTTTAAAGACAACATGGTAGGTGTGGGAAAGCCAGTGAGCCGGGAGTGCTGATTGGTCAGAGATGAAATCATAGGGAGTCAAAGCTGTCCTCCTGCACCGAATCAGTTCCTAGGTTGGGGGGGGGGGGGGCCACAAGATCAGATGAGCCATTTTATCAATCTAGGTAGTGCCAGCTGATTCATCATGTGCAGGGTCTGCAAAATATCTCAAGCACTGATCTTAGGAGCA
Organism: Papio anubis; assembly: GCF_008728515.1. NCBI lineage: Eukaryota > Metazoa > Chordata > Mammalia > Primates > Cercopithecidae > Papio > Papio anubis. The sequence goes on along the minus strand of NC_044987.1, from coordinate 48,192,580 downwards.
GTTTAGAGACAATCAGAATCTTGTAACCTCCAGCTGCATGACTCCTAAGCCATAAGTTCTAATCTTATGGCTAATGTTAGTCCTACAAATGCAATCTACTCTGTAGGCAAGAATGAGGTCTGCTTTGGGAAAGGGCTGTTATCATGTTTGTTCTAAACTATAAACTAAGTTTTTCCCAAAGTTAGTTGGGCCTCTGCCCAAGAATGAAAAGGACAGCTTGGAGATTAGAAGCAAGATGGAGTCGATTAAATTAGATCTCTTTTGCTGTCTCGGTCATAATTTTGCAAAGGCGGTTTCAAAGGTGTCTTTTCTTTTTGAGACAGGGTCTTACTGCCATCTAGGCTGGAGTGCAGTAGCATGATCATGGCTTACTGCAGTCTTAGCCTCTCAGGGATCCTCTCACCTCACCCTCCCAAATAGCTGAGACCACAGAAGCTCACCACCATGTCCAGCTAATTTTTTATTTTTTGTAGAGATGGTGTTGGGGGGAGGGTGGGAGGGTCTTACCATGTGACCTAGGCTGGTCTTAAACTCCTGAGCTCAAGTGATCTTCTTGGCTCAACTTCTTAAAGTGCTAGGATTATAGATGTGAACCACCACGTCCAGCCTGTTGAAGATTTCTTTTACTCTCTGGTTTTGACTGGCACCTGGCTTTCCCCAGAAAGACCTCACTTCCCCTGTAGCCCTCTCTAGTGGATGGTATTGATTCTTCTCTGCCCCCACATTCTGTGGGGCTTACATGCTTTCACCAATGCAATGCCTCTTGTAGACCACAATTCCACCAGTCTTATGCAAAAACACGCCTTTTGAAGCTCAGTATATATGTCACCCTCTACTACTATTCTTTGCTATAATTTTCTAACTCTTCTTATCACTCTTCTCCATAATCTTTAATTTGGCACCTGGTTCACAGGCCTCTTTTCCACTCTACTCCATTCCCTAACATATCCATCTATTGAGATACCTATTAGACATTCATGAATATAAAATTTTTGCATGTATGTGTGCTTCCGTTTGACCATTCCAGATCTACTCTCTACTCTTATCTCTGTGTCCCAAATGGTGACCTTTATGGACTGCATCAATGTCCTTTGCTTCTAACCTCCAACTGAGTTTGTTTAATGGGAGTTTTTAGCAGGAGATCAAAGAAAGTGAGAAGGGTGAGATTTCTTCCCCCAGCTCTTTCTGTACCAGGTCATGTAGATTAGCAGGGTCCCTCCATCAAAGGCCACTATTCCTGTTGGAAGGGTCACCTAACAAAGGTTGAGCATCTCTAATGTGAAAATCCAAAATCCAAAGTGTTTCAAAATCTGAAACATTTTAAGCACTGACACCATGCTAGAAGTGGAAAATTCCGCACCTGACCTCATGTGATGATGGGTTGCAGTAAAAACTTTGTTTTGTGCACAAAAAAATAATTTAAAACAGTATATAAAATTACCTTCAGGTTATGTGTATATGGTGTATCTGAAACACAAATGAAGTTTGCGTTTGGACTTGGGTCCTACCCCCAAGATATCTTATGTATATGCAAATATTCCAAAATCCTAAAAAATCTGAAACCTGAAACACTTTTTGTCCCAATCATCTCAGACAAGAAATAATCAGTATAGCTACTCTCTAGGTCTGGTAAGTGCTCCCTCCCTCTGCCCCTTTAGACCCAGGAGTGGAACAGTTCCCATCTGTTGATAGCCCCAGGGAATGTTACCATTCCTGTTGGTTTTCCTTGATCCTGCCCACACCTTTTTATATATTGCCTTTGTTAAATTTTCTCCAGGTATCCTGTTTGAATGTGTCCTTTGTTTCCTGCTAGGAAAGGTCAAGGCTGGAGATTCAGATCTGGGAATCAACAGCCCAGAACTGAATTTAAAGCCATGAAAACCTAAATGACATAACCTAGGGACTGAGTGTCAATAGAGAAGAGAGACATGGATACACCTGGAATACTTCATTCTGTACGTGTGGGCCTTGAAACTAAAAGGTATCACTCTCAAGAGATTTCAGAGCAGAGGTGGACTGAATCTAAGTAAAACGGCAAACTAGCCCTGACCCAGCTCAATTCTTTTTTTTTTCTTCGCTCTCCTCTCTTTCCCTCCCTTCTCCCTCCTCACTCACCACCTGCACATGGCACCTACTCCTCATCAGAGCCTCTCGATTCCCCCACTCAATTCTTGATTGGTTTGAGATGATTTTCCCCTCACCTAATATAACTTACAGAGGATAGATTCTTTTTCTCTGGGGAATAAAGAATACCAACCCAGACACTATGCACCTTGTATACACAATGTTCAGCACACTAAACTTTATACCTGTGTGTGCGTGTGCATGTACAGTTCAAAGAAGCAGGAAAATAAGACTAAGAATCAGGAGGAAAAGCAAACAAGGCATGCCCACAGATGATCCAGCTATTTGTCAGTAGGCTAGGACTTTAAGAATAATATTATATGGTGGCTGGCAAGATGGCCAAATAGGAACAGCCCTGGTCTGCAGCTGCCAGTGAGATCAACACAGAAGGTGGGTGATTTCTGCATTTCCACCCGAGGTACCCAGCTCATCTCACTGGAACTGGTTAGACAGTGGGTGCAGCCCACAGAAGAGGAGCTGAAACAAGGTGGGGCTGAAGCACAAGGGGTCAGGGAAGCCATGAGAGACTGTACAGTGAGGAATGGTACATTCCGGCACAGATACTCTGCTTTTCCCATGGTCTTCGCAACCTGCAGACCAGGAGATTCTCTCAGGTGCCTACACCCCCAGGGCCCTGGTTTCAAGCACAAAACTGGGTGGCCGTTTGGGCAGACTCGGAGCTAGCTGCAGAAGTTTTTTTTTCATACCCCAGTGGTGCCTGGAATGCCAGCAAGACAGAACCTTTCACTCTCCTGGAAAGGGGGCTGAAGCCAGGGAGACAAGTGGTCTAGCTCAGCAGATCCCATCCCCACAGAGCCCAGCAAGCTAAGATCGACTGGCTTAAAATTCTTGCTGCCAGCACAGCAGTCTGAAGTCAACCTGGGACGCTCGAGCTTGGTGAGGGGAGGAGCATCCGCCATTACTGAGGCTTGAATAGGCAGTTTTCCCCTCACGGTGTAAACAAAGCCACTGGGAAGTTCGAAGTAGGCAGAGCCCACCACAGCTCGGCAAAGCCGCTGTAGCCAGACTGCCAGTCTAGATTCCTTCTCTCTGGGCAGGGCATCTCTGAAAGAAAGGCAGCAGCCCCAGTCAAGGGCTTATAGAAAAAAGTCCCATCTCCCTGTAACAGAGCACCTGGGAGAAGGGGCGACATTGGGTACAGCTTCAGGAATCAACAGACACCTCATAGAGAAGAGCTCCAGCTGGCATCTGGCAGATGCCTCTCTGGGATGAAGCTTCCAGAGGAAGAAAGAGGCAGCAATCTTTGCTGTTCTTCAGCCTCCACTGGTGATACCCAGGCAAACAGGGTCTGGAGTGGACCTCCAGCAAACTCCAGCAGACCTGCAGCAGAGGGGCCTGACTGGTAGAAGGAAAACTAACAAACAGAAAGGAATAGCATCAACATCAACTAAAAGGACCTCCACACAAAAACCCCATCTGAAGGTCACCTACATCAAAGACCAAAGGTAGATAAATCCACGAAGATGAGGAAAATCAGCATGAAAAGGCTGAAAATTCCAAAAATCGTAATGCCTCTTCTCTTCCAAAGGATCACAACTCCTCGCCAGCAAGGGAACAAAACTGGACAGAGAATGAGTTTGATGAATTGACAGAAGTAGGCTTCAGAAGGTGGGTAATAACAAACTCCTTTGAGCTAAAGGAGCACGTTCTAACCCAATGCAAGGAAGCTAAGAACCTTGAAAAAAGGTTAGAAGAATTGCTAACTAGAATAACCAGTTTAGAGAAGAACATAAATAACCTAATGGAGCTGAAAACCACAGCACGAGAACTTTGTGAAGCATACACATGTATCAATAGCAGAATCAATCAAGCAGAAAAAATATCAGAGATTGAAGATCAACTTAATGAAATACAGCAAGAAGACAAGATTAGAGAAAAAAAGAATGAAAAGGAATGAACAAAGGCTCCAAGAAATATGGAACTATATGAAAATGATGGGGAGAATGGAACCAAGTTGGAAAACACTCCTCAGGAGAACTTCCCCAACCTAACAAGACAGGCCAACATTCAAATTCAGGAAATACAGAGAACACCACAAAGATACTCCTCGAGAAAAGCAACCCCAAGACATATAATCATCAGATTCACCAAGGTTGAAATGAAGAAAAAATTGTTACTGGCAGCCAGAGAGAAAGGTCAGGTTGCCCACAAAAGAAAGCTCATCAGACTGACAGCAGATCTCTCTGCAGAAACCCTACAAAGCCAGAAGAGAGTGGGGGCCAATATTTGACATTCTTAAAGAAAAGAATTTTCAACCCAGAATTTCATATCCAGGCAAGCTAAGCTTCATAAGCAAAGGAGAAATAAAACCCTTTACAGACAAGCAAATGCTGAGAGATTCTGTCACTACCAGGCCTGCCTTACAGGAGCTCCTGAAGGAAGTACTAAATATGGAAAGGAAAAACCGGTACCAGCCACTGCAAAAACATACCAAATTGTAAAGACGATTGACACTATGAATAAACTGCATCAACTAATGGGCAAAATAACCAGCTAGCATCATAATAACAGGATTAAACATAACAATATTAATCTTAATGTAAATGGGCTAAATGACCCAATTAAAAGACACAGACTGGTAAATTGGATAAAAAGGCAAGATCCATCAGTATGCTGTATTCAGGAAACCCATCTCACGTGCAAAGATACACATAGACTCAAAATAAAGGGATAGAGGAATATTTACCAAGCAAAAAAAAAAAAAAAAAAAAACAGGGGTTGCAATCCTAGTCTCTGATAAAATAGACTTTAAACCTACAAAGATCAAAAAAGACAAAGAAGGGCATTACATAATGGTAAAGGGATCATGCAACAAGAGCTAACTATTCTAAATATATATGCACCCAATACAGAAATACCCAGATTCATAAAGCAAGTTCTTAGAGACCTATGAAGAGACTTAGACTATCACACAATAACAGCGGGAGACTTTAACATCCCACTGTCAATATTAGACAGATCAACAAGACAGAAAATTAAGAAAGATATTCAGGACTTGAACTCAACTCTGGACAAAGTGGACCTAATGGACAGCTACGGTACTCTCCACCCCAAATCAACAGAATACACATTCTTCTCAGCACCACATCGCACTTATTCTAAAGTTGACCACATAATTGGAAGTAAAACACTCCTCAGCCAATGCAAAAGAACGGAAATCATAACAAGCAGTCTTTCAGACCACAGTGCAATCAAATTAGAACTCAGGATTAAGAAACTCACTCAAAATCACACAACTACATGGAAACTGAACAACCTGCTCCTGATTGACTACTGATAACGAAATTAAGCCAGAAATAAATAAGTTACTTGAAACCAATGAGAACAAAGACACAATGTGCCAGAAGCTCTGGGACACAGCTACAGCAGTGTTTAGAGGGAAATTTATAGCACCAGATGCCCACAGGAGAAAGTGGGAAAGATCTAAAATCGACAACGTAACATCACAATTAAAAGAACTAGAGAAGCAAGAACAAACACATTCAAAAGCTAACAGAAGACAAGAAACAACTAAGATCAGAGCAGAACTGAAGGAGATAAAGACACGAAAAACCCTTCAAAATATAAAAATTAGCTGGGCGTGGTGGCATGTGCCTGTCGTCCCAGCTACTCAGGATGCTGAGGCAGGAGAATGGTTTGAACCAGGGAGGCGGAGGTTGCAGTGAGCTGAGATCATACCACTGCACTCCAGACTTGCGACAAAGCAAGACTCCATGGCAAAAAAAAAAAAAGAAAGAAAAAAAAATTAATGAATCCAGGAGCCGGTTTTTTGAAAAGGTTAACAAAATAGACTGCTAGCCAGACTAATAAAAAAGAAAAGAGAGAAGAATCAAATAGACACAATAAAAAACGATAAAGCGGATATCACCTCTGATCCCACAGAAATACAAACTACCATCAGAAAATACTATAAACACCTCTGTGCAAATACACTAGAAAATCTAGAAGAAATGGATAAATTCCTGGACACATACACTCTCCCAAGACTAACCCAGGAAGAAGTTGAATCCCCGAATAGGGATTTAAAGATAAATATGTAACTTTAAATTCATGTATTAAAAGAGAAAGGCTGAAAAATCTTAAGCTGTTACCTTAAGGATTGTGAACCTCAAAAATTTCAGGCAGGTCTCAGTGAATTTAGAAAGTTCATTTCGAGGGCGGAGTTCAAAAGTCTCGGACCCGAGGCCGCCACTGCGCGCAGCCTCCTGCCCGCCATGGCCGCGCCTCGAACCCCACGCGCTCTGGCGGCCGCCGCGCCCGCGTCTGGCAAGGTCAAGCTGACGCTCCTGGGGAAGACGATCCTGGCAGGCGGCCTGGCGGGCGGCATCGAGATCTACATCACCTTCCCCACCCAGTATGTGAAGACGCAGGGCAGCTGGACTAGCGCTCGCACCCGCTGCGGTACCAGAGCATCCGGGACCGGTGTGGCCGAGTGTCTGCAACCATGGCGTCCTGGGCCTGTACGCGGCCTCAGCTCCCTGCTCTACGGCTCCATCCCCAAGGCGACCGCCAGGTTCGGAATGTTCTGGTTCCTCAGCAACCACATGCGGGTTTCCCAGGGACGCTGGACAGCACACGCGGGCTGCTGTGCTGCCTGGGCGCTGGAGTGGCTGAGGCCGTGGTGATCATGTGCCCCATGAAGACCATCAAGGTGAAGTTCAGCCGCCACACCTACCTAAACCCCCAGTACAGAGGATTCTTCCGCGGGTTAGGAAGATTGTGCGGTAACAAGGACTGAAGGGGCTGTATCAGGGCCTCACAGTCACGGTGCTGAAGCAGGGCTGGAATCAGGCCATCTGCTTCTTCGTCATGACATTCCCTGCACAGTTGGTACGGAGGGGACAACCCCAACAAGCCTATGAACGTGCTGATCACTGGGGTCTTCGGAGCCATGGTGTGCACAGCCAGCGTCTTTGGAAACACTCCTCTGGACGTGATTAAGACCCGCAGGTAGGGCCTGGAGGCGCACAAATACTGGAACTCGATGGACTGCCTCTGGCAGATCCTGAGAAAGGAGGAGCTCAAGGATTCTACAAGGGCATTGTCCCGCTCCGGGGCAGGTCAGCCTGGTTGTGGCCATAGTGTTTATCATCTATGATGAGGTGGTGAAGCTGCTCAACGAAGTGTGGAAGACGGACTAAGCCCAGTGGGGCCACAGGGGACCGCCCCAGGCACCTCCAGAGGCCCCACCACCCTTGTCTCACATGATTCCAGTGCAGTAGTGCCAAAAGGCTCCTTCCTACATCCCTCGAGCTCTGTGATCTGGTCTGTGCATTGTGGCCATCAAGTCCATGTGTCCCATAGTGCCGTGTCTCCCCTGTGGTCTGTGTGTAACACCACCACTGTATCCCAGTGTCTGGCCCAGCCATGCTTGGTATGCATCTGGCCTGTGAACCTGTGCCTACTTGTCCATGTGCTTACTGTGAGCCTGTGCCTGTGTTTCAGGTTCTGTGTCATGTGACCCGGTGCCCCGCCTCCTGGGGTGCCCTGTGGCCTGGGTCCCAGTCCCGTGCTTTTCACCCTCCATGGGCCTATCACTGCTGCCTCTGGGCCTGCCCCTGGCTTCTCCGCATTCCAGGGTCTGCTACACCCCCCGGCTCCCGCCTTTGGCCTTAACTGGCCCTTAGGCCCTCCCTCCACCCAGGACAGGGTGGCACCCACCACTCTCAGGACCAGCGTGCCAAGGCAGAATTTTTTTAAAAAGATATTTTGCCAAGGTTGAGTACGCACACCCATGACACAGCCTCAGGAAGTCCTGACCACATGTGCCCAAGGTGGTCAGGGCAGTTTGGTTTCATATATTTTAGGGAGACATGAGACATCAATCAACATATGTAAGATGAACAATGGTTCCGTCTGGAAAGGTGGGACAACTGGAAGCAGGGAGGGGGCTTCCAGGTCATAGGTAGATAAGAGACAAAAGGTTGCATTCTTTTGAGTTTCTGATTAGCCTCTCCGAAGGAGGCAATCAGATACCCATTTATCTCAGTGAGTAGAGGGATGACTGAATAGAACGGGAGGCAGGTTTGCCCTAAGCAGTTCACAGCTTGACTTTTCCCTTTAGGTTTGTGATTTTGGGGGCCCAAGATATTTTCCTTTCACAGGATCAAGGGAAAAAAATAAATTCAAAGTAAAGGTAAGAAAATACAGATGAGAACACTGTTTCAGGAAAAACTGTCTCAAACTGTGTTTTTCCTTTACTTTCCCACCACAACAATCAACACAGAGGACCTTGTTTTAAAAATTTTATATTTTTTTACCCAAAACAAAAATAGTCAATAATACAGAAGACTTCTGTGCTCTAATGTGGGTTTTTTTGCCACATGCCAAGCAGTAGACACCAGCTGGGTGTTCTCCAATTCAGTTCCAACACGATCAACCTGGAGATGGTGTCAGAACCCACAGGTTGAGGGGGCTCAGTCCCCAAGACTGCCCCCCTTAAACCCCAAAATCAGAGTGGCGGGGAAACATTAGAGTCCTGCCTTGGGGCAAGTGAAAGGAAGACAGAAGAGAGATTCTGTTTACTGCGGCCTGCTGGTTGGGTCTAACACATCCAACATTATAACAACAAAAGATTGTAACAAGGTGTTCCTAGAACAGGTAATTTTTAAAAAAAGAAAAAAAACCGCAACAATGGATATGGGAATGATGAACCAGGAATTACAGATGGAAACTATATATCATAACACCACAAGCAGAAACCAATTAAAGAGAAAGCTGATGTACACAGGAGAAAATCAACAAACCCAAAAGTTGGTTCTGATAAACCCTAATGTAGTGCCTGATGGGTTCATCTTACCTGCTGCCCAGAAAGCCCAACACACTGAGAACAGCAGGTTTTTTGCAGCAAAGAAAGAGTTTAATTAGGCCAGGCATGGTGGCTCACGCCTGTAATCCCAGCACTTTGGGAGGCCAAGGTGGGCGGATCACCTGAGGTCAGGAGTTTGAGACCAGCCGGGCCAACATGGTAAAACCCTGTCTTTACTAAAAATACAAAAACTAGCCAGGCATGGTGGCACATGCCTGTAGTCCCAGCTACATGGGAGGCTGAGGCAGGAGAATCTCTTGAATCCGGGAGGCAGAGGTTGTGGTGAGCTGAGATCACACCATTACACTCCAACCTGGGCAACAGAGCAAGACTCTGTCTTAAAAAAAAAAAAAGGAAAGAAAGAAAGAAAGAAAAGAGTTTAATTAATGCAGGGCTAGCCAAGCAGAAGATAGACTTTATTACTCAAATCAGCTTCCCAGATAACTCAGAGGCTAGGGTTTTTTTAGATAATTTGGTGGGCAGGGGGCTAGGGTATGAGTGCTGCTGATTGGTTAGAGATTACATTGTAGAAATGTAGAAACCAGTCCTTGTGTGCTGTGTCAGCCTCTGCGTGGGGGCCACAAGAGTCATGAGCCACAGGTCCATGTGGAGTCAGTCAGTAGCCAGAGTGCAAAAGTCTGAAAACATCTCAAAAGACCCATCTTAGGTTCTACAATAGTGATGTTTTCTATAGGAGCGATTGGAGAAGTCACAAATCTTGTGACCTCTGGCCACATGACTCCTGAGCAGTAAGGGATTATAGAAAAGCAATCTAGGGAACAATGGTTAGTTATCTTTACACCTACATTTTAGTAGAATTCAGTCTCCTCTCATAACCCTAATCTTGTGACTTTTCATTGGTCTTACAAAGCTGGTTTCAGTCCCAGAACAAAGAGGGGATGAGTTTTACGGAGGACTGTCATTATTTTTGCTTCAATGCTAAACTATAAACTAAATTTCTCCCATTGTTAGCTTGGCCTATGTTGAGGAATAAGCAAGGCCAGCCTGCCTGTGAGTCTAGAAGCAGGATGAAGTCAACCATGATAGACTTCTCTCACTGTCATAATCTTTGCAAAGGCAGTTTCAGTTCAAAACCAGCCTGGGCAATGTAGTGAAACCCCATCTCTACAAAAATGTAAACATTAGCTGGGTGTGGTGGTGCATACCTGTCGTTTGTTTTAGCTACTTAGGAGGCTGAGGCAGAAGATAGCTTGAGCCCAGGAGTTTGAGGTTACAGTAACTTATGATCATGCAACTATACCCCAGCCTGGGTGACAGAGGGGGACCGTGTCTCTAAAAAAGTAAAAATAGACCAGGAGCAGTGGCTCACACCTGTAATCCCAACACTTTGGGGGGCTGAGGTGGGACGATTGCTTGAGCCTAGGAGTTTGAGACCATCCTGGGAAACACAGTGAGACCCCATCTCTACAAAAATAAAAATTAAAAAGTTAGCCAGGCCTTGATGGCATGTGCCTGTGGTTCCAGCCACTTGGGAGGCTGAGGTGAGAGGACTGCTTGAGTCCTGGAGGTTGAGGCTGCAGTGAGCTGTGATCATGACATTGCACTCCAGCCTGGGTGACAGAGCAAGACTTTGTCCCCCAAAAAAAGTAAAAATTAAAAAAGAAAGGAAAATGTTGAAGAAACTAAACATCAACAGGAATACAGAGCACCTCAAACTTTCATATAATTGGTGGCGAGAATGTAACTGGGAATGAACACTGAAATATGTTTTGCCAGTATGTATTAAACCTGAACATGTATATACACATATATATATATACTACATGATACAGCAATTCCACTTTGGGCTTTATATCCAACTGAAATGAATGCTTATGTTCACCAGAAGACATGTGTAAGACTGTTCCCAGCAGCTGTAATGATAATAGCTAAAAACTGGAAACAACCCCAATGACTATCAGTAATAGAACCTGTAAGTCAATTGTGCTATTCCCACTACTAAGCACTCAACAACAACAACAAAAAAAAGTAAATTGTGCTAATCACACTATGGAATATAACACCACATGAAGAAGAATAAACTACTGACACGTGTAGCTATAATATATAGGTGAATCTTACAGATGTAATATTGAAAGAAGGCAGACATACAGTATGATTCAATTTAATAAAGCTCAAAAAGAAGACAAGCAACAAATCTATGATGACAGAAGTCAAAACAGTGGCTATCTTTGTGGCGGGTAATGACTAGGATGAGACATGAAGGGCTTTTCTGGTTATCTTGATCTCAGTGGTAATTAACCTGGGTGTGCTCACTTTGTAAACATTCATCAAGCAGTACTCTTAAGGTTTGTGTATTTGACGGGTGGATCTTACACTTCAAAATGGAGTGAAGTTGCCATTTTTTAAAGAATGGTAAACTTGTTATAGATAAAATTTATCTCTATTTTTCTCAGAAAAAAAAAAATTACTTTCCACTGGGACAAATCAAACTGGGGCAAATCAAACAGCTTCTAGTAACCAACAAAAACAGCCTATGTGGCAACTCTGATTTCAGCAGGTCAACAGAAATTGATTTTTTCTCTCTCACTTGGAGAGTTTGGATCATGAGATTAAAGCAAGTCAGTCATAACATGGTAAGAATCCCACCTAATTTGTTAGTTGTGGCCGTTTTTCAGTGCACAATCTGAGTCAGAAGAAAATATCAAGTGACTATATAAGGAAAACGCCTGTGCTTCCAAGACAAGGATACCCTCTCTCACCACTCCTATTCAACATAGTATTGAAGTTCTGCAAGGGCAATTAGGCAAGAGAAAGAAATAAAGCGTATTCAAATAGGAAGAGAGGAAGTCAAATTGTCTCTGTTTGCAGATGACATGATTGTACATTTAGAAACTCCATTGTCTCAGCCCAAAATCTCCTTAAGCTGATAAGCAACTTCAGCAAACTCTCAGGATACAAAATCAATGTGCAAAAATCACAAGCATTCTTGTACACCAATAATAGACAGAGAGCCAAATCATGAGTGAATTCCCATTCACAATTGCTACAAAGAGAATAAAATACCTAGGAATACAACTTACAAGGGATGTGAAGGATTTTTCAAGGGAAACTACAAACCACTGCTCAAGGAATTAAGAGAGGACACAAAAAAATGGGAAAACATTCCATTTTCATGGATAGGAAGAACCAATATCATGAAAATGGTCATATTGCCCGAAGTAATTCATAGATTCAGTGTTATCTCCATCAAGCTACCATTGACTTTCTTCACAGAATTAGAAAAAACTACTTTAAATTTCATATGGAACTAAAAAAGAGCCCATATAGCCAAGACAATCCTAAGCAAAAAGAACAAAGCTGGAGGCATTATGCTACCTGATTTCTAACTATACTGCAAGGCTACACTAACCAAAACAACATGGTACTGGTACCAAAACAGATATATAGACCAATAGAACAGAACAGAGACTTCAGAAATAACGTCACACATCTACAACCATTTGATCTTTGACAAACCTGACAAAAACTAGCAATGGGGGAAAGGATTCCCTATTTAATAAATGGTGTTGGGAAAACTGTCTGGCCATATGCAGGAAACTGAAACTGAATCCCTTCCTTACACCTTATACAAAAATTTACTCAAGATAGATTAAAGATTTAAATGTAAGACCTAAAATCATAAAAACCCTAGAAGGAAACACATATAATACCATTCAGGACATAGGCATGGGCAAAGACTTCATGACTAAAACACCAAAAGCAATGGCAACAAAAGCCAAAATTGACAAATGGCATTTAATTAAACTAAAGAGCTTCTGCACAGCAAAAGAAACTATCATCAGAGTGAACAGGCAACCTACAGAATGGGAGAAAATTTTTGCAATCTATCCGTCTGACAAAAGGCTAATATCCAGAATCTACAAGGAACTTAAACAAATTTACAAGAAAAAAACAAAGAACCCCATCAAAAAGTGGGTGAAAGATATGAACAGACAATTCTCAAAAGAAGACATTTCTCCAGCCAACAAACATGAAAAAAGGCTCATCATCACTGGTCATTAGAGAAATGCAAATCAAAACCACACTTAGGTACCATTTCATGCCAGTTAGAATGGCAATCATTAAAAAGTCAGGAAACAACAGATGCTGGAGAGGATGTGGAGAAATAGGAACACTTTCACTTTTACACTGTTGGTGGGAGTGTAAATTAGTTCGACCATTGTGGAAGACAGTGTAGTGATTCCTCAAGGATCTAGAACCAGAAATACCATTTGACCCAGCAATCCCATTACTAGGTATATACCCAAAGGATTATAAATCATTCTACTATAAAGACATATGCACATGTATGTTCATTGCAGCACTATTCACAATAGCAAAGACTTGGAACCAATCCAAATGCCCATCAATGATAGACTGGATAAAGAAAATGTGGCACATATACACCATAGAATACTATGCAGGCATAAGAAAGGATGAGTTCATGTCCTTTGCAGGGACATGGATGAAGCTGAAAACCATCATTCTCGGCAAACTAACACAGGAACAGAAAACCAAACACTGCATGTTCTCACTCGTAAGTGGAAACTGAACAATGAGAACACATGGACATAGGGAGGGGAGCATCACTCACCAGGGTCTGTCGGGGGTGGGGGTTAGTGGAGGGATAGCATTAGGAGAAATACCTAATGTAGATGATGGGTTGATGGGTGCAGCAAACCAGCATGGCACGTGTATACCTATGTAAGAAACATGCATGTTCTGCACATGTATCCCAGAACTTAAAGTATAATAACAAAAAAAAGATAAAGTAGGAGCTACTACATGCTAATTTTAATATTGGTAATAAAAAGCCCATTGGTTTATTATTAAGTGGTCATTTAATAGTGTCAATAAATTCTAAAACTGGAAAAAAAAAAAAAAAAAAAGAAAAAGAAAATGGCTGTGCTTCAGTCAGGAGTAGGCCAAGGCAGACATCTGATACAGCATGACACAGCAGGTTTGGAGCAGAGGCACACAATCCCATGTCCTATGTAATCACATTTATGTAGCCATTTAATGTAACCTGTTTGTGTGAGCTTATATCTGGCTTTAAGCCACGGTTCCCTGTGACAAATATAACTGCACTACTGACTCTGTAGTAGAGGGGGAGAGAATAAAGTCATGTCCCAACTGCCTATGGTCCCTCAAGTGTTCTTTCAGCTACCTGCCACCCATCCACCAGCTCCCTTCAGACCCCAGCCTGAGTTGGAACCTGATAATTGTCATAGTCGGCAGGATTCTGAGGAGAATGAGCCCTCAGCCCCTGATGATCCAGGGTAAGGAGTCATGTGGCCCCAACATGTTATGGCACCCAGTGGCAGCAGTGCTGCTGGGATGGGCCCTGGTGGAAACATGGGGAGCAGTGGACAGGTCCTCTGTGAGCATGGAGAAGGTGCTGAAATACCTGGTAGCAGAGAGCACCAAGAAGGAGCACGCCTTTGCTGGCAGAATTGGATGGGCGCTTTTGACTGCGCTGTGGGAAGTGTGCACTCGGCCCTGTAGGATACAACATAGGTCAGGGACCTCCAGGGGCAAGCAGAGTACCTGGAGTCCCAGATACACAGCTTGGAATGAGAATTAGGGGCTGTTGTTAGTGTGGGCTTGAGCCTATCATCTCAGTCAGAGACCCCAACTCAGTCTGATACTGAGAAGGAAGACCCTCTATTATAGGCTCACCCAGTGGTCCATCAGGAAACAGAGCATGAACAGCCATTGGGATCCCAGGGGTGGTTCACAGACCCCCTACCATGATGGAGCACATGTCATACACTAACTATACCCCAACTGAGTTGCAGGAATTAGGTAAACAGTGTTGGCAGCACTTAGGGGAACCCCTACCCACCTGGATGCTTTGCTTTTGGAATGAGGGAACAAAAGGTATCGTCTCCCCTGCCTCTGAAATGGAAAAGTTGGACTCCATTATGACCCATCCCTCCCTCCATCAGCAGTTGCAGGTGAGCAGGCAGTTATCCCAGGGACAAGGTGAGCACACCCTAATTGAATGGCTGATGGTGGCCATACAAATGGTATGGAATGACACCAGAGAAATACCAGAAACTGTGAGTAAATGGCAGTCGTATACAGATTTGGTGCAAAGTAATTTGGGAGACGGGCATACAGCAGGCTATGTTCAATCTGAATACCCGAGGGCCAGATGATGAACGCTTTACCTCCCACATGAGGGACCTTGTATTGGGCTCTGCCCCGCCGAGTGCCTTCGGCTCCCTGACTGCTCTCCTCACTCCATATATGGGGTGCCACATACATGAAGTGACTGCTGCTATGGCGGCCCTTGGGGAAGCAAAGGGCCATTAGTGGGACCTAGGAATCTACACCATGAAAAAAGGAACAGTATCCCTTCTGCGGGGGGCCACCTCACGGGACAAAAACGGGCCCCAGTGGATGACCTGCAAGTCACCAGATATGGATTGATTTGATTTTGGATAGGGTTGACCAAGAGAAAATTGATAGGCAACCCAATGAAGTGCCGTTAAATTTGTGGACGCAACTGTCCCTAGAGCAGCAGTTCTGGAAAATGCCCAAGAGGTGGCAGGATGTTGCTGCTCAACTCAGTCCCCCTGGACACTCCAGCTCAAGCACTACTTGCAGACTGATGGAGGTACAGAACTTTTTGTGTTTGATTAGGGAACTGGCAGAGGTACCTGGCTTGGGGGGACACTGGACAACCAGTGGCCACATGTGGAATTGACAATCCACTGGTCCCCCACCAACATACAGCGGGTGCTGGTGCTGGTAGACACTGACACAGATTGTAGTCTTGTCTATGGGAACTTTGATACATTTCCAGTCAAGGTTGCATATATAGATGGCTATGGATGCCAGTCAGTGAAAGTGAAACCTGTATCTTTGCACCTTGGCATTGGCTGCTTGGCTCCCCACTTATAAACTATGATGTTTCTCCCATACCTGAATACATTTTGGGGGTGGATATTTTACATAGCTTGGCTTTACAAACCACGGCCAGAGAATTCAGACTCCGAGTATGTGTGGTTAAGCTGGTACTCCGCAGACATACTCATCACTAGCTCCATGTCCTGCCACAACCCTTACGGATTACTTCCACCTGTCAATACCACTTGCCAGGTGGGCATACAAAGATAACTGAGACTATTAAGAAGTTAGAAAAGGTGCAGATAGTGTGTAACACCATGGACCCTACAATTTTCCAGTATGGCCAGTCAAGAAGCCTGATGGAACTTGGCAGATAACGGTGGATTATTGAGAACTAAATAAAGTAACACCCCTTTTACATGCAGCTGTACCCTCTATCATGGATTTGATGGACCCCTTGATGATGAAATTGGGAGAGTACCACTATGTGGTGGACTTGGTCAATACATTCTTCTCAATTGACATTGCTCCAGAGAGCCAGGAACAGTTTGCCTTCCCATGGGAAGGGCAACAATGGACTTTCACATGCTGCCGCAGGCCTATGTGCAGAGACCCATCATATGTCATGGTCTCCTTGCCATGGATTTAGCTGCCTGGAAATGTCCAAAGGGAATCCACCCATTCCATTATACTGATGATATTGTTAACCTCTGATTCTCTTGCAGGTTTAGAAGTGGCAGCACGCCTCTTACAACAACATTTGGCAGCATGCGGTTGGGCAGTCAACAAATCCTAGGTCCAAGGGCCTGGATTGTCTGCCAAATTCTTGATAGTTATCTGCTTGGGTAAAACAAAGGCCATACCAGAGGCCATCATTGATAAAATTCAGGCATATCCCCAGCCCACAACGATGAGGCAACTACAGACTTTTGTGGGCCTCTTGGGATATTGGTGGGCATTTATACCCCATTTGGCTCTGATGGTAAAACCGTTGTATCAGTTGACAAAAATGGGAACTACTTGGGATTGGGACAATGAGGCTGAGATGGCTTTTCTGGCAGCCAAGTGGGCCATACAGCAAGCACAGGCCCTACAAGTAATTGACCAGGGGCGCCCATTTGAACTTGATGTGCATGTGACCACAGATGCTTTTGGCGGGGCCTATGGCAGCACACAGAGGGCTTTAGAACACTGGCAGGCTTTTTGTCCCAACTTTGGAAGGGAGCTGAGCTCTGGTATTCATTGATAGGGAAGCAGTTAATAGCTGCATATGCCACCCTTCAGGCTTGTGAGAGTGTGACAGGACAAGCAACACTAGTCATGCCTGTAGATGACTTACCCAATAGTGGGGTGGGTACCTTTATGGGTAATGACCCTCCAGACTGGGACGGCACAGACATCTACCTTAGCAAAGTGGGGCGCCTAGTCAGAACAGCAGAGTACCCTGAGTACAAGCCCCTTAGCAGCAGAATTACAAGAAGTCTTGGGACCTATAGTGCTGATGCAAGATAAGGCCATGGGTCAGCCTGAGGCACCCTTAAACCCTGAGCCACCACCATTTAAATAGGGGCACCTCCTCCATTCCCAATGGAGCATGGTATACAGATGGGTCCAGCCAGGGTGTTACTGCTGCCTGGACCACTGTTGCAGTCCAGCCTAGTACTGATACCATATGGTTTGATACCAGGGGTGGAAAAAGTAGTCAATGAGCTGTACTCAGGGCAGTATGGATGGTGATCACCAAGGAGGAGACACGTATGATAATCTGCCCCGGTAGCTGGGCCGTTTACCTGAGGCCCGACCTTGTGGTTAACTACCTGGAAGGTACACAATTGGCTAGTTGCTCACTGGCCCATTTGGGGCCAGGCCATGTGGCAAGTCCTGTGGAAAGAAGGATGACCTTCTCTGACCAGGCATGGGGACCAACAGTAACCTGTGGTTGCCTGCCCTAATGCCCCTAAAGGCAGGGGAACAAAAAACCTGGCTTTGAACATGGACCCTCCAAGCCCCCAATGCCAACAGTTGGCCATCGTAGCCCTCTGGGGAGGACTACAGTATGATTTACATGCCACTCCTTGGGTATTCAATACATGGCTTCCCGCGATTGACTGCTCGTGGGGAGTGCTCAGGAAGGAACCCCCAACCTTGTATTGTCTTTTGTGGCCTATTGTGGGCCCCCAGTGACTTTGCTTGCAGAATACAGGACAAAGAAACCATGGAACTGAGAAGCTGTGGTACCATTGCCCAGGGCAGAAGCCCTTGGTGGCTGCATTGTTATCCGAGATAAAAAGGTTGGCTTGTATTTTTGCTTACAGGAACAGTGATTTACCTGTGAGTGCCTGTTTTATGCGTTTCAACCATAGGATTGACATGCTCTAACAGCATTGTGGAATGGGCTATGCTGGGGTGACCAATGTGTCCAACTGTTGGATCTGCACTGCCCTTCCAGTAGCAGCTGCAGATGAGCTTGCCCTGGCACATACATCCAGCCTGTGGGAAAACCAGATGTGGTTAGAGACTTGGAGTCCATGGCCCAGCGTTTGGAACATGACCACGGCCAAGCTTTGGATAGGGAGTGCCGCCAAACCCATGGCATGCCCACCCCTGGCTGACCCATAGCATTTATGATGGATAGGGCTGGTTAGTGGGGTTGGCCCCAACACAGGTACCATGATGTATAGAGGCAGCATTGGGGTAATGCCACCATGGGGTGGTTACCATACATAGCCTGCACAAATATAGCATTAATGTCACCACACCAAGGTGTGGTGGAATGCCCAGCTTCATCAGGCCAGGCCCCAGTAGACTTTGTGCCCCCCTGGGAGTTCACGGGTCTATGGAACCCATGAGGGATGGTTTTTGCCAGTGAACTGTACTTTGGCTGCTGTACCTAGGAGTGGACTTATGTGCCTGCAGCTATTATTCCCACATTGCCTGGAACACCCACATAGCTGAGAGGAGCCTTCGTTCCTGGTTTTAAGTGCAAAACCAGATGGCTCTACCCCTTAGCATTAGCCATCCGTGGAGCAGGTGTCATAACTGTAGAAATACAAGTTGCAGCCCTTGCTGAGCACACTGCTCAAGCCTTGAATTACACCCAAGTTGTCTCCTTCTGTTGACAGATGAGGTTGATCAAACCGGGGAAGGTAGTACTGCAGAGCCAGATGGCCCTAGACATATTAACTGCTCCCCAAAGGTGGCACCTGTGCTCTTTTGGGAACACACAATGTTGTACTTTCATCCCTGACATCTTTTGGGAATACAATGTTGTACTTTTATCCCTGACAATCAACAAATGTAACAGCAGCTTTGCAAGGAGTTTCCCAGGGAAATCAAGGCAGTTGAAAGTCTTACCGATGACCCCCTACAAACATAGTGCGTATCTCAGGCTCTGGCCTATGCTGGACTCTGTTATGGGCAGCATGGCGAGAATGGTAATAGTGAGCTGTTGCTCCCTGTATTGCTGCTGTGGCCTCTGGGTCAGGGCTCCGCCCTAATGGGCACATCTCCCCACTAAGAGGGACTCCCTTGGCCTAGTGGGTGGAGTATAAAAAATGGCTATGCTTCAGTCAGGGAGTAGACCAAGGCAGACATCCAGTGCAGTATGACACAGCGGGTTTTGAATTACCCGAGCACAAAATCTTGTACTTTTCACGTAATCACATTCACATTAGTAATTTAATGTAACCTGTTTATGTGAGCCCATATCTGGCTTTAAGCCACTGTTGTCTGTGAGAATATAATGGCACTGCTGACTCTGTAGGAGAGGGGGAGAGGAATAAAGCCATGTCCCAGCTGCTATGGTTTCTGGAGTGTTCTTTCAGCTACCCACCACTTTCGTCTACCAGCTCCCGCAGACCTCAGCTCAGGTTGGAACCTGACAGACTAAAAAGTCTGTTTGCTGCCAAAGAAGATGTCAGAGTTGAGAAGGCATTATTTGGAAATGGAAGGAAAGAATGTCTGTATTAGTTATTTTGCATTGTTATAAAGGAATACCTGAGGTTGGGCAATTTATTTTTAAAGGGTTTCACTGTCACGGTTCTACTAGGCTCTACAGGAAGTGTGATGCAGCATCTGCCCTAGGCAAAGGGGTGCAGGAAACTTACAGTCATGAGTGGAAGGTGAGAAGGGGACAAGAGGCGTGTTATCCACATGGCAGAACAGAAGTGAGAGAGAGAAGGAGATGTTCAGACTCAAAACAACCAGATCTCATGTGACCTGGCGAGAACTCACTTATCACCAAAGGGATGGTGTTAAACCATTCATGAAATTGTTGCCCTCCTGATCCAATCACCTCCCACCAAGTCCCACCTCAACATTGGGGATTACATTTCAACATGAGATTTGGGAGGAGACAAACATTCAAACCCTATCAATATGCTTTCTTTCCATTAATATCATTTCTTGTGTTTTGGGATTTGCAGAATAGCAGTATCTCTAAAATGAATCTGCAGTTTTCTTTTTTTTTTTTATTTTTTATTTTTATTTTTTTTTTTTGAGGCGGGGTCTCAAGCTCTGTCGCCCAGGCTGGGTGCGGTGGCCGGATCTCAGCTCACTGCAAGCTCCGCCTCCCGAGGAGTTCGCCATTCTCGGCCTCAGCCTCCCGGTAGCTGGGACTGCAGAAGCCCGCCACCTCGCCCGGCCTAGTTTTGTATTTCTTAGTAGAGGCGGGGTTTCACGTGTTAGCCAGGATGGTCTCGATCTCCTGACCTCGTGATCCGCCCGTCTCGGCCTCCCAAAGTGCTGGGATATCTGCAGTTTTCTTAACTCAAATTCTAAACAGCTTACAATGGTAGCTTTGTTAATGACTACATTGCAAAGCAACTCTCAATAAAGTTGTACCACTGTGAACTTCCTATGGGTGTCACTCATTCAACAAAGCATTTATGGAACCAGTCAGGCACTGTGTGTAAGGGTTGAGGGATGCAAAATCAAACTGCTTCTTTCCTCCAGTGACAGGGTCACCTAAGAGCCTGAGCCATCATTGTTGCTTTCAGTCTTCAGCAATAACAAGGAGGGAAGGAAGCAAGGAAAGTGGGAGAAGACAGGAAAAGCTATTCTAGGTGTGGTGGGTGAGGCTACCACATGTTTAGCTCACACTGTTTTTAGTACCTTTAGTAATAGGCTTGGAAAAAGCAATTTAAATAAAAATGAGTTTAGGAGAATATTTATGTAGGTTTCAGTTCTCAGAATAACCAAGTATGTGAGTTTTGCATGTTGTTATTCAAGATTCGGGGGGCAGGAACAAGGTGGTTGGAGCTTGAGCTTCAGGCTAGTAAATTGCTCACTTTAGGCCCCAAAATTAGGTAGGTTTGAAGAAATTAAGGAGGTGTAAAGAGACAGAGTATGGGAAAACACATTCTGTGGAGTCAGGCTGGCTGCCTTTGCATCTTGGGCAGTCACTTAACCTCTTTAAACCCTGGCTTCCTCAACTGTACTTTATGAATCTAATTCCCATATTGCAGTATCATTTAAGGATTAGAAAGTGTGTAACCTACACCTAGTAGACATGAAATATATGGCAGTTGAAAAAATTGATATTTAACAGGAATCTCTAAAGATTCTCTGGAAGTAGCCAAAGAGTATGGTTGTCTCTGCAGTGCATTCACGTAAAGGCACACAGAGCAGTCTGTGTCCAATCCGTCACATGGTGTGAGGTGTAAACCAGTCCGATGACAGCCAGGCTCTACACACTTTAAGTTTTAATTTGTATAGATATATGATAGTTTTATATGCATATGGGGTAACTACATGCTTATTAATCCAAGGGCTTGCTCTGTCTTTTGCTAAGAGCAAATCAGTCGCCGCCTGGTATGGGGGCATGGTCTTTATCCAGTAGGCTCCAAGGGCCCAGCCTGAATCTGCTGATCTACTTCAGGCTGTAGGGACAAGTAGTAAACCTAGTTCCAAAATTCTTCTGTGTAGCAGGAGGTGGGGTACAGGCATTTTTGTCTCCTCTCAAGTCATGTAGTCAGACACTAGAACCATTCAGGGAACAGAGAGGCTAGGGCAGTTTTATGGCAACAAAGGGCTGTTTGTTAAAGGCCTGATTGGTCTTTGCTTGTTTTACTAGATGTCAACACAACAGTTCTCTGTATTTTTCTTGGAATAAACTGGCTTTTGTAACAGACACAAGGAAATGCGCCCTCGAACAACTGAGGCTTTCTAAATATTAGTGACTTTAACTTGATTAAGTATTTCCATTTCCTATTTCTATGACTTTGTGAGGCTCATGTTCCCAAAAAGGCTTTTTTTTTTTTTTTTTTTTTTTAATCATGACTCTTTAAATTGGTTATGTTTTAGGTCATTCTGTTCTTATGATCTGAGTAAGTGCTAAAAGCCTTTAAGATACTTTTAAAGAATCTTTAAATAGAAATGTTTTCAGATTTCCAGCACAACAAATGAGTCTTAAAGTAACTGCAGATTCAGATATCCTCACAGATTCTTAGCATAAGGTTTTGTCAGCATTTCCTTCCTCAAGTTCTGTGTCAACTCACTGATCTCTTGCCTTCTTGGGTTACTGCCATCTTTTTGTATAGTCTCAGCTATAAAAATATGCTAGCCCTTGCAACATTTCCCTCCTAAGAAGAATGAAAATTAACCATGTGGGATTCCCCTCTCTCTGACTACTCTAAATGAGGCCAGCAAGTCACTTTTACCTCAAAGTCCTCAGACATCAAATCAGAGGGATGGTGTACCCTGACTTCCCTTGAGGTTCTAGCACAAGTGTGTAATTAACCTTGGAGCTTTGATGTTCTTCGTTACATCTCATTTTTACATCAGTCATTTTCTCCTAGCCACTTAAAAAGTGTCTTTTGTTACTTTTATGCTATTTATATAGAAAGGTCAACGTGAGATATAACTGGGCCTAAAATCTGGTAAGAAGGTACATATTTTCAACATGTCTTGTAACATTTACTCAGCACTAGCAGCTTGGATTTGCTTAGTTTTCATTGTTTAAGCTTTTGATATTTTTTGTATTTGTTTTCATTGACATATTTCAATTCTAAAACATTATTTTAAAAGACTTCTCAGATCTCAGCTTACAGTATGTGTCATGGGTTTTGAAGTCACAGATCAGAAAAACCTTCATGAAATTAACAATTATTCTAATAAAAATTGTATGACTGTGGCAGTGGTTGCTATTTTGCCTTTAAATATATTCTCCCTATTAGCAATACTACAAAATAGAAGTGAAAAAAAAACTATTCTCTTTCTTCTATAATCATTCATTTAGCTGTTTTAGTTGGTGCATGGTCATGCAAATACTTGTTTTAGTCTTTAGGTTTTTTAAAAAATAGCCATATGACAAAGTTCTGGCCAATGGAATGTGAAAAGAAGTGTAAGAAGTGTGCACAATTTCTGAGTTATCTCTTCTCCTGTCCCCACTCACCTGAATCCTGCTGCTTGGAATGTGATTATGCTGCTCAGCCATATTGGATTGTGCACCTGAGAGTAAGGACTGTGGGACACCAAGACACCTAGACCTGAAAGTGGACACCTAACAATCTTGTGGGGCAGAGTAGCCACACATACCAAGTCACACTTGCATGTGTGAGGGAAAAGAAACTATTTTGTTTGAATCAGTGTAAGTTTACTGTTATACACAACCAAAACCAATCCTCATACAGAGACTGAATATTTCCCTTATGAGAAGTCAATGTTTTCAATAGTAAAATATTGTCTCTGCCAGGTGCGGTGGCTCATGCCTGTAATCCTAGCACTTTGGGAGGCCATGGTGGGAGGATTGCTTGAGCTCAGGAGTTCGAGACCAGCCTGGGCAATATAGTGAGACCTCCTCTCTACAAAAAGTCAAAAAATTAGCTAGGTGTGGTGGCATGTGCCTGTAGTCCCAGCTACTTGGGGGCTGAGGTGGGAGAATTGCTTCAGCCTAGAAGTTCAAGGCTGCAGTGAGCCATGATCTTGCCACAGAACTCTGGTCTGGGTGACAGAGCCAGACCTTGTCTCAAAAAAAAAAAAAAAAAAAAAAAGAAAAGAGAAAGAAAAAAGTAGTCTCTAAGACATTAAATAGGGCTGGGTAAGTAGTTTATTCTGTTAAAACATTTTTTTAAAAATTGACATTTTGGGCTGGATGATATGAAGAAAAAATATTTTAAAAAGGGCTCAAAGTACATTAGAAAGTATTCTGCTTAGAAAATATCTCTGGGCATCTAAACTGTTGCCCTAAGTATACTTATGTGTGGGGTTGGCTGTTTTAAAAAACGTGTTCTGTCACACCAAACTACAGTACTACTCAAGTTGCCCCAGGACCAAGAACTCCTGCTTGTTGTGAGGACATGTGGAGTCAGGGGTTCAAAGTTCTGCTTTGAAAACCGCTCATGGGATCTCCACAAGCACTGGGCTTTGGTCAGCTATGTAAAAAGGCAGAATGGGCAATGTCAACAATTTAGCAATACAAACAATAGCAAACACTTAAATGTGCTTATTATATGCACTTTACATATACTGATCCTATCTATTATAACCCTATGAGGTAGGGTCTATAATTACACCCATTTTACAGATGAAAAAACAGGCAGAGGGAAATTCTGTAACTTTTTCAAAGTTCTCCAGGTAGTAAAGGAGCACAGCCAGGATTTGAACACAGGCAATTTGGATCGAGAATCTAGGCTCTTAACTACAAACTGTTCTGCATCCCAGTGAGAATAACAGTAATTACATATCATATCTTTATCATATTCTGAGTGTATCTTTTAAATTCCTTAAATAAAAGCCAGGCACAGTGGCACAGGCCTGTAATCCCAGCACTTTGGGAGATTGAGGCGGGCGGATCACTTGAGGTCAGGAGTTCAAGACCAGGCTGGCCAACATGGCGAAACCTCATCTCTACTAAAAATACAAAAATTAGCCAGATGTGGTGGCACACACCTGTAATGCCAGCTACTCAGGAGGCTGAGGCACAAGAATCACTTTAACCTGGGAGACGGAGGTTGCAGTGAGTGGAGATTGCGCTACTGCACTCCAGCCTGGGCAACAGAGTGAGACCCTGTCTCAAAAAATAATAAATAAAAATTTAAAAAATTCATTATATACAACAGTCTTATGAGGTGGGTACTATTATAATTTTACAGATGAAGAGACTGAGACAAAGGGAGAGTATGTAACTTGCTCAAACTGGGGTTTAAACCCACAGCATGGCAGAGTTGACACCATTACTGCTATGCTGTACTGTCTCATCAAGCAGCAGTTGCTTCCCTCAGTAATGGGGATGCTCTCCAAGGAAGGGATTTCTGCAAATTGTCCTCTGTATATTTCCATATTCCAGGCTCTTCATTTGCCTTTCTTCCATCTCCTAACCCATAACATCTCCAGTCCTAACCACTCAGCATCTTCCCTTTCTCTGATTTTGCAACCTATCTGATTGTCTCTCACCTAGCTATCTCCTCTAGCTCACTACAGCTTTCAGCGGCTAAGTTTTGCTCATGTTAGAGGACTATTATAATAGTCTCCCTATAGTTCCTTCTTAATACAGCCAGAGTGAGGCTTTTAGCAATAAAAGTTTTTAAAGAATCCTGTGGTCAACATTTTCAGTGGCTTCCCCGCTCAGAAAGAAATCCAAGCCTTAGCATGGCCTAGCCTTGTCCCACTGCCTCCCCTGACCTCAGCTCCAACCCACTCATTTTGTTCAATCCTTGCTGGTGGTGGTGCCGTTTCTGACTAGGGAAGCAGGGCCTTTGCTCTGCTCTCTGCCCACGTATGTGGGGAGGAGAGCCACTCTCCACATCTTACCATCCTGCTTCCTTACTTAGTATCTTTATTCAAAGATGACTTCAGGGTCTTCCTTGACCCTATCCAAAACAGCATTATACTCTGCTCACATCACTCTCTCTACTATTTTTTTCTCACAACACTCATCATCATTTGTCATAAAACATTTGTTAATTGCCTACTCTCACAAGAAAATAAGCTCAATGAAAGCAGAACCTATGTTTTGTTTATTGATTCTTACACCCAGAACTACTGGCACATTGAAAGTACTCAGTGTGTCGAATGGATGAACAAAGAAGTCAGTCAGTCTGCTTTCTAAAAATCTTCCTTGGCCAATCTTTTGCTTAGTATCTCTTTTAGTTCATAGCTTTTTGATATCTCTGTATTTTCTCAATGCCATGTGGTCTGCCTTCTGTCCCTGCCAATTCCCAGGTGTATCTAGGGGTAAGGTTCAAGTTCCTAATTGCTGGATCCAATGGACAGGTTTTGGTCTTTATTTTACTTGTGTTGGCCATTCCCTCCTTCTTCAGTTATATCCTTGACATAATTATCTTTCCTGGTTCTCCTCCTCCTCCAGCTTTGATTGTTCTTTCCTGGCCTTCACCCCTAATAAGGGTGTGTGTGTTCCCTGGGACTCATCCTTGGCCCTTTCTTACTCTGGCACACAGTGGTTCCTTTGGTAATCTCAACTGCTGTGATAGGTATTCTTGTGTGTGGTCTTTTAATAATTCTGGACTTCTTTAGATGTCTAGAAGTGGAGTTACTGGGCAAAGGAGACAAACATTTTTATGATTTTCTGAAAGGGCTGCCCAATTTACAGTGCTCCTAAAAATGATCAGTTGCTCGCTTTCCATCCCAAGAATGACAGACTTCGAATAGGCAATAGGTAAAAACAAAGGAGCAGAGAATTCCAGAGTTCCAATTAAGAGGCAGGGAAGAGACAAAGTTAGCCTGAGCAGAGGCTTCAAGAGCGGAGGTATAAGAAAGGCTGCAAGGCCTTGAATATTTGATCAGTAGTGAGCCACCCAAACACACTGAAGGATTCCAGCTGTTAAAGCACAGGATTCGAGGGGAGGGGCTGGAGCCAACTGGAAACATGAACACCCACCACGTGATGGATCACTCCTGCCCTTCTCAGGAAGCTACATTTGGGCAGAAAGTTATCAAGAATGAGAACTTTGTGAATCATGTATGCTAAGTCTTGCGATCAATAAACTGCCTGGTAAATGAAGCTAAAAATGCCTGATGGGTCCTGTAGTTTCCCATAACACAAGACAAGAGGCCTGGGAAGTCCTGCTTACTTCCCAAGTTTCCTGTAAGACAGTAAAATAAACATTGATGAATGGAAAGCACCCTTCTCTATTGGGTGACTGATAAATAATATTGTTCTCCTAAGCCCATTGGACCAGTATTCCTCCTGTCTGCATCAAAGACCAGCCTTCCCCCAAAAAGAAAACCCATCTTTTTCCCTTGGGTTGGCCTGAGTATCAGCAGAGCCAGCTATCAGGTAGTGTAGACGGGGCTCTAATCTGGGATGATAGCAATAAAAATCTGTACTGAATGTCTATTTGTGACCTGTGAGACCAAGGCTCTTTTGTGCTGCAGGTTTGGTCTCAAGGGGTGATACATCCCATTAATCTGACCTCCTACCCTTAGGTATGAATTCCTGTTTTTAAACTTATGTCTCAATTCAAGTTCCCAAGCCAAATTCCCATCCCCAGATTATTTCCCTGGGTAGATTTTCTCAAAGGGAATTATTGGATTAAGGGTATGAACTCTCCAGGTTTCTTAACTATGGCCAATTTCCATCCAAAACAGCTGTACTGGCTTACACTCACCTTAGCCTTAGATAAGCAATCAAACTTTGTGTACTCTTGCCTGTACTGGTACATACACACATGCTACTTGATAAACACAATGGCACTGTATACTCCATTGCACAGCAGTGCTAAAGACCAACAACTAGACCAACAGCCAGACCACAGTAGTTCTGGATGTCAACTTAAGCAGAGTTGATAAAGATTATATACTAAGTGACTTAATCTCTCTGAGCCTCAGTGTCCTAATCTATGAAGTAAGTATAACAAAAGTGCTTCTTTCATAGACTCAGTTAAGTGAACGAGTATATATAAAAGCTCTCAGAACAGCCTTACACCTACAAAACACTTTTTTCTTTTTTCTTTTTGAGACAGAGTCTCACATTGTCACCCAGGCTGGAGTGCAATGGTGCAATCTTGGCTCACTGTAACCTCTGCCTCCCAGGTTCAAGTGATTCTCCTGCTTCCAGCCTCCTGAGTAGTTGAGATTACAGGCATGCGCCACCATGTCCAGCTCATTTTTGTATATTTTCAGTAGAGACAGGGTTTCACCATGTTGGCCAGGCTGGTCTCAAACTCCTGGTCTCAAGTGATCCACCTGCCTCGGCCTCCCAAAGTGCTGTGATTACACGCGTGAGCCACTGTGCCTGGATTCATTTGAATTCTTTAGTTACTACTAAAGATGATTTTTTTCCCCATTGATCATTAGTATTTCTTCTTTGGTGAACTATTTTTATCATATTCTTTCCTTTTTCCTATTTGGCTATACCTATTTTTTATTAATATGTATTCTATGTGTGTATGTATTTATATACATACACCCACACACACTTTGGGAGGCCCACTTTGGCCTCCCAAAGTGTCGGGATTACAGATACGAGCCACTGCACTCGCCTAAAATTAGCTTAAATATATATATATTTTATATATATATGTGTATATGTGTGCGTGTATATATAGCTCTTAATCTACAGAGAGATGAGGTCTCACTATGTTGCCCAGGCTAGTCTTTAACTCCTGGGCTCAAGTGATCCTCTTGCCTCGGCCTCCCAAACTGCTGGGATTACAGATGTGAACCACCTCTGAAATATGTATATTCTTGGCTGAGTGTGGTGGTTCACGCCTGTAATCTCAGCACTTTGAGAGGCGGAGGACAGCAGATCACTTGCCCCTTCTCTAAGTAGGTATTTGGTGCTGGTAAAATTGGCTTATTAAATAGTCCATCTTTTCTTGACTCTTTTGAAATGCTACTCTACCACATATTTAAACACCTGTCAGTTATTAGGCTTACTGTCCTATTCTCTTTGTGTCTTTGGGCCAGTATCAAATCAGTTTAATTTACTGTAACTTTGTAAGTCTAAGTGAACTCCCATGTTTTCATTTCTATTTTTGGTCCACACAAAATGTAAATTCTGGCCACGACGAATTTTAAGTTCTGCACATCAGTACAGTTGTAAAATATTAGCTCCTTATGACAATTACTATAAACGCCAAGCAAATGAGCACAGCTATCCCTGCACTTACCTTAGGAGAACGCTTGCTAGGCTTCTTGGGATCTCCCACTGAATCCTCCCCTTCTACTTCAGTGTCTCTGTCTTCTTCTGGCCCTTGAAGCTTCCCTTCAATATGTAATTAAAAGGAAGTGAAGTTCATTTCAGTTTCTACCTTGATATGGTTTGGATGTTTGGATCTCTCATGGTTTAGCACTATCCCCTTGCTCAGTTACTTCAAGTGAGATTTGATTGTTTTCTTTTTTTTTTTTTTTTTGAGACGGAGTCTCGCTCTGTCGCCCAGGCTGGAGTGCAGTGGCCGGATCTCAGCTCACTGCAAGCTCCGCCTCCCAGGTTTACGCCATTCTCCTGCCTCAGCCTCCCGAGTAGCTGGGACTACAGGCGCCCGCCACCTCGCCCGGCTAGTTTTTTGTATTTTTTAGTAGAGACGGGGTTTCACCATGTTAGCCAGGATGGTCTCGATCTCCTGACCTCGTGATCCGCCCGTCTCGGCCTCCCAAAGTGCTGGGATTACAGGCTTGAGCCACCGCGCCCGGCCAAGATTTGATTGTTTTCAAGTCTCCCGCCTCACTCCCTTGCTTCTTCTCTCAGGCCTGCTCTCTTGTCTTTGGCTACGAGTAAAAGCTCCTTGAGGCCTCACCAGAAGCCAGTGCCATGCAGCCTGCCATGAGCCAATTAAACCTCTTTTCTTTGTAAATTACCTAACCTCAGGTATTTATAGCAATGCCAAGAACAGACTAACACTACTACCCTTCTTAGGACAAAATTGACCAGATACGCAGATTTCATATTTTGTGGCTCACACAGCCACTAAGCTAGCTGGCAGTGACAGTGTGGTGTGCTTAATGCTTCCATGTAGTGTTCTTTTTTTTTTTTTTTTTTGAGACGGAGTCTCGCTGTGCTCCCAGGCTGGAGTGCAGTGGCCTGATCTCGGCTCACTGCAAGCTCCGCCTCCCGGGTTCACGCCATTCTCCCGCCTCAGCCTCCCAAGTAGCTGAGACTACAGGCGCCCGCCACCATGCCCGGCTAGTTTTTTGTATTTTTAGTAGAGACGGGGTTTCACCATGTTAGCCAGGATAGTCTCGATCTCCTGACCTCATGATCCACCCGCCTCGGCCTCCCAAAGTGCTGGGATTACAGGCTTGAGCCACCGCGCCCGGCCAGTAGTGTTCTTAAAAGTTAAAGAAACCCGACTCCCTAGACAGCCTGAGTGGGGGGCAGCGGGGGGCTACTTGATATTTCCTTCCCTACGGTCCCAGTCAGAGGCACGGTAACTCAGTACTTGTTTATCCAGAGCACAGGACAGCTGCCAAGGGACTAAGGCTCAAGAAAGACAGGCAGGGTACCTAACTGGGGAAAGCTCCAACAGAGCAAGGTTTAGCTCTCAAGGTCAATCACACACAATTTTTATTTCAAAACCAACTTTAGGCTGGGTGTGGTGGCTCACGCCTGTAATCCCAGCCCTTTGGAGGTGGAGGCGGGATCACTCAAGGTCAGGAGTTCGAGACCAGCCTGGCCAATATAGTGAAATCCCATCTCTATTAAAATACAAAAATTAGCCAGGCATGGTGGCAGACGCCTGAGGCAGGAGAATTGCTTGAACCCCGGAGGTGGAGGTTGCAGTGAGCTGAGATCACGCCACTGCACTACAGCCTGGGCAACAGAGCAAGACTTCATCTCAAAACAAAAACAATTTTTTTTTTTTTGAAGCCCGGTCTCACCTCACTCTGTTGCTCAGGCTGGAGTGCAGTGGCGTGACCTCTGCTCACTGCACCATCAACCATTCTGGGCTCAAGTGATCCTCCCATCTCAGCCTTCTGAGTGGCTGGGACTTAAATTTTTTTTCAATGTTGTAGAGACGGGGTTTCACCATGTTGGCCAGGCTGGTCTCAAGCTCCTGGGCCCGAGTGATCCGCCCACTTTGGCCTCCCAAAGTGTTGGGATTACAGACATGAGCCACCGCACTGGCCTAAAATTATCTTTTGTATTAGATAAAAAGGTATTTTGAACCAGAGCTTATCAGAAAACAAAACTTTTTCTAACCTCACCTTCCTCGCCTAGTTGTCTGCCTAAAATCAGTTTAATCTTTGCTTCAAGTTACATCTGCCCCGGAACAAATATCATAGAAAGAACTTTCATTAACTTTAACAATGTGGTCAGTTTCATACAACTACATCTACATACTACATCAACAACAAATGGGACACAGTGAGTGCTTATGCTAAAATTAGACTAGGAATACAAGCTAGGAACACAGAAAACCTTTTGGATTGGCGATACTTCAAACAGGACTTTACTTCTTAGTAACAGCAAGAAATGAGCTTAACGTTTTCAGTGAGAGACTGCATGGATGATAATGCAGGATTTCTTTTCTGAAACTTTAGACAGCAGAATTCCAGATGGGCTAGTCACACCCATGAATGGCAGCAAGTGTGGCAGAACAAAGATCTAAGCTGACTGCAGAGGCCACTGATGAAAGCTGTGAAGTATCTTTCCTGGAAGGCAAGAATAAATTCATTTGGCTTAATACTGTGGTGTCTCCATACACTGTGACCTGGTCACTGCTAGCACACAAGAGCCACACTCACTCTGAAGAGATATTTTTTTTCTCCATGGAATTTTGTAGAATAAGCAAACAGAGTTTGGAACCGTGTCTGTGAGTTATGATAAACGAGAAGAATCTTGAAATTATTTTTAGTTCAAGAAAAACATCCCATAAAGGCCTGTTTCCCATAAGTCACATTTTGCTGGCTTCTGGAAGAGCAGAAGACTCCTAGGCTAACATAAGGAAGTCTTCTTCCTAAATATGTATTCTCATAGTCACTGGTTAAGAAAGGGATACCTTTTTAAAAATGCTGAATGCTGACAGATGTTAAATCAAAGGCAAATAATTTTGAAAACGATTTGGGACAGGTATAGTTGTCCTCTGCTTACAGTCTGCTCTCTTATTTCAGCCAATACTTACTTGCTAACTGGATTTATTTCAGCCAATACCTACTTGCTAACTGGATAGTAAAATGATGTGAGCATGTATGAGTTTACAGCCTGATGTAGTTATGTAATCAACAGCTGATTTACTTCACTCATATTTTGGTTAAAGATGCTCTTATCGCATGTTTGCATTCTTCCTTGTCAACGATGTCTGGGCATCAGAGGAGGAGGCAGGAAATGTGCTTCACTAAAGACCACTGGGAATAAAGAGTGGCCATCAGTCTAGATTGCAGAGGGAAAAAATCTCCATGTCAGTTTATATATTTAAATTATGTGACAGCAGGTCACAGAGAGAACAATGGACCATGAAATCAAAGATTTGATTTTCATCTGTTAACTTACTGATCTGGGCAAGTTCCTTTTTTTTTTAAAACAGGGTCTCACTCTGTCACCCAGGCTGGAGTGTGCAGTGGTGTGATCCCAGCTCACTGCAGCCTCAACCTCCTGGACTTGGGTGATCCTACCACTTCAGTCTCCCAAGTAGCTGGGACTATAGGCATACACCTGGCTAAGTTTTGTATTTTTGGTACAGACAGCGTTTCACCATGTTGCCCAGGCTGGTCTTGAACTCCTGGGCTCAAGTGATCATGCACCTCAGCCTCCAAAATTACTGGAATAACAGGTGTGAGCCACTGCACCCAGCTCCTTTTCTGATTTCTGCATATAGAATGGGTAAAATGTGGATAATACTTACCACAGCCCAAGTTGTTTAAACAACAAAATAAAAATGGCTATGAAGCACGTCACATACTGAAACATACTTAAAAAAAAATAAGGCAATATGAAAGAAACAAGCCACAGACCTTAAATATAAACACCTTCTCAAACATCAGAAGAGACAAAAATTTGTAAAGGAGGGTAACTTATAAAAGTACAATTTCCCAGTTTATATGAAAATGGTTTAATAATAGTGAAACTTAGAAGCTGATAAAATTTATTGGCTATGACTACATTTTTTCTCCAATCACAGCAAATATTATGCAGACACTTATCAATGCAAAGCTTTTAATCCTTTATCATGTACTCTGAACCCTATGCACTACTAAATAGGCAACATGATACAATCAAAGGTTTCTTTGGCAGATGTAATTGTATGTACCGAAACGTTACACTTAACTGCATATTATCCCTTAAACTTACCTGACTAAAGGCATCTGATCAAAAGACAGAAAGTGAACAATTTTAATAAGTAGTTGCGTTTATCAGTAAGAGTCTACAAGGTAACAAAAAGTGTAAAGAGACATCTTTTTGAAAATTTATATAAAACCTTCCATGTTACTAAACCAACAAATATAATCACCTGGGTATACTTTTATTAGGGAAAAATGATGATATTGATGATAATAAAAAGAGAAAGGGAAAATGAAAATGCATCTCAGACCAGAATACCATAACAAAAGTTTTGTGGAAGCTGCATTTTATTTGAAAATCCACCCATTTTGCTAACATACATTTTAATATTGTAAACAAAAATAGAATCTGCAGAGACAATGCAACAAGAATGCTTAAACTCATGTACAGAATTGCTTTCCTACAATGAACTGTCCTTCTTAAGGCCCCTCTCAACCCAGATGTTAAAGATGTATTTACACAAAGCACCGATCAACAGTGCAGTTTAATTCTTCGTTTACTAAACTCTTGGCTAGACATTAACTTTAAAGATACTATTGTCCCTTATTTAAAAGGTACATGATCATAACATGGCACGAGCCAAATAAAAGGTTCAAGGACTTTGCCCCCCTTACCCCCCCTTGTAACACCTTCTAGAGTTTTAGTGAAAAGAAGGAAAGTCTTGAAGTGAAAGCAATTCCTCACATTCATTTTGGAAAGGCCCTAATGTCAAATGGAAAATAATGACATGCCAAGCACAAAGCAGTAAAGATCCTTCCCAATGCACTAATGCTGAATTTAAAATGTAGTGCTTTTCCTAGTCAGTGAACTGTTCCCTGGCAAAATCCTAGGCACAGAATTGACTATAAGGATTAATGCATTTATAATGCTTCCCTAAATCCCATAGAGGCTGAGAATTCTTAAGAGATTCAGACCTATGGACTTGCCTTAAAATATTTAGTGCTCTGTATGTCAGCTGAGAAAAGCATTCTGAATCAGATTCATTCTTGTGGATAAAAATCAAACATACTGTGCACATCCATACTCATTTTCATAAGGAGGTCTGATACAATATTAATGTTATGTAAAATTGATAATCATAAATAAATACAAATACTTAAGGAATGTCTACTGCAAACTGAGTATAATTTTTTTTTAAAAAAGAAAAGTTAATTTCAGTTACTGTTTCTGTATTTGTGAGGACTGGAGAAAAGAAAGATAATGCATAATTAGGAATTTTAATTTTGATCCCTCAAAAGAGTCCTGTTGAAATACAGTAAAGGACACAGTTCTTCTCTCCAGGCAGCTTTTCCAAATACAAATTTCACACTTTCCAAATAAGGGCTTTTCTTGATAGGTTACTGATTATGGGTATTAACAGGAGTTGAAAGAACTGAAGGGTTAGTCACCAAAAAGACAGATCTTAGTCTTAAATCATAGCAATTCTTGGCTTTATAAACTGTATTGATACGTTCTCCTATAAACTAGTCCCAATTTCCTTCATGGGCCTTCACTGAGTTACTTGTAGCATTCTAGTGGAAGAAGAGAGTTTAAGAGATTTAAGAGACAGCAGTTTGGATTTTGCTGGAAGTAAGGATTTTGCTGCTTGAGCACTTGTCTTTTTGGAGTAATTCCATTTTCTTCCATCAAGTTACATAAACTGTATCTGGAAAAAAAAAAAAGTGGGTATGTTAATTCACTGTATTGTAGGATGTCTTCTCCTAAGTAAAAATGCTTTGCGGTCTTTACCATTTAACTGGCCCAGAAGTGTTCACAACATGCTAATCACAAACCCTGTTTATAAAACAAAGTCAGTATTACAAACTTATGTGCCAGAGAGCCCAATATTTGACACATATAGGGACTTCCAAATAATGATTTTTGTTGTTGTTGTTTTTGAGACAGGGTCTTGCTCTGCTGTCTAGGCTGGATTGCAGTGGCGTGATCAAAGCTCAATGGCTGGGCACCGTAGCTCACATCTGTAATCCCAGCACTCTGGGAGGCTGAGGCAGGCGGATCACCTGAGGTGAGTTCCAGAGTTCGAGACTGGCCTGGCCAATACGGTGAAACCCTGTCTCTACCAAAAATACAAAAATTAGCCAGGTGTGGTGGCGGGCGCCTGTAATCCTAGCTACTTGGGAGGCTGAGACAGGAGAATTGCTTGAACCCGGGAGGCAGAGGTTGCAGTGGGCTGAGATCGTGCCACTGCACTCCAGCCTGGGCGACAAGAGCAAAACTCCATCTCGGAAAAAAAGAAAAGCTCACTGGACCTCCTGGACTCAACCAACCCTCCTGCCTCAGCCTCCTGAATAGCTAGGACTGCAGACAGTCACCACCACAGCTGGCTAATTTTTTGGGAGGGGTAGAGACTAGGGTCTCATCATATTGCCCACGCTGATCTTGAACTACTAGCCCCAAGTGATCCTCCTGCATCAGCCTCTCAGGGTGCTGGGATTACAGGCATAAGCAACCACATCCGGGCCAAATACTTAACTGCTAAAAATCGAGGAATAGCATGTGGAGGAGGAGAAGAAAGATCAATGACCTATTTTTTCATGACAAGTTCAGAAAAATCTCTCCATAAGCACAAATACCACACGCAAAATTTCATTTGGGAAGCAAAATTTGAAGTATTATTTCCAAATGATATACAATTAGAGATAATAAAGGGAACAGTAATATATACTAAGTCATTTTTATTAACATAAATAAAAATCTGAAAGAGCCATAAAAAATATTTTTCAATAGGGTACCACTGTTCATTCAAAGATATTTCACTCACGATTTCCCTTAAACTGCCCATCCAAAGATCTATTACTGAAGTAGACGTGCTAATAAACTTGCCAAATCAGAAGACTATAAACTCCCAAAGATCTAGAAGGTATATCTAAACTGGGGGCTAGAGCACCAAGAAGAACAAATTGCACTGTCTTCCAGCAAACAGAGGCAGTGTGGATCATATGCAGAATCCTTCTAATCAACAGGGCTTAAGTATTCACTTGCCCTTAATTAAAAAGCAAACTTTATCCGATCTCATCCATTTACTGTGAGCAGTGGGTGAGATTACTTTAATTATGTTAAAGATATTTTCCAAAAGTTGTTTTTCCTTACGTCCTATCTTTTCATTCTGCACCTAAAGAATAGAGGAAGAGGAGGAAGAGGAGAGGGAACCTAGAGTCCTTTAAAGAAATGAAAGAGAAGCGTGAATTGTGTTTAATGTTTGGTAATTGTTTTTAAGTCCCCATCTCCCACAACAAGCAGCAATACCTAAAGTGATTTATAAGAAATCCTCCAAAGAGAGCTCTGCAAAAGGGTCCTTTCCTGAAGCTCTGTGAGGACTGTGACTGGAGGGGCTGGATGCTGCCGACAGCTGGGGGAAAAGAAGACAGAGAGAGGGAAAGAAAAAAAGATCTCAGAATGACAGAACATGAAAACAGAAAATGTATGAAAGAAGAAGTGGTTTTTGTTTTGTCATCTTTAATAAATATAAGGGCAGTCTTTGTAGAAAATGGATTAAGACAAAAGTTTCAGTAGCATGTCAAGTTAAAAGGTATGCAATGGCATGTGTTTTTCAGAAAACAAACTCTTGCTTCTGAAATTTCAAAGGAATAATGTCTTTTACCCAAAAGGTTGATATAAGCTGATCCATGGTTAAGAATTTTAATGTGTGTATGGGGGGGCGGTGGGGCGGATAGGGGAGGGAATACATAATTGCATTTTTGTTTAAAATTGAGAGAACATGTTTCCTGTGCCCAGGCTATCTGTCCAAAGCTGTGCAACTCTGACCTCAGTCCAGAGCCAACACATCTAGCTGCAATATTCTTTCCTTTCTTTCTTCATAAGGGTCGAAAAGTCCTGTCCTAGGTTCACACACTTTTTACATGAAGTTGTCTCCTGCTCGTTTATCTGGACAAACTGCAGCTGACAAACACACTGTGGGAGGTGAAAGGGACCTTAGAGGTCACCTACTGTAACTGTCCACATACTGCCCTGAATATGGGGAATACTTAAGATCTTGGATCCTGCTTCCTGTTGGGACATATTTACTTGATTCTTAAAATCTGTCCTATTGTTTAATTCGAATATACTGTAAGGCAAGTAAACCACTGAACTCAGTATGTACCTTTATTCTCCCAAAGATAGACTATTCTTGGACAAGATACTAATTTTCATACATGTATCCTTCATTAAGCTGACATGAGCGTTTCAAACCCAACATGAACCATTTTACTTTGGAACAAGCTTTTAATTCTTTTTCTCCCTCTGTATAAGACTGCAAACCATGTAAGCACAGAACTATTAAAAAATCAGCTATTCTTTTAGGGATGTCCAACTGAGCAATAAAAGTTGACTAACTGGAAATAGTTTCAATTCATACTTCAACATTCAAATCCTATAGAAGATTTCTTTGCTGGTGCCAAGTGATTTCATTTCTTTCTACCTCTTTATTTATTTATTTATTTATTTTGGAAAAGCACTATAGAGAATGAACAGCCAATGAGCTTCAGCAAATATTACATCACTAGTATATGCAATTTGTTCTGGATGCCAAGATCAATTTATAGGCATCAGTTATACTCAGGGTTGAGTAATTTCCTAATGCATATCTTGTTCCCAAAAACAAATGTTCAAAGACAATGGGAAGAGACAAATGGAAGCATGATGGAATCACGCAGGCAGCTACAGATGGGAGGACAGAGCAGCATGCCTGGGCTTGAGGTTTCAAATATCATCCACGCAGAGACAAATTAAGGTGTAACAACTGGAAAGATTCCCCCTCCTCCCTCTTCAGCGCTACCATGGATGGCCAATCAAAAGCAGAATGATTTCAAGTAAAGCGATCATCAGTTACTGAGCTGGAGGGAGTCCAACATCCACACTTATCTCCAAGATTAACTTCGTTTCTCTCTGAAGCAGATTTTCTTTCACCTGAAGTTAAAACAACAGCAACAGCAAATCCTACTTATTGCAGATAGGCTGTATCTAAAATCAGAAGTTTCCTATGACAGCCCCACACTGAATTATCTTCATATATCACATGTTTTCATGAGGGTAGCAGTCTGAAGACCTGACAGACCCACAGTAAAATGCCCCTGAAGAATATAGAAGAGAAAAATCCATTCTCAATATGTGAGCATACTGCTAAACAAGCCCTAGAGGCTTATAAACAATGTTGAAAAGGATCATTTTTCCTTGGGAAAAAGAGTTGGTTTTTTATTAGAACTTCTAGTAGTCTCTTAAATTGGTAAAACACATAGATACACGTCTTATGTCTATAAAAATGTAGCCAAACTAAAACATGACAGAGACCACCAACAAGAAAACAAGACAACATCCTTGGAATAAGTTTCTTATCATCAATATCCGTATCAAGCAGATGAAATCGTAGCCAGGGCTAGCTTGGCTGACTGCACAGCTCCAAGGAGTGGGACACTCAGCAGCCCCTGACCATCCTACCCCTTTCTGGCATCTTTTCCAAAGCACAGACACACCTTGCACTGGTGACAAAGTAGTCACCCCAGAGAGTAAATAAGAGAAGGAAAGGAAATGTGCTTCATTAGCCCAGTTACTGCTCAGGAAAATCAAGAACAAAATAGCATGAAGAGGCAATGGGATCTTGGTGGGTGAGAAGTAGGAGAATTTTAAAACTGTAAGAGCTGACTCGACTCTACTTATTCCTGCGAGTAAATTAAAGAACATGATGTAGGGTTGCTAAAGAACATGAAAAGGCATAAAAAGTACTAGAGGATAAAAAATTAAAAACACAAACCAGCAACAAAAAGACGGCTATTCACATAAATCACAAAATCATCAAATTTTACAAGAGAGCATGTTATTTGTTGTTCTGGACACCAAGACAAATCATAATTGATCTTTTCAGTCAAGCCCTACTACTATGTTGCCAGGTATCTATCACAAATAAAACTAAAACAAAACACAAACAAAAAGAGCCTTTATCTATTTATTTCAAATAACATTCTCTATCCCAAAATTCCCACAGAGCCAAAAAATAACTGGTATAGCTACCAGTTCGTTCAAATCAAAATGACCTATGTCACAACTGAAGATGTCTAAAACAAAATGGTCAATCGTAATGGTCCAATACAGACAAAGTCTTTTCTCATGTACAGAAAAACGAAATACTGAGAAGAACAGCATATAAATCAAAATACTAAAATCTGCAAGTGGTTGATGATAGTATCTCTTAAATTCCTTCTCCCCTCCTCCACTACTCTAATCAATCTTTATGAAAAAATACAGTAAAATGTTACCAAAATCTTTGCATTATATCCAGAGCAATGATTTTTTTGGTTATAGAGTGTGTTTCATATAATCTATCTATCAACATTGTCTTGTTCTGTCACTCAGGCTGAAGTGCAGTGGTGCAGTCACAGGTCACTGCAACCTCAATCTCCTGGGCTCAAGTGATTTTCCTATCTCACCTCCCAAGTAGCTGGGATTACAGGCATGCACCACCACACCTGGCTTTTTTTTTTAAGTTAAGGTCCTGCAATGTGGTACAGGATGGGTCAGACTGACTTTAATAAAGGACAAACACACCTAGCTTAAAGAAGGTTAAAAAAAAAAAAAGTCTATTGACAGACTATCATAAAATAAAAATGGTTACTCCTTCGTTATACTCCTGTTTAACACTAAACAAAGAAAATTTCAGGTTAGAACAAGAAAACACCAACAATCTCAGAAAGTCAGCCTAGTGGAATTAAAAGCTTATGAAAGACTAAATAGTTGGATATTTAGGAAAAAACTTGTGACATATCATTTGGCTGTACTTAAAATTCTTAGAGAACCAACTTTGCCACATCTTTACATTTTAATTTTTCAGTCACCCAAAAGCCTGGGTAGAAACTTAACAATGCTGTAGAGATTCATTTTGTCTCACTGGCAAAATCAACATCTTAAGAGAAAAATGGATTGTACTCCCTTTGCTTGGAACAACAGTGCCAGGTTTTGTAGAAAGATGGAACTGAATCTAATCCTAACTCTCTTATAAAATGGGATTTAGAATACCAGGCCCAATAACTGTATTCCTGCTTATGGCTGTCTTGAGAATTAAATGAACATAAGCACTCAGCATGCTGCCTGGCATATATTAAGCAGCTCCAATATTCTTAGTTCCATCTTCCCTACTACCTACCATCAAATGTTCATCTACAGTTATAAGTGGCCTAGTTCAAATGTCATTGCCTCTGTGTTGTTCTTGCTCTTCTGCTGTGCTCTGTATGTCTTTCTTATAAGGGCTCTCATTCTATTATCAACCAGTCACTTGTCCATCTGTATTACATTCACCTTTAGGCTGCTCAGGTGCAAGAAAGACTTTATCTGTCCCTTGTTCAGTAAGTAGCAGTCACTTACACATTGTAAGAATTCTAAAATGTGCAAAATTAAAATGCCTTTTGGTGATAAAACAAGCTCCATATAAAAACAGTCTCCAAAGTGGGGTGTACAAAGAAATTATTACAACTGTACTATTTTTAAAAATTCCTAGTTTTGCATGTTTTAAATGTACCTCATATATTGTTGTAGAAATATATGAATGTAATCTATAAATACACATACAGTCATGTTACATACTTGCTATGGTTTTGAGTGTTTCTTACAAAACTCTTGTTTAAATCTGGTTGCCATTGTAAACAGTATTGAGAGTTAGGACTTTTAAGAGGTATTTAGGTTCTCATCAAGGGAGTGGGTTCGCCCCCTTTTGTTCTCTCTCTGCTTTCTGCCTGCTGTGTGATACCTTCCACCATATTATCATGCACCAAGAAGGCCCTTGCCAAATCCCAACACCTTGATACTAGACTTTCCAGCCTCCAGAACTGTGAGCCAATACATTTCTGCTCTTTATAAACTACCCAGTCTATGGTATTCTGTTACATCAGCACAGACTTAGACAATGTCCTAATACTGCTGTGTAATCAAAACATTTAGAGACCACGGTGCTACTAAATAGGATTCCACAGAGACACTGAGTCACAGAACAGTTAGGCTGTTTTGGGGTAATGTTTAGAACATGACCAGGCCATTAGTGGTACATTGAATCCAGTTGCTTAGGGATATAAATATACACTGCTGCATTTCATTTGCTTATATTAAAGATAATGCGATTCCTCAGCTTCCTCTGTCAGGGCTAAAAGACAGGATTTCTCTACTATATACATGTAGGGGTCTATCCTTTGGGTTAAGTCTAGTGCCACAAATAATTGCTTCTTGTGTTTATGCTCAACAAAACCCCACTTTGGGTTTCTGCCTATCAACAACATAACAAAGTTATGCCAACATTAACCCTGTCACCTTGAATGCATTACCCATTTTGTTTTGTTGTTGTTGTTTGGGTTTTTTTTGAGACAGAATCTCACTCTCACCCAGGTGGAGTGCAGTGTGCGATCTCGGCTCACTGCAACCTTCCCCTGCCGGGTTCAAGCAATTCTCCTGTCTCAGCCTCCTGAGTTGCTGGAACCACAGGTGCCTGCCACCATGCCCAGCTAATTTTTGTATTTTTCGTAGAGAGGGGGTTTCACCATGCTGGTCAGCCTGGTTTCGAACTCCTGACCTCGTGATCCACGCCCCCCTCGGCCACCTAAAGTGCTGGGATTACAGGCGTGAGCCACTGTGCCTGGCCCGCATTACCCATTTTTTTAGGGGATGCCACACAGTGACCTGAGAGCATTCCACTTTGAATGTACATTTTATCTGAACCTCTCTAAAACTTTTTTCCCCCAAAGACAGAGTCTAGTCCTGTTGCCCAGGCTGGAGTACAGTGGTGTAATCATTGCTAACTGTAGCCTTCAATTCCTGGGCTCAAGTGATTCTTCCACCTTAGCCTCCAAAAGTGTTGAGATTACAGGTGTGAGCCACTGTGCCCAATTCTCCTCTTAGAATTGTAGAATAAGGACAATTCAGGGAATAGGAACAATTTCCAAAAACAGGGCAACCTTTAAAAATTTTCTTAGTTTCAAATATTTTCATTTGATCCTTAAAGCATAATGATAAAGTACACAAAGTAATACCACAGTTTTACAGGTATGGAAACTAAGGCTCAAAGTTACATAGAGAATTTGCTCTCAACACATGGTTAGCTGAGGAGTCAAGTCAAGACTCTGTTGAATTGTGACCCCCCCCACAAAAGATGTGTTGAAGTCCTAACCTCTGGTGCCCATAAATTTGACCTACTTGGAAATAGGGTCTTTGGAGATGTAATCAAGTTAAGATGAGGTCATTGGAGTGACCCTAATTTGATGATTAGTGTCCTTATAAGGAGAGGCACGTGGAGGTAGAGACCCATAGAGAGAATACCATGTGACAGGTAGAGATTAAATGGCTACAACTGCAAACTATGGAACGACTGGGGCTATCAAAAGCTGAAAAAGTCAAGGAAGGATCCTCCCCTAGAAAATTCAGAGGCAGCATGGCTCTGCCGATACTCTGATTTTTCCAGAGGTGATAGAAAACAAATTTCTTTTTTAAGAACTTAAAAACTTTTAATGTTTGATCAAGTTTGTGGTACTTTGTTACAGCAGTCCTAGGAAACTATAATACAGACTCTAATGCAGATCTGCTGGTTCCAAGGCTGGTGTTTTTTCCCTCTTCAAACTCTGCTATCCCAATTAATTTCAATTCAGCTAGAATTTATGGTTATATTGAATTTACAGGAAAAAGTTAAAGTGGGAGTACAGAAGTTTTTAAAGGAACTTTTCTAGTAAATGTGAGACAATACATTCCCATGCTTTCTGTATACACATTAACACACATGGTCACTGATGTTTGTCAGGAAGATTCTACAGAACTTCACAGGCACCCAAGAGTTTAAGAACACTTTCTGGTTTTCTTTATTAAGACAAGAAATTAGATTTCTACCTTTTGGAGAATGTCCTCAGCAAAAACCTAGTAACAAGCAAGGTGTTACTCTACAGGTTGTCTTGTTAGCAACAGTGGTCAGCAGATGAGACTCCTAACATTTCTGTTTTGAATGATTCAGGTGTGTACTGGGAGCTACAGAACTAGTTTTCACCTATGGTACTACATTCCAATCCCCAAGGAAATGTCCCTCATGGTATTCTGTAGTAGGCAAGGATGAATGATTACAACACATTGCTTACAAGGCAAAAAGCCTTCTTCACAGAAATCCAGCTGGGCAGATTGGCTGACAGAGGAGGCACTGCCAATATTCACAATTAACACACCAAGAGAGTAAAAAAACTACAACAACAAAACCAAAAAACAAAACCAAAACGAAGCCTAAAAGCAGCCACTAGTTCTTAAATACAATAAAAGGCTTTTTCTAGTACTTTTATTATGCAAATATCTAAAAGCAACAGTGTTCCCATTCAGAAGGATAAAAAGCACTCACAACAAGCCATCGTTTCCCTTCAGGCACTTAACTGATGTCAGACTTATTTAAGATTAGCCACTGCAAAAAACAACAAAAAGCAGCAGCCATTTTGCATTTTTAACCATATCCTCCATAAACAAAACTGGCAGTCCTCCTTTAAAAAAAAGTCCTAATACCAGTCAAGAAACCAACAAAACTTGGCCAGGAGCAGTGGCTCATGCCTGTAATCCCAGTCCTTTGGGAAGCCAAGGTAGGAGGACTGCTTGAGGTCAGGAGTTCAAGACCAGTCTGATGTACGCTCGCTCTACAAAAAATTAAAAATTAGCCAGGCACGGTGGTGTGTGCCTGCAGTCTTTGCTACTCTGGAGGCTGAGCTACAGTGAGTCATGATCATGCCACTGCACCCCAGCCTGGGTGACAGAGTGAGACCCTGTCTCAAAAAAAAAAAAAAAAAAAAAAAAAAAGAATAAAACAAAAACAAAAAAGAAACCAACAAAACTTTTAATACGCTTAATTTTAAAATTAAATGCCCAAAGGTAATACTCTGTATTTTTCATATTGCTTTTGGGAAAATAGGCAGATTGATATGTGATCAGTGGGAATTTTTCACATAAAGAAATAATAAGATGACAACAACCCTTCTCACTCGCAAAGAGCTTCAAAAATACCTAAACTGCCATATAAACATTCATTTAATAAGTGTTATTTCATACCACAATGACTTTCAAAAGAAAACTGAAATTATAATTGTGTTCATGCTTAGTAACATAATAGCTGTGTATTGCAACTATAGAATGAGTTTATGAACTACTGGCTTAGCAATGGACATTTGAATTTACATAAAGCACCAGTAAGAGAAAGCAGGAGTCCCCTTTCCAGACACACTAGCAATCTGTACCAAGCAACCAAACAGTAAGACCATGAGGAAGCACAGAAGAGAAACAAAAGGAAAACCACAAGGACCTAGAATTTACCACGAAGTTAAACATCTAGGAAGATGCACTAATGTAGAACAACATACTAAAGACAGCTACAATGTTAGGTATGAAACAGAAAAATATAATATCCATTGTTAAACAATTCCATGAAAATATCTAAAAAATACAGAAAAATGACCCAGCACACACACACACACACACAAAAGGAGAAAAAGGGATGTGTATAGGAATTCATAAGTTCAAAGCTACAGCGCAGTCTACTAAATTAAAGCCATAATGACAATTTCCTTAAGAACTGAATCAAGTCTGAGCTAACAGCCATCTGGAAGGTGTTAGCTGCTTCCTCACAAACAAGCACTAATGCAGTGCTTACAGTAACGTAGATAAAATGTAAAACACACAACACACTGGAATGTCTCACTAAATGGCAACAAGACAAACATATCTGAGAGGGCTAGGGTTCTCTCAAAAATGTTAACTTGATTTAACAGTAATCAGGCAAGAAACCAAGAGCTACAAGTTATGCCTTAGGTAAGTAACAGCTCTCAAAACAAACACTTCAAAGAGCAAGGAAGAACTTTTGGGAATAGCTGTAGAACTGAGATTTGATTAAAAGATTCCATTTTGATGGAATTTCATTTTTCATTTTAACTACCATTTA
Source organism: Papio anubis (assembly GCF_008728515.1). Taxonomy (NCBI): domain Eukaryota; kingdom Metazoa; phylum Chordata; class Mammalia; order Primates; family Cercopithecidae; genus Papio; species Papio anubis. The sequence continues at coordinate 48,147,664 of NC_044987.1, read as the reverse complement.
CTTTATCCCATACAAAGAGATGGATGATCTCTGCCCTCAATGATTTTTTTTTTTTTTTTTTTTTTTTGAGACGGAGTCTCGTTCTGTTGCCCAGGCTGGAGTGCTGTGGCCGGATCTCAGCTCACTGCAAGCTCCGCCTCCCGGGTTCCCGCCATTCTCCTGTCTCAGCCTCCCGAGTAGCTGGGACTACAGGCGCCCGCCACCTCGCCCGGCTAGTTTTTTGTATTTTTTAGTAGAGACGGGGTTTCACCGTGTTAGCCAGGGTGGTCTCGATCTCCTGACCTCGTGATCCGCCCATCTCGGCCTCCCAAAGTGCTGGGATTACAGGCTTGAGCCACCGCGCCCGGCCGCCCTCAATGATTTTTTAATCCAACTGGAAAAAAGGGAACAAAACAATGAAAGAACAATTAAAAGGTAATTCATTAAGAAAAATTATTTTGGTTTCAGCTAGCATTCTATGGACAAAATTAATCCAAGAGACTGGCTGAGAATCATTAAACATTAAAGCCTGAGAAAAAGCTCATCTAATTCAAAGATAAACAGTTTAATTTTTTCAAAAACCAAAGAGAGTCTCACTATGTTGCCCAGGTTGGTCCGGAACTCCTTGCACTTAAGCGATCCTCCTGCCTGAGCCTCCCAAAGTGCTAGTATTACAGACATGAGCCACTGCGTTTGGCCAACAGTTTAATTTTTAATTATTAAAAATGTTCAATCATGAAGTTAAAGCTGTCTTCAATCCTCAGGTGAGCCATCTAATGTTTTAGCTCACCATAACTATTAGCCAACAAATCTAACCAATTTTAAACACCACTGTAAGTTATTATAATGGTTACAAGTAAGTGAAATGAGAGATTAAGGAGGGGCAGAGTAAGTTATATGATGAAAAAGATAAGTTTACAAGGTGATTCATTTACTTAACAAAAAATGTACAAAAACTATTACATGTCAGGCACCGTTCCAGGAACTAAGGACAGAGAAGTAAGCATGCCAGAGAAGCTTGCCTTCATGAAGCTTATAATTTAGTAAAGAAGGCCCTTGCTAGATTGGATGGATGCCAGGTAGTCACAAGGTCTGTAAAAAAAAATAATGCAGAATAACGGAAAAGAAGTCCAGATCTCATAAGGATGTGAAAGGGACACAAGACGACTGAAGACTGGACAAAGAGTAAACCCACTTTATGGCAGGTGAAGGACTTTTGGAAAAGACAAATAACAGCAGAACACTGGATACTTATTGAGAATTGTAAAAGTATGGAATCAAAGACTTGAATATTCCGTTAACTCATTATTATTCTTATAAATAGGGAGGCTTCATGAGGTAGTTATAAAATGGAAGGAAAGCTGAGAAAAGGCTTTAAATTTTCAGTTATATTTAGATTCACCTCCTTAGGCTGGGCACAGTGGTTCACACCTGTAATTCCAACACTCTGGGAGGCCCAGGAAGGCAGATCACTTGAGGCCAGGAGTTTGAGACCAGCCTGGCCAACATGGTGAAACCCTGTCTCTTCTAAAAATTAGCTGGGCGTGGTGGCGTGTGCCTATAATCCCAACTGCTGGGGAGGCTGAGGCACGAGTTTCAACACAGGAGGCAGAGGTTGCAGTGAGCTGAAATCGCACCACTGCACTCCAGCCTGGGGGACACAGAGAGACTTTGTCACCCACACACAAAAAAAGATTCACCTCCCTAAATGTTTGAGTATGGAGAGAGGTGCTACAAATACTGCCTACAAAAGATTATTCCAGTATTTACAAAATGGATTAAATCGGGGAGGCAAAGAACATGAGTGACTATTGCAAAACAAGCGTGAATAAAGAGGTTCCAATATTGGGTGAAAGCTGTAGAATGCAAGGAGAAGGGTGGGTCTAATTACAGCAGAGAAACAATTAGTGGGACTTTGTGATTAGACACATGGAGAACAAAGGAGTTATAAAGAATTAAAAGTAACATTAACAAATTTAAGATTCTGACTTTCAAATGATTCAAATGACTATGCAGAGAGACCAAAGCTTCTTTGAGCCATTTCATTGCCGCCTGATTTTATTTTTCTAGTTATCAATTTGCTTCCTTCATTTGCTTTTTCAGTAATACTTAAGTACTCATTTCAAATTTTATCTTTCAACTAGAAACTTACTACCCTAATGTTCTCATTCACTTCTCTTCTGGTATAAAGTAGTTAGGAAAAGATATTTCTGTCCCTGTTTCTTTTCATGCACAAGGAAATTCTGGCACTTTTCTGGTTTCTGCGAAAGGGTTATGTGGGTTTTAGAAGGCAACAGGACATAAAACTTGGGTTAAGAGCAGATGCTTGGTGGGTGCAGTGGCTCACACTTGTAATCCCAGCACTTTGGGAGGCTGAGGCAGGTGAACTGCTAGAGCTCAGGAGTTCAAGAACAGCCTGGGTAACATGGCAAAATTCCATCTCTAAAAAAAATACAAAAATTAGCCAGGCGTGGTGGCGCACACCTGTAATCTCAGCTACTCAGGAGGCCAAGGCGGGAGGATGCCTTGAACCTGAGAGGTGGAGATTGCAGTGAGCCAAGACTGCACCACTGTACTCTAGTCTGGGTGACAGAGCAAGACCCTGTCTCAAAAAACAAAACAAAAACAGAGCAGATGCTGGGTGACAAGCAAATTTTTTTTTTTTTTTTTTTGAGATGGAGTTTAGCTCTTGTCACCCAGCCTGGAGTGCAATGGCATGATCTAGGCTCACAACAACCTCTGCCTCCCAGGTTCAAGCAATTCTCCTGCCTCAGCCTCCTGAGTAGCTGGGATTCCAGGCATGCACCACCATGCCCAGAAAATTTTTGTATTTTTAGTAGAGACAGGGATTCACCATGTTGGTCAGGCTGGTCTTGAACTCCTGACCTCAGGTGATCTACTCACCTTGGCCTCCCAAAGTGCGGGATTACAGGTGTGAGCCACCACGCCTGGCCAACAATTTTTTAAAGGTAGATTTTTGCCAACATTTAAAAAAAAAGTTTAGTTTTTTCAAAAGCAAAACTCATACACAATGTTTCAAGATTGAAGGTTATTACCCAAAACTGTAGAGGATATTCTTTACAACTACAGTAGTTACATCCTGAATGTGTAAATGTTTACACATTTACCAGAAAAAACAAAGGAGCGTGTAGACTGTTCACTGCTGACAAAAGAAGATGGTGCTACCGTACTGGCCATTAAGGGCTCAGTCCTACTAGCAGAGAGACTGTGGTATAAATGAGCACTGGACTACGAATAGGAGATACCTGGGGATAAATTGATTTCACCACTTAATTAGTTGAAGAACCTTTCCAAATCTGTCTTCTTCACCTATAAAATGTGATGGTGAGAGCAGACCTATCTACCTTAAAGAATCAGGTGACATAATGTATGTAAAAGTAATTGGAAATTGTCTGGTAGTATCCAAGCTTAAGGTAGCAATATATTCTGACAACAGCCTGCAAATCAAGATGCAGAGGGGGTGAAAGGTTTAACTACATATCAGGAAAAAAGCTTCTGTAGTCAAAGGTCCCTAATAAGTCTTTAGCATGGACTATAGCTTTAAAAAAATTACTTAAATACATTTAGGTTTCTATCACTTAGTCTTCTGTAGCAAAAAATAATAATAATAATTTTTAAAGTAAATGATACATATCTGAAGTTAAATGTACAAATAACAAAATAAAAAACAAAAGGACATGAAAAAGACATAATCGTTTATCAAGAAAACATCTACAACAGATAGGGATATCATCAATATACTTTTTAAAAGATTATCAAGTTAAACCAGTAATCAGATTACTGCTGGTAAAAGTTCAATAGTAGTTACTATAAATACTGTAAAGAGTCTATTTTATAAAAACAAATACATAAAAAGTAACTGACTTATAAAAGTAATGACTCTGTCAATTATCTTGACTCCAAGTTATTTTCTATTTTCACTGTAAATACTTAACTGATTAAAGAACAAGGAGGAAGTCATTTTAACATGGACAAAGGGCGGGGTAAAAAAAGAGGCATGCTGCTAAATGTATTAATTGCAACCAACATGAATTTTACCGCTTAATCAGAACTAAATTCACTACCCACTCTTAGCCAACAGAGGTATCAATTTATTAAGAAATGCAATATTCAAAAAGGCTGAAAAATGAAAGGCTTCACTAGTCTATGAAATACAGTCCACTATTTCACCTTCTGTGGTTTCAGTTACCCGAAGTGAACCGTGGTCTGAAAATAGGTAAGTAGAGGATATTAAGATAGCTCAAGAGAGATAAAGACAGAGAGGGAGAGAGCAAGCATGTCCGTGAGCAAGGGCACACATTAACAAAACTTTTATTACAGTATACTGTTACTGTTCTATTATTCATTATTATTAATCTCTTATTGTGCTTAATTTATAAATTAACCTTTATCAGAAGTATATATGTATAGCATATATATGGTTCAGTACTATCTCATTTTCAGGCATCCACTGTGGGTCTTGGAACATAACCCCAAAGAGAAGAGGGGACTACTGTGTATACAGACTAGATTCAAATTGGATCAAATAAACTAATTTTGGCAATGTAAGACGGTATGGTTTGGCAAATGTAATATATATGCATTCAAGTGGAAGGGGAATAACAAGTCCACTAACCAAATGTTCATTCAAATGTTTTCAAATAAGCATTAAACACATACAGTAACCAATCAGTTGGCATTAAAACCATTTAAGAAAAGGAGGAGTGTTCTAACGATTGCATATAATTAACTACTTCTAAATGCCAAACAGTATGAGCAGATCCGCAGACACAGAAGGATAAACCATCCTATCATTTCACAAGGGCCTCATCCCAGTGAATAACAAAGGAATTTCCTATGTCTTCTAACCATAATGAGTAAAACCTTAAAAAAAGAAAACACACACACACACACAAAAACCCACATTCTTCTAATGCAACAATAATGGGATAAAAAACAATGTATATTTATGGCATATTTTTAGGAACTGGGAGAGAAAACCCTTAGAAACACGTGAAGAGGAAAGTCTCTGTAGATTAAACAATCTAGTTTAGCATGACATTTCAAGCTTTTTGATTCCTTTTTTTGGTTTGTTTTTCAAAACAATCCTCGGTGGCAGAAAGTTATCTAATGAAAAAATAACAGTCAAAACTTTCTGGAGAGTTGCCAAGAGTTTCACAAGCATCTCAAGGGCAACACACCCTGCTGTAGCATCATTCTTGCCATTAGCCAAGGAACTAAAGCTCTGAGTTAATGGTTTGGAGGGTTCACAAAGGATAGTACACCAGAATCATGAAGAGCAAGTAGGCTCCTTAATCTCAGAAAAATCATCCTTTGGATCCACCAACTATAAGTTACCAAGAATTTTCTGTCTTTTAGTATTTGCTATCTACTTATCCTTTCCCTCCAAATAATCAATATTCCTAAAGCTCTTATACAAGAAAGATATGAAGCAAGCAATATCCATAATGAAGGGGGAAAGTGCTAGTAACTTGTTTCTCAAGTTGTACAAAAGGGTGTTATAGTATCATATTCCTTCCAAATCAAGCACATTACCACAGCTGCATGTAGTCTGTAATACCTGTGCTCCTGATACAGGGCCAAAGGGGTTTGGTGGTCTCATGACAGGCTGGCTGTATATTAAGGTTGGTTGTGTCATTACAGGGACACTTCCCATTTGTGGAGGCTAAAAAACAGAAAATTATCAAGTTAAAAGATATTATTCCCATCTTCCTTATTGTGACTCAGTAAATAACAATGACAACAGGGATGACAAGTCCTAGTACCTTTGCTTGACTCAAAGGGTAACTTCCTCTGAACATAAGTAAGACTAACAGCTACAAACTTTCAAGAGTATTTTTTTTTCTTTTGGTATGTAAAGCCTTTAACATGCTCATTTTAAAAATGTGGTAACAAAGCCTAACTTTTTCTATTCGATGAGTAGCAAAATTTAAACTTTATTCTAGTACAACAGATAAAATGATTCAGACTAAGAGCTTCCAAATTTATCAGGTTTAGACATCAAGAAAACTTAAGACTCTGTCTTTGCTGCTAAGATATTTCAAAGTAAATTGCCTTTGTATAACAAATCAAGTTCTTATACCATTATGCAAGTGATCACAACTGAAGACAGTTGATTCTCTGAATAAGCCTGCTCTAGTTCTTCCATTTTATTTCACATAAGAATCAAGAAAAGAGCTTAAATTACATACCAGAGGTTAACTCTTTCTTGAGTAACTGAAAACAGAATCTCAACCAAATATGTTTCTTTAAAAATTACTACTACAGGGTATAAAATTAAACCTAGTAAGTGACATTACCTAGTGTAAAAATAATGCACATACAGACTACTGTTTTGGTTAAAATGCAATGCTCTAAAATCTTTCAAGAAGTTCTATTTATTGTTTCAAGTAGACTACTATTTGCATTTAGAGCTTCATTTTAAGTTTATGGCCTGAGTTTCTCAGCAGACTTTTTTTTTTTTGAGATGGAGTTTTGCTCTGTTGCCCAGACTGGAGTACAGTGGCATGATCTCAGCTCACTGTGACCTCTGCCTCCCGGGTTCAAGCGATTCTCCTGCCCCAGCCTCCCGAGTAGCTGGAATTCCAGGTGTGTGCCACCATACCCAGCTAATTTTTGTATTTTTAGTAGAGACGGAGTTTCACCATATTGGTCAGGCTGGTCTTGAACTCCCAACCTCAGGTGATCCACCTACCGTGGCCTCCAAAGTGCTGGGATTAGAGGCGTAAGCCAACACGCCCAGCCTCAGCAGACATTTTAATGCAATGACTGTGAAAAAAAGCTGTGAAACTTCTCCACATGTATAAAAGGAGTTACTTCCATATCATATACATAAAGAAGTAACATAACAGGCACAATAGTAATACTAAGGGACATGGCACTGCCTTCTACCAGGAACAGTTCCTCAAATACACACCGGTGGGTTGAAGCTACTAGCACCATTTCTTAAGTGAGTCTCTATATACTGAGAGTTGGGAAAGTAAGGGCAATCTAAAATGCACATTGTGGCATTTTGAAAGGTTAAGACTGTTTTTGTACTGTAATAACCACTGTCACAGGAAAATTTCTCTAGCCTTTATCAGACTAAATTTACCTCTATACAATTCAAGTGTTAATCCTTCCCATGCCCTACAATATTAGGTTATAAGATCTCACTGGTATTTAATATATGGTCACAGCAACAAAGGCTCAGAATTAACATGAATGTTTGAAATATAAAAGGCCAGCAAAGTTATGAGGAGAAAAATAAACCAAGTAATACTATGAACATTAATGCATAAGATCTCTTGTATAATGATTAATCTAGACACGCTTATGAAACCAATGCTATGGTTCTACTGCGTTAGGCACTAGGACTAGGTGTACGAGGAGCACTAAATTCATTTTTAGGTTAAACTGTAATAAAAGCATATTACATATGAATCAATATTTTTTCCAAAAGCTGTATCTGGGAAAATACTTACAATTCCATATCCTATCATGCCTGTTGGTGTAGTAGCAGGATAGGCCATTACAGGGGGTGCCTAACATAGTGAAAGGAAAAATAAACAAGAAAGTATAACTCATGTGTGTCAACTGAGTTCAAGGAATTAGTAGCTGTAGTTCCACTAAAAAGAATTGCTAAGACAGCTGTGAGTAAGTGACACTTGTGATCATTAAGAACTGTCAATTAATGGTCAGTGAAAAAAAGTGTCCTGAAATTAGCAGAAAAGCAGACTTATTAGAAGGAAAAATATACCACTTAAACTTAGATACAGCAGTGATCTAAGATTTCATCATGCTTTTTACAGCTTTAAAAATCTTTAGATTTAAAAAAGTATCTTAAATAGTTCTAAATAGCTGTAAAATTTAAAGCTTATCACTATCATAAAAAATGTTTACCCAGAAAAAGTATTATTGAATGTTTTCTTACTTAGGTACCTGATTGCTTTAGCATTCAAAGAAAAAAAAAGTAAAGATCTCCAATCAATCAATAACCTGATCTTCCAAAAAGTTAGTTTCTAAGTATCTTACCCTTTTCAAAGAACTCCAAAGGTTTCAAACTACTATTGAGTATGACTATTTCTATGAACCATAGTTCTTATATAAAGTATATATGTTAGCTTTCTAATTTATTCCAAAAATTATTTAAGAGGAACAATCAATTAGGTCAGTTCATGCTTTCATGTTTAAAAGAACCATCTACCACTACGATGTTTAAGTTCCCCTCTTCCTACTACTTTGATTATCTGTAAACATACAATTTGAGAACAGAATCATTTTAGATATAGTTGCTGTCTTAACAACATTTCCTGTGTGTGTTTCTCATAATGAAAACTGAAATTGAATAAAGGTGAAAGACCAATAACACTGCTAAAACATAAAATAACTGAAATTATATGGCAATTTGAACATATGCATGGAGAAATTAAATGAAGTATAACTTTAAAAAAAAACCACTAAAGTGAACAGTTCTAAGTTTAGTATTTGGGTGAGCGTGTAGGGCTTATTGGTCTCTCCCTACTTAAAAACCAAGATCTGCAAGAGCAGTAGACAAACTGCCAAGAAGAGCAGAAGCCTGTAAGATTTCATGCAGTTGTTATTTTAAACATTACCACAATCAACATTTCCCTTCATTCAGAAGTCATCAAGTGCATAGTGGCAGCACAGATACACACACAGACACCCAGCCATCTGGCAGCAAATGGCGGAATATTAAGCAAGAAAAAAAATTGGTATTTCCCATGCCACCATCAGAATCAATTCTGCAACACACCCATGAAATCAGTAGATGCTAGGAAGAATTTCTGGCACATTGAAAATCTGAATGTGAAAACAATAGCTGAAAGGTTATGAGATTCTGCTACAGCAGTGGTTAATAGCATGCCAATTTATTGCAAAAAGGCTCGTTTTTGGTCACTTACGTATTGTGGAAAATGCATGCCATTCTGTTTTTCCCAGGGAGAACAATTACATAATGCAATAACACTGGATTAGAACAAGTACTTACACAACAGAAAATACACAGAGAGCATTTTAGTTCACATGTACATTCACTAACTACCTAAAATCCCTTGTATTTCCAGTATCTAATGAAAGAACATCTATACTAAAACACTATCAAGGTTGACAAGGGAATTGTAGTCTTTGGCCTCATCTCTTTATATAAAAAATAGTTTATTGATTACAAGTATCATTAAAACATCAATTCTATCAATAGTGTCAATAGTGCAAAATTCTGGGCATCCCATAAACAGGGCTGTATCAGATGTTTACCACAGAAAAAAAACAAGCACTAATTAAAATAATTTGTACTATAATATTCATTTTAATAAAATTCCAATGAATTTGTGTTAAATTAAAAAAACACTGAAAAACCTTGACAGTGTTTAAGGATTAATAAAAAGGTTAGAAATGTAAAGAAATGTCAAAAGCAGCAGTTTATCTTAAGTAGTGAATCACATTATCAGCCCCAAACATTAGGCATTAAAAAGAAAACTCCATAAAATACATACAAATATTTTAGCATTGATACACATTACCATATATAACACAGCAAGATAAAGACTGTTATCAACTTAAATACAAATTCCACAGGACTAAATACCTATTACATTTTAGTAGTCAGTCTTAAGTGCTATCTATGAACTCCTAATATTTCATATAGATTAATACTAACTTCAGAAAATATTCATTATATTTTAATAGTAGCATTGGTATTTATATCATTCCTCATACATCATCAATGTCATAATTCACACATGAGATCATAAAATCCACTACTCTAAACTCCTACCATACCCTAGTCGATGAGGTGTGTTATAGTGGCAAGAAGAATGGATTCAGACTCAAAGAGATGGATGTCAACTTAAAACTGCTTTTCAACTGCTTTGCATTTAGGGGGAAAAAAAAGTCTTTAAAAGTGGGGTGATACATGCTCCAATTCCCTCAAGTGAGCAACATTTACAGGTTTAAGATTGTGTATTTGTGTGTATAAAAATCTAAACTACTTAAATGCACAGTTTTAAAATCAGTGATGGTAGTCTGGGCGTGGTGGCTCACGTCTGTAATCCCAGCCCTCTGGGAGGCTGAGGTGGACGGATCGCTTAAGGTCAGGAGTTCAAGACCAGCCTGGCCAGCATGATGAAACCCCATCTCTACTAAAACTAAAAAAATTAGCTGGGCATGGTGGTGGGCACCTATAATCCCAGCTACTTGTAGGCTGAGGCAGGAGAATCACTTGAACCTGGGAGGCAGAGGTTGCTGTGAGCTGAGGTCGCACCACAGTACTCTAGTCTGGGCGAAAGAGCAAGACTCCATCTCAAAAAAAAAAATAATAATAATAATAATAATAGCTGGGCGCGGTGGCTCAAGCCTATAATCCCAGCACTTTGGGAGGCTGAGACGGGCAGATCACGAGGTCAGGAGATTGAGACCAGCCTGGCTAACACGGTGAAACCCCATCTCTACTAAAAAAATACAAAAAACTAGCTGGGCGAGGTGGCGAGCGCTTGTAGTCCCAGCTACTCAGGAGGCTGAGGCAGGAGAATGGCGTAAACCCAGGAGGCGGAGCTTGCAGTAAGCTGAAATCTGGCCACTGCACTCCAGCCTGGGCAACAGAGCGAGACTCCGTCTCAAAAAAAAAATAAAAATAAAAAAAAATAATAATAATAATAAAATTAGTGATGGCAGTGAACACTATCTATAAAAACAAAAAATAACTGCCTTAAAAAGGTAGCTAAATCTCAATATTACTTTCCATTTATTAAGTCTTAAGCTATATAATAAAATGCACAAATTTTTACAAACATACTATTTTTAGCTCAGTCCTACTAATTTTAACATATCATTAACCCATGGAAAACAGGGCAGTGCTCTGGAAGTGGCTGTAAGGGCAACAGAGGCCTCTAACAGTAATAGGATGGCTCTTAGTAATGTGTAGCCCGTGTAATCAAAACACAGCTACTAGTCTACTGTCAGGAGAATGAATGCTTCAAACTTTTCCACAAGAAGGAGTTTTCTTTGACGAAAATTTGTTGGTTGGTAAGACAGAAACTGGCCTAGGGCAGGAAAATAGCCACAAAGCTATTCTGGGTCTACCATATCTTACAGTAATTAAAAACATGCTAAAACCTCTTCATTACTAGATGCTAATTATTTAATTAGAAAATACAGTTAATCCTCATTATCCATGGATTCCGTATTTGCAAATTCACCTACCTGATAAACTTTGTGACACCAAAAATCAACACTCCTGGTGCTTTCCAGGCCATTCATGCTCATTTGCAGAGTGGCAAAAATTTGATTCATCCAATACAGTTCACTTCCAGCTGAGATGGAACAAAGGACGCTCTGCCTTGGTTCAGCTCTCAGACCAGACCAGAGGATAGAGAAGGAGGATGGGGAGTCCATCATACTGCAAGAAACTCTGACTCTGGGGCCAGCTGGACAGGGCTAAAATTCCAACTCTGGCACCAGTTAGTGCGACAGCCTTAAGCAAGTCACTTAACACTTCTGAACTTTATTTCCTCTTTCGCAAAATAAAGAAAATAGAATATACTAGAATGAGGTTTTCTAAAAGGAACATCTATGTGACATATACATATATGTATATATTTCCCCTAGCAAGGGTTCAGTGTTCACTAATTCAGTGTTTGGAGTGACTTTAAATACTTAACTGACACAAATAATGAGAATCAACTGTATAAGTTATATGACATATATATAATTATCAAATATATTGTCATATATATAAATTACATGACAAAACCCAAGCAAGTATAGTTTCTTTACCAATAATGAAACCAGAAGATTTTATATTTTAGAAGAATAAATAAAAAATTTGAGGTCAGTAATATAGAGTAGTGACTAAGGACATATGTTCTATAGTTAGGCTGCCTAGGTTCTAAAAATGCAACGAATCATTTAAGATCTCTGTGATCCTGAGCACATTACTTAATAACTCTGTGCCTCCACTTCCTCATCTGTAAAATGGGGATAATAATAGTTACTAACACATTAATAGAATTATCAAAAATAAAACATTAGTATTTACTGAAATGAACTCTGGCACAAAGTAACCCTTAAATACTTGTTAGCCACTAAAATATATCCGGTAAACATAGGCAACCAGCTTCCTTTAAAAGAAATACAAATTACTTACACTTCTAAACTCAGTAACAATCTATTTATGCCTATCACTTTAAAAACATTTTCATGTTACATATTTAACTAAATTATTCAAGTGTTAGTATATCAGAAGCTTCTTCAACTCACCATTGTTGCAGCATTCCAAGCAGTTGTTGGTGCAACCTTTGGTTGCCAGTTAGATCCTCCAGTTAACTTCTTTTCACCTGGTTGACTCCAATTTACATCACTTTAAATAAACATAAGTGACAATATTAAATGTCTCTAATTATAAAGTTTCCTTAACTATCTAAGTATATTGAACAGAGTAAGATACAGACTTTAGGCTGGGCGTGGTGGCTCACGCCTGTAATCCCAGCAATTTGGGAGGCCAAGGTGGGCAAATCACTTGAGGTCAGGAATTCGAGATCAGCTTGGGCAACATGGTGAAATCCCATCTCTACTAAAAATACAAAAATTAGGCAGGCATGGTGGCCCGTGCCTGTAATCCCAGCTACTAGGGAGGCTGAGGCAGGAGAATTGCCTGAACCCAGGCAGTGGAGGTTGCAGGAAGCCAAGACAGCGCCACTGCACTCCAGCCTGGGCAACGGAGCGAGACTCTGTTTAAAAAAAAAAAAAAAGAAAAAAAAAAGAAAAAAAAAAAAGGCTGGATGTGGTGCCTCAGGCCTGTAATCCCAGCACTTTGGGAGGTCGAGGCTGGCGGATCACGAGGTCAGGAGATTGAGACCAACCTGGCTAACACGGTGAAACCCTGTCTCTACTAAAAATACAAAAAAATTAGCTGGACATGGTGGCAGGTGCCTGTAGTCCCAGCTACTTGAGAGGCTGAGGCAGGAGAATGGTGTGAACCCGGGAGGCAGAGCTTGCAGTGGGCCGAGATTGCGCCACCGAACTCCAGCCTGGGTAACAGAGCGAGACTCTGTGTCCAAAAAAAAAAAAAAAAAAAAGATGCAGACTTGACATCTCTATACATACTCTTGAGATGAAAGTCAAATCAACCTCTAAATAACACATAGAGAAAAAAATGTGTGTATTAAACACTCACTTCTTAGTGGTTCCATTTCCGATGCCAAGATCTAGTAAAGGAGAAAAAAAAAAGCATTTTATAACACGAGACTCAGTTTAATAAAACAACATAAAAGAAGATTAAAGTATCCAAAGACTACTTACTGCCCACAAGGTTGGCTAAAGATGAATCCAAGTCATCAGATACTAACTTGTTAGGCGGGAGTTTGGCAACAGGAAGGCTCTGGTTCTGAGAGGCCACTGTTGGTTTGAGAAGTCCACCTAGTTCATCAAAGCCTTAAAGTTACAAACAGACGAAATAGAATTTGTAAGGAACTTTATGATGCTATGGTTTTCTAAAGGAGGTATTTGCCTTTTCTCCTTGTTTGTTCACTGGAAAAGTTATCCAAAAAATAGACATCAGTAAATGTCTTTAAATGGAAAATGGAGAAATTTACCACTTCACAGTGAACTGACTGAGAAGGCTGTATTTGTTTTGACAGAAATCATCTCTTATCTCATGACAAAATTACATTAGGGTTAAAGGGGATAAGAGAGAAGTATTACAAAAGGGAAAAAAAGGAATGTAATTCTCCTGCTTGCCCAGCAAAATTTTTTGAAGACTCATATCTAAAGCAACATAGGTTAAAAAATAGCTCTCTGGAACGTTGAAAAAAGTTCCTTTTGCATTAAGAAATAAGATTTTATAGACCTTTTTTTAAAAGCAGAGAATGTAAGAGTGAACTATATCTAAGAAACTGCTAAATACTGTAATTGCATAAGCCCATCTAGTAAACGAGGACAATTCTTAAAAATGAAAATAAAATTCTTTAAGTTTTCCTCACCAAAGGATAGAAAATTAAAGAAAATCCAATCAAACTCTCTATGGGACTCAATAGTATGATCTAGGAATATTAGAGTTTGAAAAAGAAAGTCACCAAAGATGATAGTTCATAACAATGATTGGTCTCTCTTTCCACTTTCCCAAGCAAGACAAACTAAAATCTAATGCAGCAAAAAAAATTACCACAAATCTACTAGTGCACAGAAAAAATAAATTCTTAGTCCACACATATTTTTTATAGGCTTGCTTCTTAGTTTTTGGAGGATAACTAATTATATGTTATAAAATTAAGAACATCTCAATATATTCTCTCTAAATGGCTAAAAGTTAATTACTAACCAAAATCAAAGGCCATCCCAGGGTAAGAACAAAATTATGAGTGTCAAAGTTTTACAGGCACTTCAAATTAACAAGGTATTAATGAAAACACAAAGTGGAAACCTGGCTCTACAGATCTAAAAAGTTTCTTTAAGACAAATGAATTATAATAAGAATCATATATAAAACAATAAAAAGCTCCTGTACCCGCAGGCCTGATCATTTAATACATTCTAATTATTTATAATAGATTATTTAAACAAGTCAAGGTACCACAAGTTATATTATTCTAGTTTACAAACATAGCCAATTTCATACATTAAGATACAATACTGTTATTATTCATTTCAGTAAAGGTAAAAATTGCATGCCTAAAAAGGCACAACATAGTCACAACACACAGTCACAAGCAACTTAGCATTCTATAGAGCTAAATCTCTTTTTCTCTCTTATTTTGCTCTAGGACTAACAAAATGTTCCCAAAGTCTAAACTGGCACCAATAAAAGAATAATGACTAAACAGCTCCTTGAAGTTCTTGTCTAGTGCTTGGGGGGATGGGTCAATTTCTTTGGCTACCCCAACTTAATATACTTAAACATTTTAAAAGCAGCATTAGTTTTCCTTACACAGAATCTAAATTAGGACACTATAATATTTTTAATAAAATTTTTTTCCTTACCCCCAGAATCTACAATAACATTTGTAGATTTATTTCCAAATACAGATTCAAAGTCCACATTAAGGCCAGCTGAAGGGTGTGGCTGTGCAACTGGAGAAGGAGTGAATCCTGGGTAAACCAAAATGGAAAAATGGAAAAAAAAGTTCAATTATTTAATAACTCTACATTTACAACTATTTAATAATGATGACTATAGAATGGAAAATGCAGTAAATTCCCCAAACAAAAACAAAGCCAATCCTTCAAGCAAGATGTTTTCTATATCACACTTTTTGCAGCGATTAGGTTTTCTCTAACAAAATCATCCTACTGACAAAATTAACAAATAAGCAACTGACACTGAATGGAAAATATGCTTCATTACAGAAATCTTTGCGTATCTTTTACCTTAATTTTGTATGAGGATAATCTTTAAAAAACTAAACACATCTAAAATTACAAGATTTTGCATGAAGCAAAATACATACGCAAAGTAAGGGATCAGTTGAGAATGCAGTAAGAATTCTGTAGTACTTAAAAAACAAGTATGAAACCTCTCAGTATCCCCAAGATAAAAGTTTTTCTCCCTCCCACCTACCCATTTTCCATATTTCTCTCCATCCTTCCTTCAACAGTTAATCAAAAGCTAAATAGCTTAAGTTCAGTGACGGGATTCTCAATGTTGCAACTCACTAATCCTTATGTCCATCTGTATTCCATGTGCTTTTAAAACATCAAAGAAAAAAGATATGCCACTTTCAACTCTCAACCACCCTCTAACTTCAACTTAGTATTTGCAACAGTAGGGATGACAAGCATAAACTCAAGCATACTAATTAAGCTGACTCTACTCTTGAAACACAAAACCATTAACAGACCTTATTCTTTCTTGCCTGCATTACACTAATGCTAGTGGTATTACACAGATAATAAGCTCATGTCTTTAAGATCAGCCTATACAGAGTTAACAAATATAAGGTTTCCAATTATGCGAGGTTATATTTGAGTAAGGTTCTGAATGTCTAAGGGCTGAAAATCACCTAAAAATATTAGGGCTGTCATGTGATTTGGAGAACTTTCAATCATTGAGTATATCCAAATAAACAGCAACCTCGCAAGGATCACAAAGAAGAAATTATTTCACCTTTTGGAATGTTATAAGGCTCCTAAGGTCTCTTCCTTTTCTAAATTCTACTGAGTCAGAATATAAAAAACCAAAGAAACAAACAAAAACCACCTATATTAGAAGGTTAACAACTACACCATTAGGGAGAAGTTAAACTTTTGGTGTCCTAAACTTAGGATCCCTCTCTTCCCCTCCTCTATTCGGGTCAGAATCTCACTTTGAATTCTTAATGTATAACACCAGGATGTAAAGAAGTACAATGAAGCATGTTGTACTAGAAAGACTGATCTCAAAGAAAACTGTAAAAAGTAGGACAAGATTTGGTGAGATGTCCAAGAAGCTCCTCAAAGACAGAAACAACAATTTGTTATTAGCAAAGAATCATACAAGCTGATACACATTAATGATACTACTTTAAAGTAGCATCTTACACATCCTATAATGACTATTCTGTAGCACACACATTTTTAGAGAATGTACCAGTTTGATCGTGTTCCATAATCACATAACCCTTAAACTACTACTAACTCAAAGACATTGGTCATACAATGAGAACACAAAACACTAACAAAATACGAAATAATTTAGTATATAAATCTCCTGACTACTCATGAAAACGATCTGAGAATCCTAGACTTACCAATTTAATAATATTTTTAAGTGTGCAAGCTGTTTAGGAATTATGCCATCAGCTTACTACTACTGGTTGTTCTCTTAACCTTTACATAAAAAGCGAATGTATCTACTCAAGAAAAAAATCTATCATGCTTAATTATGTGCCCATGCTATTATCAGAGTGTTAGTAGTACAGATAATGTTCTTTAAATCATTCTGGTAACAATCTTGGCTATGATGTCACTAACTTTTAGATTATATATGGAACAACAATTTAAAATTAGGCCAATATATCAAATTCCTACTTTGTCCTGCTACTTTGCCTCAGCTTTCTAGAATATGATTGATATAAAAGATAAGCTTATCCTTTATAGTCACACAGAAATGACTTCAATATTTTCTGTAAAAAGAGGAGCCATCTCTTCAAATGCCTAGAATTACCAATCTGTGAAATTACAACATAATTACCTAAAAGTATAAAAGGTTAGAAAGACTATAAAGTAACCCAGAACTTGTATCTCAAGTTTTAAAAGCCTCTATAGACAGAGGAAAAAAGTTAAAAAAAATTAGTAAATTGCAATAGCGAATGAGCTTTTAATATTTGCTTAAAGTCACATAGTTATCATGGAGGCAAGCAGTTTATTTCCAAAGTAACAATTTTTTAAGTAATTATTGCATGCCTGAAAAACACATACCAACAAGGTTAGTTTTACATCTAATTTCAATGCACATCATCAACTTTTTGTGAAGCTATCAGGACTGTCAACTTTTAATTTTTAAAAGTTATTTAAAACAAAAAGACCCAGCTAGTATCACTATTCTAAAAGGGAAAGTTTACAGAAATACACACACACGCGCGCGCGCGCACGCACGCACACGCTAAAAAGAGCAGGCGCTGAGCTCTGAGTTAAGGTTAACTTTATGATATTATTACACGGGTCCTGCTTACTCTTCCATTTCACCAAGGCTCAGTGAAAACTTTCTCACTAACCAGCACCAACCCACAGTTTATCATTTAGAAACCACTGGCCTGCAGGATAAATCTCAAGAGGACAGTAATAAATTAACTGAAAAGTACAAGATCAACAAACTTTGGGGAAAGAAAGGCATTCCAAATACCTTTTACAAAACTTGGTTGGACTGTGAATTGATTTTGGTGGTAGTTTTACAATAAATTAGGGCTCATACTTTTTTGTCAAAGTAACTACTACCATTTATTAAACACTACTAAACACTATGCAAGGGCTTTATAAACAGGGTATTATTTAAACCTCACATAAACCCTATGACATAGTTATTATCCCCGTTTTACAGATGAGGAAACAAAGAGAGATTACATAATTTACCCAAGGTCAAAGATTTAGTAAGCCTGTCAGAACCAAGACTCAAACCCCCATTTGTTTGATTCTAAAATTTATTAGGGGTTTTTCAGTTTAATCCCAAGTATTTCACCTTACATAAAATAGTAAGTAGAACAAGACATTTTTTTACTATTGCTATATAATTAATTAAAAACAACTCAAATTTTATGAACTTCTTGAGCTTTTCATTGCTATTAGACCAAAAAAGTGAATAATCTTTGGCAATTTTAAAATCTAAAAGCAATAAAGAAAAAAAACCAATGTTTAAGATGACTACATAATAATTTAGGTAAGAAGTACATTCTAATCATGATGTGGTCCACATATACAAGAATTTTAAATTCTTAAAATTTTTTGAGAGATGGGGTCTTGCATGTTCCCCAGGCTGACCTCAAACTCCTGGCCTCAAGCTATCCTCCTGCCTCAGCCTCCTAATTAGCAGGAATTATGGGCACCAGCTACTGGACCCAGCTCCCAAGATAGTTTTTAGTGGTAGTTGTTTTGATACTTTTATATGCCTAGCAAAGTGCTAGATGTTACGTAGTCATGTATGTAAACCTCATGATAATCCTGCAAGACACTATTTTCCTAACTTGCGTAGCCTTAAAAAGGTTAAATATTTGCTTATAGTCATAGTTCATGAAGCAGAACTAGAATTCAAACCTAAGTTCACTATGCTCCAAGCACATGCCATCAAACGCCCTAATAAATTCCATTTAAAAAATATTTAGTCCTGTCCAATTCTTGCGATCAAGAGCCTCAATTCTTTAGTTGTGTCAAGCATTCTTTTTAATCCCAACTTAACTACAGTAATAACTACTATGCACACAGAAAATATCAGCTGGACTTCGAGGTTTTACTGCTACCACAATGGTCTTGAATATATGTGGAAAGACATAGATTATACAAAACTTCAGATTCCATAACCTTGTAATATTAAAACGTTTATATGCTTCTGAAAATTTAAGGTTTGAGAATGGAGTAAAGTAAGAAGATGATAAGCATCTATTCATAAAATCACCAAGTGTTTAATTAAGGCAAATGCAGTTAGGCAAAAAGTAGTGTGTTCTTTGAAAGCAAGTAAGTGTATTTTTTCTTACCAAGTTTATAAAAACTCATTTTAAGGAAAAAAAAAATCCTTCCTGCATAAATAAGTTGTAAAGATACTGTTATCTAGCTCCGAATGAGCCGGCTACAGTAGAAGAAACTAGGCACATAAAGGTAGTATTAGGAGAAACTTAAGTGACACAAACAATTCTGACAAGGCACACAAGACAGGAAGGCAGGAAAGGAGTAAGGACAGGGAAAAAAAGAGGGGAAGGGGGAAGGAAAGAATCAGGGAAGCAGCTAGGGAGGCAGGCAAGGAATAAGAGGAAGAAGAGAAGGTAGAAAAAAGAAAGAGAAGGGGAGGAACAGTTAAGAGTGGGATGGGTAATTGAGAAAACAAAAAATGGGGGGAGCCCAAGCACTTGGCATTCTTCAAATGACAACTTACTAAAAAAAGAACTTAAGGCTCCATTAAATACTTTTAAAAAACTATTCTGTTTGCATAAATTAAAAAGAAAAACCCAACACTGTATCTCATTAGAGAAGAAATATGAGGCAGTTGGCTTTTTAGCCAACACGATCCTGTCCTCTAATGTGTGGTTTCACAGGTGAGAAAGCAAGCCTAGACACTTTCACAGACAATCACATATGCAGCATAGTTAAGACCACAACTCAGTCTCCTTGACATACAATTCAGTGTTCTTGAAGCTTCAATGAGGACAAGCTACCTATTACACTATTACCTATTACACATATCATTGTATCAAATGTCTTCCCTCTGTCAAGATCAGAAGCTGCCTAGATACATAGCTATTCTGGTTTTTCTGGATTGTTCTTAATCCTATAGAGTAAGGGTTGGCAACTTTGTATCAAAATGACATGAAAGAATTACTGCAACGAATTATCACACTTTGGGTATATATGTATTTTAAGCTATTAGACTAGTCATATTTTTAGAAGACCTGACTTGGAACTTTGTCTATTCTCCTTCTACTAACTCGCTTTCTAGTTACTACTTCCTTCCCCTCACTCATATATATCTAACAGAATATTTAGAATGTGGTCACACGATTTGTTTAGGGTATACTGATGACTTTCTGCATGCTGTTTTAATGAAATATTTAAATTCACATTACCCTAAGCTGCTTCTCTGAACTGAACAAAAGAAGTTTCATTGTCTGCCAGGCATGGTAGCTCACGCCTATAATCCCAGCACTTTGGGAGGCCGAGGCGGGCGGATCAAGAGGTCAGGAGATTAAGACCATCCTGGCCAACACGGTGAAACCCCATCTCTACTAAATACACAAAAAATTAGCCTGGCGAGGTGGCGGGCGCCTGTAGTCCCAGCTACTCAGGAGGCTAAGGCAGGAGAATGTTGTGAACCCGGGAGGCGGAGCTTGCAGTGAGCCAAGATCGTGCCACTGCACTCCAGCCTAGGCAATAGAGCGAGACTCTTGTCTCAAAAAAAAAAAAAAGTTGTTTCATCATCTTTGGGGCTGGGGGGGAGCAGGGTTAGCATCTTTTTCAGCAGAATTCAAAAACATTTATTTCAGCTTCAGTATATATTTTAAAACTTACTATTCCCTATATAACCTCAGTGTGAAATTCTGCCTTTTTATACTGTAATTACAGAATATCCAAGTCAAGTTGTGTTTCTGCTTTACTATTTAAAATGGAACACATACTTCCTACTTTTATCTCCATACCATCAATAAAGTGAAATCCTTCAGAATGGGATAAAAGATATGCATAGACTTTGGACAATATAAAACTATGACATGCAACAGCTAAAAGAGAAACAAAAGATTAAAGATAGCTGCTAAGAGTGATTAACCACCCTCTCTCCCAAGCACAAAGAGAAAAATATAAACACATATAAACAAGTAAGTTTAAGAGATGTTACTTTTCAACCAGTTCTCCAAACTAAAACAGGAAGCTGCATGTGATACTAGACAGCTAGAGTACTGCATTGTAACATGATAAGAGAACAAAATGCTAAAAAAAAAAAAAAAAAAAAAAAGAGTTCAACATCAAGAGAAATTTTCCTAAAAGTTCGTATAAATAAAATTGAGATGCTAGCGTCAATTTAAAAAACTCACTACATGATTGCTGGTTAGTTTTAGAATTTGATATTAAAATCTGAAGTAATTATTGCAGTGCTTTTAAAGTAATTAATGGACACGTAAAATATAGTTAGGCAGTATAAACATTGATTGGAAAAAAAGGTTAAATAGTACTTTACCAACAAACATTTCATGAGTAGGTGTCCTAGTAGTGAAAGTGGATACATCTGAAGAAATGGAAAGGTGAACATCACCACTACTTTTTGTGAGGAAAGGATTTAAGCTTGGAATGGCATCATCAACAGCATCTACAGTAGCAGAGAAAGGATCTGTGCAGTCCAAATGTATTACAGCAAAACGAAGAAAGGAAGTAAATTAATTAGTATTATAATTAGTCAAAAGATGAAAAGTGAAAAATAGTAGCTATATTATTGTTAATTCATCTTAAATATCTAAATTATCGAAAACAAAAAATATCTAATTATCAAGATGGAAGAATTGCATTTAACATATTTTAAAATTAATCCTTAGAAAAAAATCATTTTATTTGTTAACACCAGAAAGCCAACAGTGAGGTAGTTAAAAAAGAGAATAATAACCAAGATATTTCTATAAAGAGCCACCCATCCCGCACCAATCTTCCCTGTCCTAGGTGAGTGTGTTGGTCGCAGTGGTATAGCTGTGTTTACCTGAATAATTGATATCGACAAGAGGTATGTGTGTCGTGAGTAAACTTTCAAAGAAAAAAGAGGGTAATGACAAATTAAGGGTAAGAAGCTGTTTCTGGCATATGCAGATAATATATTCAAAATAAAAAATAAAGATGAAGAAAAAAATCTAAGCATGGGGGAAAAGAATTTTAGATAATTAAGAACAGAGATGAAAGAATGCCCACTTAATAGATTGGCAACAGCTTTGAATGTCTATCTAAGAGCTTTAGTCTTTAAATGATTTGCTAAAGGAACAACAAAAGTGTTGTTTCCCTACTAGAATGATATCAAACATGTACCATTATCAAATACTTTATCTAATGTTATTCTAGAATCAGATAAATATTATACTGATACCTTATTCAAGATAATTATCATTCTAATGACTGAAATCTATTTTTCTTTACTTCTCAAGATTTAAAAAGTTAACTAAATGGGGAAAAAAAAAATAAAAAGCAGCAAAAATATTATATTTTTTTCTTTGTAACATAATTAAAAATAAGCGGATACTCCTGTAATTCTAAACAGTAGAATCTTTCTTGTCTGTTCTAGTTTAGTTCTTGACCTTCACTAAAATATACTGGGGTACCTTCACACTACTAGGTACTGTATTTTACTCTCAAGATTGTATTATTGCACATTAAGAAGGCAACACTGGCCTAAGGACTAGCTCATTTACTATGATATAGACACATTTCCTTTAAAGTCAAAAACTTCAAGGCAAGCATTCTGCAAGCTCAAATACAACTGTTTGAAAAAGGAAAAAAAAAAATCAAGAAAATACTCAGGTTATGATTTTTAAAATAACACATCTTTTCAATACAACTTTTTCTGTAACATAAGAACTTTTCTATAATAGTATTCTTATGGAACACCAATTCACACTAAAAAAAATAAAGTCCTACAAATCTATTAAAATATACTGATTATGCTATTCAAACGCGAAATCTTTCCCATCATTCCACTCCCCAATAAATGGAACACTGGGAAAAAAGAATCAGAAAACAATAATTAAGAAATAAAAAGTAGAAAATAGTTACAAGAAGTTGTAGGGGGGTGCAGTGGGTTTTTTTTGTTTTGTTCTTTTTGAGAGTGGGTCTTGCTCTGTTGCCCAGGCAGACTGCAGTGGTACAATCATGGCTCACTGTAACCTCAAACTCCTGGGCTCAAGTGATCCTCCCACCTCAGCCTCCCGAGTAGCTGAGACTACAGGCACGTGCCACCGTGACTGGCTAATTTTTGTAGAGATGCTATAATACCAATGCTAGTCTTGAACCCCTGTCTGGACTCAAGCGATCCTCCTGCCTTGGCCTCCCAAAGTGGTGGGATTACAGGCATGAGCCACCACGGACAGTGGTTTTTAGTACTAAAAATATATATGTATTTTTAGCTAATATATATACTGATGGTCACTCTAGCTTCTTCTTGCATAAGAAAGCATTAAGCTTAAAGTTGGCCAGTTAGGCCGAAAGTTCTGATTTTTTTTTTTTTTTTTTTTTTTTTGAGATGGAGTCTCGCTGTGTCATCCAGGCTGGAGTGCAATGACGTGATCTCGGCTCATTGCAACCTCTGGCTCATTGCAACTTCCGCCTCTTGGGTTCAAGCAATTCTCCTGCCTCAGCCTCCCGAGTAGCTGGGATTACAGGCGCGTGCCACCACGCTCAGTTCATTTTTCTATTTTTAGTAGAGACGGGGTTTCACCATGTTGGCCAGGCTGGCCTCGAACTCCTGACCTCAGGTGATCCACCCACTTTGGCCTCCCAAAGTGCTGGCATTATAGGCATGAGCCACCACACACAGCCAAATGTTCTGTTTTTAAATACATGATATTAATAGCTGCATAGAATTTTAAAAGTACATTGTATTTTGTCAAGTAAAATACCTGTTTTTCATGCAAAAAAAAAGCCATGAAATAAGTCATTTTTTAAAAAAAACACACACTATTTCTGTAACAGAGCCATTGGTTTATGAGAATACACATGTTCAAGAAAGGTTACCAGTTATCCGCTGTTCTAATGACAGATAGGTTTTATCTAGCACCTAATTTCCCTAGCACCTAATTTCAATCACTTCCTATTACGTGAAACACCTTAGAGAAGAATATTCAGAAATATGTGCAAATGTATTCATAATTAGATCAATCGGATAAGGAAAACCAGTTCCTAACCTACTTGACAAAATATTACAGGTAATCTACAAGATGTTAATTATGGACATTACACTATAATAATAAAAACCAATTCATTAAGGTGTAATAATAACGCTCCAGCTATTTCAAGTTAATCTATTAAACTGGCAATTCTAAATCCCTTAAAGTTTTTTTTTTTTTTTTTTCCTTTAGATAGAGTCTTGCTCCATCGCCCAGGTCGGAGTGCAATGGCACAATCATGGCTTACTGAAGCCTCGAACTTTCTGTGCTCAAGCAATCCCCCCACTTCAGCCCTCTGAGTAGCTGGGACCACAAGTGTATGGCACCATGCCTGGCTAATTTTCTCTTTTTTTTTGTAGAAGCAAGGTCTCGCCATGTTGCCCAGGCTGGTCTCAAACTCCTGGGCTCAAGCAATCGTCTGTCTCAGCTCCCAAAGTGCTGGGATTACAAGTGTGAGCCACTGCACCCAGTTTAAAATTTTTAAATACAGTCCATTATTTTTTTCATTATTCATTCAAGTTTATTTTTTTGAGACAGAGGTTCGCTCTGTTGCCCAGGCTGGAATGCAAGGGCATGACCTTGGCTCACTGCAACCTCCACCTCTCAGGTTCAAGTGACTCTAGTGTCTCAGCTTCCCGAGTATCTGGGATTACAGGTGCACACCACCACACCTAGCTAATTTTTATATTTTTAGTAGAGACGGGGTATCACCATGTTGGCCAGGCTGGTCTCAAATTCCTGACCTCAAGTGATCCACCCACCTCGATCTCCCAAAGTGCTGGGATTACAGGCATGAGCCAACACACCTGGCCCAAAAGTTTAATTCTATGCTACACTAGAGTCATTAAAAAAAATCCAAAAAAAGTTAAAACAAAGACTAAAATGGCACCACAGTCATACAAGGACTTAGCCTTTAAGTCCTAAACAACTGATACCTACATTCACACACAGTAAACTAATTTTTTTTAAAACATTGTTTGGTAAAGACAAGGTCTTGCTATGTTGCCCAGGCTGGTCTCGAACTCCTGGGCTCACGTAATCCTCCTGCCTTGGTCTCCTACAGTATTGCAATTACAGGTATGAGCCACTGCACCTGCCCAGGTAATCAAATTTTTTCATCAAGTGTTTTGTGTTTCATGCCAGCTAAAAGTAAAGCAAATTACACTTCAGAATGGATTCTATTACACCTAAACTAAAATCTGAAATCTTGCTTCAAATACTCAATGGTGTACCAAGCTGATAATATTGCGTATTTTTAGATATAAAAACTCAAAAGTTTGCTATAATACAAAATGTTCAGGGTGATGAAAACCTAGGTCTCCTCAGGTATTAGTATTCAATACCCACTGCTTGTTTAGACTCCACAACATTTTTTGAAAAAGTCAAGGCTCATTAACAATACAATGAGGGCAACAAGAGAGCTTCTGTTCTCTCATTTTCATTCTACCAAAAGGTGGAATCTTAAATGTCTTTCATATACACATACAAACTTTTCTTCCCTTTATCTCTACCTTATCACTAATCTATCTATGACCAGGAATGCACATCATTTCTGTGGTGTTTATAAGAACTACATTAAATACTAGGTCTATTATTGGCATTCATTTTTAGCTAATAAAAGCCAATAAAAGAATAGAACAAGATTTGGGGATTATGAAAAAATCATACCTTTGTTTTGTCATATACTGTAAGAGCAGCATTATATGTAAACTGTTACATATTTAAGTGTTCATCTAAATAGTTAACTTCAAAATACCCTAAGCATTTAATGTTATGATCTAAGCTTTTCATATATGAGATTTCTTTTCTTTTGAGACAAGAGTCTCACTCTGTCGCACAGGCTAGAGTGTGGTGGCACAAATCTCGGCTCACTGCAATCTCCGCCTCCCGGGTTCAAGTGATTCTCACGCCTCAGCCTCCCGAGAAGTGGAGATTACAGATGTGCACCACCAAACCTGGCTAATTTTTGTATTTTTAGTAGAGACAGGCTTTTGCCATGTTGGTGAGTCTGGTCTGGAACTCCTGTCCTCGTGTGATCTGCCCGCCTTGGCTTCCCAAAGTACTGGGATTACAGGTGTGAGCCACCGCACCTGGCCATATATGAGATTTCTTTATTTCAGTCTAACTTTGTTTAGTCAAACTTTAATTTTAAAAATTAAAAAAATATGTATCAATATGATTGTCCTGGATATGAATACTGACTCGAATTAGAACATTCTTGGCTTAAAATACTCCTCAGCATCATGCGGAAGTCAAAACCTTGGTTATCACCAACTCAGAAGCCAAATATCCTTATATCAAAGTCAAGACAGCATTTAATTCTGATTAAACTATGGGACTTAATATGGGGGAAATTTTTACAGAAATAGCACACAAAGCAAAATAAACTAAAATAGAAAAGTAAAACATGATTAAATGTATTCCAATATATTGCAGTCTGTCACATAGAGACTTTGATGGAATGATGTCTTCTAACAGGCCACAGAACAATTCTTACAGATTGAAATTACTGAGAATTGTTCTCCCACCGTAACAGTCTATCTGCTTTCACATGTGACTTTAACAATTTCAAGTAGAAACTTCAACTTGTCATTTTTACTTGTACATGGTGTCCAGACAAAACAATTAGGAATTGCAGTTCAGCTTCTTTAAAATGTTAAATATATTTTTATTTGGCCTTCTGTAATATTTTTAATCTATTTAGAAAAACAACTCAGCCTTAGTTTTAAAAAGACTACTCCATTTTTTAAAAAAGGAAATAAGCTGAAACTGCTTAAATGATCATGTTAATTCTACTAACCTTTTCTAAAGCAATTCACAGTAAGGCAGAAAATAATTAAGAATTCAAAACTCAGAACATACCATCAGGGTATCAAGAAACTCCTTTCTAAATCTTAATTTGCTATCTACAGTTCATTCTGAAATAATTCTAAAATACTTAACAATTAATATCTTGTCATTTTTAGGAATTACTCTCAGATCTTAAGATTTAGCTAAATTAAACTAGCCTTCAAAGTCAACTAGTTTTTGAAATCAAGTTCAGGCTCACAAAACTAGCCTGAAATCTAGTATTTTAGGGTTTCACTATCTGCTCTGTGCCCCACCTTGACACCAAAAGAACTTGTCCAGAAGAGAAAGCGCCCACTTATTCAACTAACGTTTACAAACTACCTGTCAGAACAAAATATTTTAAAATCTGCCTTCACAGAGCTTACTTTCTAGGATATAGTTCCTTAAAAAAATTTTTTTAAATGTTCTTAAATTCAAATCATTAAAATAAAATGAAAAAAGCTTTGTTTATATACTGTAAAAACTCATTAGAATAATTTATCTTGCTATGAGAGATAAGCCTATCACTTCAGAAATGCTTAAGGGCAGCAAACATACCTATTGGCACAAGGGGAAAATTCTTTGACTAGCAAAATCTTTCAGGTCTTAATTTAAAAAACATTTAAAACATTTAAGTTTTGACCACACAGCTGGTCAAGACAATCCTGGTCACAACATAGTTCCTGTGTGATAATACCATCTGAGTTTTATTAGAACTTTATCATATACTTAACACAAAGATAAGTTATTTCCCCAAAAGTTAAAACAAAAATTCTACACCAAAATCAAAATAACCACTATGCATTTTCTGGTTATGAAATAAAAATTCAACATTAAAAGAATAATCTCATACCTAAAAATACACTTGGTCCTTCCTCTTACATTTATCTTTATTAAATGTCATTTCA
The DNA here is from genome assembly GCF_008728515.1 of Papio anubis. NCBI lineage: Eukaryota > Metazoa > Chordata > Mammalia > Primates > Cercopithecidae > Papio > Papio anubis. The sequence continues at coordinate 48,119,904 of NC_044987.1, read as the reverse complement.
TAAATTATTTGAACATAAATTCCTAAATTATTTATAATAAATGAACATACCTTCAAGGGATAAAACTGCTTCACTACCATTTTAATATTTATCAAGTTCTCATGTATCAAGTGTAATAAAAAACTACAAATAAGTAAAACACCACAGAATAAGAAGAGATGCATGTAAAATCTAAAATAGAATTAATCAATGCTTACCTCCCCATGTACTTGCTACCTGAGAAGCAGTTGACATAGGATGTACAGATGGGTGAAAAGTTGGCTGCTGCAAATCAAGCAGATCATTGGGCAGCTTTGATGTGCTAGAAAGATATTTTGGAAACGTGTTTTATTTACTAGAAAAACTTTCTACTTTAGTGTCACCTTCTCTGCCCACCGCAGATAAAAACATTAAAAACAAGGAAGAAAAGTCTCATTAATATAAATCTCAAAAGAGGAACAGTTTCTTCATATAATAGCATATTTCTAAGGAGGCTTGGAAAAATAATCTAATATCATATCTTAAGTTTATACAGGATTCAAAGAACAGTAGCTCTTCGGAAAAGGATAAATGTCTTCCCCCGGAAAAAAACTAATTTCCTTATTAAAATGAACCTAAACAATAAGATTCTAAAATACAAAATATCATAGCAATTTTAATATTTTTAAAATTCTTTTAATATTCACAGAACTTGAATCACATTTGCAATACACTACAAAGTAAAATACTCCTTAACCTCACTTCTAGTGCCTCAGTATCCCAATTACGTATCAATGATACAGGGAAAAAATTTTACATGCATTTATGAATAGAGCCACCCCATTATACAACACACTATTTACATGATATATTTCTTTCTTCTTGTTTTTGAGACAAGAGTCTCGCTCTGTCGCCCAGGATGGAGTACAGCGGCACGATCTTGGCTCACTCACTGTAACCTCCGCCTCCCGGGTTCAACTGATTCTCCTGTCTTAGACTTCCGAGCAGCTGGGACTACAGGTGCGCAGCACCACACCCGGCTAATTTTTGTATTTTTATAGAGACGGGGTTTCACCATGTTGGCCAGGCTGGTCTCAAACTCTTGACCTCAGGTGATCTGCCCACCTCGGCCTCCCACAGTGCTGGGATTACAGGCGTGAGCCACTGCACTCAGCCTATTTTTTTTTTTTTTTTTGAGACAAGTGTCTCACTCTGTTGTCCAGGCTGGAGTGCAGTGATGCAATCTTGGCTCAATGCAACCTCCACCTCCTGGGTTCCAGTGATTTGCATGCCTTAGCCTCCCAAGTAGCTGGGATTACAGGCGCATGCCACCATGCCTGGCTAATTTTTGTCCTTTAGTAGAGACAGGGTTTCACCACATTGCCCAGGTTGGCCTCAAACTCCTGACCTCAGATGATCCACCCACCTCAGCCTCCCAGCGTGCTGGGATTACAGGCATGAGCCACCATGCCTGGCTTACATGATATATTTCTGACCTCAAGACTTCTATGTGATTTTAATGAACAACTCAAAACATGACCCTAGAGTATCTAAAAATTCAAACACAATACAGATAATTTTTTTTAAGGGGTCTGGAGGCTGGGTGCAGTGGCTGATGCCTGTAATCCCAGCACTTTGGGAGGCCGAGGTGTGTGGACTGCTTGAGTCCAAAAGTTCAAGATCAGCTTGGGTAAAATGGCAAAAAAAAAAAACGAAAAATAGCTGGGCATCGTGGAGTGCGCCTGTAGCCCCAGCTACTCAGGAAGCTAAGACGGGGGAACGCTCGAGCCCAGGAGGTTGAGGCTGCAATGAGCCATAACTGTGCCACTGCACTCCAGCCTGGGTAACAGAGTAAGACACTGTCTCAAAAGAGAGAGAGAATAAGAGAGAGACAGGCAAAGAGACGGGGTCTTGCTATGTTGCCCAGGCTAGCATTGTACTGCTGCGCTCAGGCCTTCCTCCTGCCTCAACCACCTGAGTAGCTGCGACAACAGGCACATGCCACTACACCCAGCTCCTAATTTTTAACTTATATATTCTCCAAAATAGAATGTTTTTCTTTTTAAATGGATATACAACAATTGTACATATTTATGGGATACATATGATATTGTGATACATGCATACCATGTAATTATCAGGACATCTATCACAACTCAAACATTCATCATTTCTCTGTGTTGAGAACATTCTAAATCTTCTAGCTACTTTGACATAGATAACACAATTATTATTACTAACTAGTAATTCTACTGTGCTATCAAACACTAGAACTTATTCCTTCTAACTGTATCTTTATAAAAAAGTTTTGAAGACATGTCTTTTAGATGTAAAACAGTTGTGTAGATAGTAGATATAAATGCATTTAGTGCTTTGGGGAACATATAGAATATACAGTAAGAATTCTATAAATGGGCTGTAAGATTTGCCCTTAATTACTATTAAAAAGGTGAACATTTTTAGTACGTGAGATAAAACAGTGAAATTAGTTCTTTATCCAATAATTTGTTTCAGCCTCAAACACTGAACATTCTTTTCTTTTCACTTATCTCTCCTAGGACAGACTTCTTTTCAAGGTCTCCATGTTGAGAACTTGCCCCTTAATGGGGTCAATGTTACTTAACTGGGGATTAAAGAAGGTACCATACATGAGCAAACAAATCATAAAGCTGAAAGGAAAAAGAGAACTAAATTCAGCAAACACCTACTAAGATTTTAGGGAGCAGGTAGCAACTGAGAATGCACACAGCAAGCATTTCACATACTAAAACATACAATGAGCTTTTAGGCTCAGCTATTAGGAGTCAGTAGGCAGGAAGACGAACTTTCAAGGGTGAGTTAATAAAATAAACAGCAACAACAAAGTGAAAGGAAAAAACTCACCACTCTCTATGGAACATTTAACATGTGCTAATAACGCACTGTGCTAATAACAGCTAGTCATCTGGGAGCATCTTAGAAACAAAAATTCTCGGGCCCCAAGTCCCACCTATTGAATCAGAACTCCAGGATTGGGACTCAGATATCTGTAGTTTAATAAACTCTCCAAATGTTTCTGATGTTAAAGTTGAGAACCACAATCTCACTTGAAAACAAGTTCTCAAAAAAAGTTAAGAACTAAAAGAGCCAGGATTCAAACCAGAATCTGACTTTTAAACTACTTTAAGCCACTCTGAGGTAAAAGACAAAACAGGTTTAGAAAATGTCAATTATTTTACTTTACCCCACAATATTATATTTCCATGTTAAGTAGCTTAAATTAGACAACAAGATTATTAAAGTTAGTGTGGTAGGCTTCAATACCAAGAAACCTGGCAACTAAACTGTCACTATGTTCCAGATTACAGAGTTTAAAACCAGGAAACAGATATGACAGATGTTTAATATCCAATGAAATGATATTTTAAAATATACATCATACCCATATGTCTAAGAGCTATAAAGGGTCTTGAACCATTAGATGTCTCATAAATGTGTTTAATCATAATTTTTACACAATAAAAAGTTTGCCCAGAGATAATAGCTATATTCCTATTAGCATAAATCAGTGATTTAACTATATTTCATTTCCTAAATAAGTAAAATATAAACTCTCACCACTTTATCTTTAGGTATTATACCAATATCACCATTTATCGTCACCTCTTTGTGTGAATAGATTATAAAAGTATAAATAAAAGTAAACCTGAAAATTCCTGCAAAATTTCTATTAGAAGTCTTTGAACCTACGTATTCAAAGGTAACCTTAACTTCTACTCCTACCTGTTAGAAGAACTAGGGGTAGAAAATATGTCAATGGCTGGTGCAGTCATTATCCCTCCTGCTGAGGTGGATACAGGAGAGGCTGCAGTTGTTAAGGAGGTATGAGGTTTCTTTGCAAGTTCTTTTAGGCGCTGTTCCTGTTAAGAAAGGGAACTACCATAAGGATTCCAGAAACTAGATTTGTTTGTACAACCTCTGAAAAAAGCATTTTCTAATTTGTTCTGATAGCAGATACTCTGTTTTACCTAATTCTATGTCACGATGAAAAGTCAGACTGAGTTTCAGCCCGTTAACACTATACATTTAAGACTCTGTGCAGAGGCCCCATTTACCTAATGAACACCTGTACTCATTTTTCCAAATATGGAGAATGCACAAACTTACCTTTAAAGCTTTCAAACGTGCCTGTTCTTCCTCTAATGCTGCCTGCTTTTCCCTTTCATCCACTTTGGTCAGAGATAGACCAGTGCTTGCCAGGGAAGACACTGCATTGGAAAGTGTAGTTGCCCTAGGATAATTGAACAGAGATAATTTGGCTTTTTGCTAAACACTTCACATTACACCCAGGTCAGGAAATGGTCTGGCAACCTTGCCATGGATAGGCACTATAATTATAAACTTAACTTCTGGATTCAAATCCAGTACTTCAGATGAAATATTTCACCCAGTGATCTACGGGATTAGAGCAATTAGAAAAATCTTGACTTACATATACACTCACTGCTTTTAGAGTAAATGTTTGACTTTGGAAAGGGTTCACAAGAGAGTGGGGCACATTGCCTCTTCCAAGCCCCAAGAGAGGAAACCAATGCAATTGGGAAAGAGCCCACATACTCCCACAAAATCCCTGATGGGAAAAAGTGTTGACCTTATCACAGTGAAAACCCTCTGCTAATTTACAGCCTACGTTTTGGCAGTGCCACAGAACACCAAAACATGCATACCAGTAATACGTAACAGAGGCCTAGGTATGTTTCACCTATAACAACATCCCCAGAGGACTTCAGGTTCCTTCAAAAGAAGACTGGTTTCAATCTAGTCACCAGGTCATCTGGCATCTTTCTATGTGCTGCCCTTTTGCCAAACTAGAATTTCCTTTTTAATACACACATACAATGTATCATCTTTTACTGACAAGCCACCTCCTTTCCCTTTTATCAAAAAAGTATCCACATTGTAAACCTCAACATTAACTTTCCAAATGTTAACTCTAGGCTAAGTAAAACAAGTGGTAAAGAATTCTAACCTGAAGAACTACCTTGAGCTTTATTTTCCTTTTACCACACACTAATCATCATTAGTTTCTACTCTAAGCACGTAAAGTGGTAAAAACTCTTTTAAATTTTACATAAAATTAGTATTATAAATAAGCCAATAAAAAGGTACAACTCAGAAGACAAAGGAAGAGTGACATAGTTGACAGAAATGCAAGAAAACCAATACATTTTATGATAAACATTTCAGGTAAATTGGTACACCTGAACTACATGGCTTTTTTCTTCATTATTCTCTCAAAAAATGAGACTTATTGTTTTGACTGCTACTTCGAAAATCCTACTAGAAAATTCAAAGTACAAATCTAGGATTAAAAATAAGAACTAAAATCTAATAATGGCATTTTCCGTTGAAAATTATTTAAATTTTATTACTAAAAGAAAGACTAAAGTTCTGAAACAAACAGAAAGTCTAAAAAGAACCAAAGGAAAGTTCTCACCATACAAATTCTTTCTTCATGTTGTTTTTAAAAAAGCTTCATATGAAAACATGAGAGTAACTCAAGTAATTTCTTAACCCAATGCAAAAATCATGTTACCAGACTGATATGAAATGATATGTGTTACTTTCAATTTGCGAGGTTAACTGGTCTTAGTCTGAGGAATTAGCTTAAAACATAATAAAGTGATTAAAATATAAAATATCAATAATCAACCCTATGAACTGGCATTAGACAGAGATGATGCAATTTGATGTCAGATATTCTAGGTTTGAGTCCCAGCATTGCTACTACATGCTTCACAGTGCTATTGTTAGGATTGAGCAAATTAATACAAAAGTATCTTGTAATTATAGGCCCGGCACGGTGGTTCATGCCTGTAATCCCAGCACTTTGGGAGGCTGAGGTGTGCCGATCACTTGATTTCAGGGATTCAAGACCAGCCTGGTCAACACGGTGAAACCCTGTCTCTACTAAAAATACAAAAATTAGCCAGGTGTGGTGGCATGCATCTGTAGTCCCAGCTACTTGAGAGGCTGAGGTGGAAGAATCGCTTGAACCCGGGAGGTGGAAGTTGCAAGTGAGCTGAGATTGTGCCACTGCACTCCAGCCTGGGCAACAGAGTGCGATTTTGTCTCGGGGGAGGGGGGAAGAGAAAAAAAAAGTATCTTATAAAGCATCATATAAAACAATGCACTATCATCTTCAGGAGAACTTTTGACATCATAAACACAATTCTAAACTATGCAGTCACTGTCATTATCTTAACAGATGCTGACATTTATTGAAGGTCAGAAACTATTTCAAGAATTTGCATGTATTAATCCATTTAATCCTGATACTAATTCTATGAGGTTGATATTATGATTAAACCCATTTTATAGAAAATCAAATCAAGATAAAGAGAAATTAAATAGCTTGGAACTTGAGCTGATTTCATCTACTCCCTCAGAAAAATCACTCTTGCTCTTTGTCCTACAAAGAATGATGTACCTGCTTGCAGCTGTAGAATCTTTGATTTTCTTTCCTTCCAAGGAAGCTAAGTGTTGTTCCAAAGCATCAAGAAGACTGCTGGGGGCCTGCAATTGTACAAATATTAAGAATTTCATGATAATTAGGCCACTGGTCAAATTAAATCAAGTATCATCTAATCAGAGAGCAACAAAAATAAACAGGTATGTTTTTCATGTACTAATTAACAGTGGAGTTTTAGCTACTTAATGAGAATGACAATGTTACTTTTATTATAGAAACATGACCTAGTTGGAAATATTAAGAAACATTACCAAAAACGTTAAGAACAGAAAGCTATGTAAACATGAAACATTTTTTTAAAATCTTGCAAGTACTTAAATTTTAAAGTAAAACCATACTCCCAAAAGCTAGACATACTACTGAGCATGCAGAAGGTACTTAATAAGCACTGCTGAGCAACTGAATGTGTTCAAACATGACTCTGGAATAATTATTGATAAATGACACTGAACACTGGCATCAGGGAAATGAAAATGAAAATCACAATGAGATACATCTTTTCACTTACTACAATGACTAAAGTTAAATACATTAGCAATATCAAATGTTGGTGAGCACATGGAACAACTGGAACTCTCATATATCACTAGTGGGAGTTTATCACCTTGAAAATGGATTAGGTTGTTTTTTACAAAGTTAAAATACACACCCACCTTAATGACCCAATTCCATTCCTAACTACCCCAAAGGGATAAAAACTTATCTCTGTAAGAAAAGACTTAATGTTTAACGTGGCTTTATTTACAACAGTCAAAAACTGCAAATAATTCAAAAGTCCATCATTTGGAAAATGGATAGACAAAATTATGGTAAATATTATTCAGCAATAAAGAAGAATTAATGGTATATTCAACAACATATAGACAGCTCTCAAACAATATGATGAGCAAAAAAAGCCAGAATGCAAAAGTAAATACTTGTATGATTACACTTACATTAAGTTTAACAACCAACAAAATTATGCTATTAGAAAACAAAACAGTGATTGTGGAGGTGGGTAAGAAGTGACTGGAAGGGGGCATAAGGATTGGGGAAGTAGAATTTTCCTATCTTGAATGATGTGTTGGTTACACAAATGTTTATCAAACTGCACTGAAATGAGTATTTACCTTTTTTTAACAGAAGACTATTTTAAACTCAGGCTACAGGTCAAATCTCAACTTAATATGAAGAAAGCTTTCAAAAGGAAACCTTTTCAGTGTGCAGACTAAGAACTGTCCACTAGAAGTGAAGCAAATGCATCGGTAGCGTTTACTTACCCTAAATATTCTATAGGATTTGAGATACAGTTTCTGGATTACAGGATCTAAAAATAGTTAAAGGGGCAATACCTACTAATTTCTCTATCATTTATGACTTTAACAACTTCTTTCATCCACTATTTCCTCTATATACCAGGACCTTAGCCCAAGGGAGATACAGTAGAAAACCATTTAAAACCAAATACTACATTGGAAGATGAACTTCTTTGTTGAAATGAGAGTACACAAGCACTTCCTACAGCCCCAGCAAAAATGTTTGCTAATCAGCAAGCAAAGCACTGTCTTTAGAGCTTTCAGAAATAAGGACGATGTTGATGATAGTGGTTAACATTTAAAAAGCTCTCCTCACACAACAGGTACTGCGCTAGCTACCTTGTAGTAGTCACTGAATCTACGAAGCAGACACTACTGGTATATCCATTTTACAGATAAACAACCTGAGACAGTGAAGATTAAGTTATCTGTCCAAGATCACATATTTGATACACAACAGAAGCCAAGATAGGGAAGGTATCTCTGACTTTAAAGACTACATAATTAACTACTATGGTACCAAATCCTAAACTGAAACTCTGGTCATAGAAACTGTAGTTTATCTTTTTTCTGAAGGGTTTAAGCTGTGGCTTACAAATAAAAATATTAAATTACCAAGTTATGATAAGTAAGACAAACCATTTCTAAAATCCCTTCTAAATATATCTGGCTATTCTTTAAAAGTCAAATCCACATGACAAACAGTGAGGAGGCTGGGCACAGTGACTCACACCTGTAATCCCAACACTTTGGGAAGTAGAGGTGGAATGACTGCTTGAGCCCAGTTGTTTGAGACCAGCCTGTGGAATATAAGGGGACCCTGTCTCCACAAAAAAATTAAAAAATTAGTTGGGTGTGGTGGCATATGCCTGTGATGCCAGCTACTAAGGAGGCTGAGGCTAAGGATTACTTGAGCCTGGGAGGTTGAGGATGTAGTGACCCATGATTTTGTCAATGTGCTCCAGCCTGGGTGACAAAGCAAAAGCCTATCTGTTCTCCCCCTCCCCCAACAAAACCCAAAGAGTGAAGAAAATGTGATGCTTTACACCTTAAAAGAATATATAATAACAACAACAAAAAAAGAGTAAATAATCTCAAATTTCCACTCTTCTGCATTACCACCATCTTCCCTAAAGTGTAAACAGCTTTGTTTTATTCACTTTTGAAAATTTTCTGGATCACCCAAAGAATGCCTGGTAAGTTCCCTTTGCTCAGAGATCATCAATACAGAGGAAAAGAGGAACAGAGGTTAAAGAATCCTATTCTAATTACAATAGGGTGAATATTAACATACACAGAAACATGATGATGGCCTGTAACTTCTACATCTATCCCGAGGACAATGAATTTTAAATAAAACATAAGGGAAGCACAACAAATGGGGTGGGTAACAGGGGAATCTAAAGTTGCCAAATCATTTTATACTATACGTTATTCAAGCAATGACTTGTCTCATGTTCAACCCAGAATAATGTGCTTGCTCTTAATAAAGCCAATTTATTTCAAGTGGACATATACAGGATTCTTTACTTAGATATAACCCAGGACTAGATTTATTGCATACTCTTAGCCTTGACATTAGAGGGAAGAATCAGAACAATTGAGTACCGAGAAGCTCAGTAATAACTGTTAACAAGGCATTTAAAAGATGTCCTGGAGGCCGGACGCGGTGGCTCACGCCTGAAATCTCAACACTTTGGGAAGCCTAGGTGGGCGGATCACCTGAGGTTAGGAGTTTGAGTTCAGCCTGGTTAACATGGCAAAACTCTGTCTCTACTAAAAATACAACAATTAGCTGGGCATGGTGGCTTAAGACTGTAATCCCAGTTACTTGGGAGGCTGAGGTGGGAGAATCGCTTGAACCCAGGAAGTGGAGGTTGCAGTGAGCTGAGATCACGCCACTGCCGTTCCAGCCTAGGCAACAAGAGCAAAACTCTATGTCAAAAAGAAACATAAAAAAAAATGTCCTGGAACAATTCAAAACAAGGTAAAACAGATGTCAACAGCTGACAGAGTTGATGGAAATGTTACAAGGATAGTTTATGCCAGGTACTTTCATTCTTAATACTCAGTAAAGAAAACAGAGAATAAGCCACAACAACCAGCAGGTATGAAGTTTGTTTCCTAGAAACTTTTTGATGATGATGATGATAAAGACAATATTAAAACAGCCAACATTAGTTGAGTGTGCTTAATGCTCTAAATTTTTTTTTTTTGGCATTAACTTATTTAATCCCCTGAACTACTTACTGTATGAGGTAGGTACTGTAGTATCTTCATTTTACAGATGATGAAACTGAAGCTTAGAAAGTAACTTCCCCAAAGTCACAGGGCCAGCTAATGGCACAGCCGAGACTGAAATCTGAACATATCCCAAACCCTACTCTCTTAATCTAATATTATGTTTTGAAGTTTATCCCTATTTAATTCTCCCAACTGAGTCAAACAGTCAAAGTGGAAGTTTAAAACAGGAAAAATAAATACTGTATAATTCTCTACCAGCAGAATAGTGAAAATTGTTTTTCTAAATATCATTTTCTAAATTCAGGTTCCAAAAAGTTTTTTTTTAAATGATGATGATGGGAAAGAAACAGTGATTGAAGAGACTGAATAAATGGTATGACAGTGGGTAGGCCACAAATGTAAGTGGCAAGCAGATCATTTGATGTGGTCATAATGTTAGAACAATCTTTAGGAATACATCAAAATGTTAAAATTGGTCAAAAACTGCACTGATCCCTTTGACAATGGGGGCTACATGTTACTTATCTTAATACTCTTCACAGCTCGTACACAACAGATAGTGGATTGATATTTTAACAATATACTTACCTGTGAAAGGTCTGGTATATCACCTCTGTCAATTCCAACTTGCTGTAAGAAGAAGCATTGTATTTAATAAATTATAATAAAAATGTTTTATAAATAAAATTTGGAAAAATGACATCACGGCTAGTACCAGTAATATTTTAAACAGACTTCTTAAGAATCAGGAAGATATTTAATCTCCAAAAATACTCAACATTTCCAATGGCTTAGATATTATTTGGTGGCCCTAGAAGTTGTTAACAGTAGGGAAACTAGAGTTGGAAAGTCAACAAATCTAAGTTACCATCCCTATGTCTTCTGAATACCTATATATAAGCTACCTTGTCACAATCTGAAAACTCCCGTCTTCTATGTGTAATACGATAAATATGTTAAGAATGAGAAAGCCTGACCATGAACAAGTTCTTTGATGGAAAACAAAAAAAAAATTTAAGAAACAAACCTGAAGACATCAACTTTGTCTTTCTCCATAAAACATGTTTTCCCTAGAAATCACCATAGATAACATTTTTAAAAACTCATGTTCTGTCAGGTAGGCCAGGTTTACAAAAATGTCAAGTGATATCTAATCAGGATATAACTGTCTTCACAAAGCAATTCCAATACACTTTCATGATGCTCAGGCCCTAGGCAATTTCTAGTAAAAAAAGATAGAAATGGTTCCCGTGTATTCTAGCATCCAATTAGAAAACTATTTTCTGTCCCATGGCTGTGTTTCATTTTCTAATCAGTCTCCCTTCCTTTTGTGACCTCTCAGGGGTTGGTCTCAGAATGATGTCAGTAGAAAATCTGATAAAGGCCAGATACACGGTGGCTCACACCTGTAATCCCAGCATGTGGGGAGGCCGAGGTGGGCGGATCATGAGGTCAGGAGATCGACACCATCCTGGCTAACACAGTGAAACCCCATCTCTACTAAAAATACAAAAATTAGTTAGGTATGGAGGCAGGCACCTGTAATTCCAGCTACTCAGCAGGCTGAAGCAGGAGAATCGTTTGAACCCAGGAGGTAGAGGGTGCAGTGAGCAGGGATCACGCCACTGCACTCTAGCCTGGGAAACAAAGCGAGACTCCGTCTCAGCAAAAAGAAAAAAAAAAAACCAAAAAACCTGATGAATTCATTATTACTCAGATGTTACTAATCACTGCCTGATATATATGTCCTCTTCAAACATGTTTCAAGACGTTACTCTTGCCTTCTTCCAGGAACTAAGGCATTCTAATTGAACTGCAAGCCCAGAGACAGTCTCATAACAGAATATTTTAAGGCAAGGGACTCTTAATATTTTTCTTAAATCATATGGAGCAGGCTGGGTGTGGTGGCTTATGCCTATAATCCGAGCACTTTGGGAGGTCACAGTGGGTTGATCACTTGAGGTCAGGAGCTCGAGACTAGCCTGGCCAACATGGTGAAACCTCATCTCTAAAATCAGCTGGGTGTGGTGACGGGCACCTGTAATCCCAGCTATGTGGGAGGCTGAGGCAGGAGAATCTTGGGAGGCAGAGGTTGCAGTGAGACGAGATCATGCCATGGCACTCCAGCCTGGGTGACAGAGCAAGTCTCTGTCTCAAAAAAAAAAAAAAAAATCATAGATAGCAGAGAGTCTATCCCACCTAAGAATAACTTAACAGCAGATCTGGAGTACAGAAGGGGGCTTACAACTTAAGTTTGGGCCGGGCTCCGTGGCTGATGCCTGTAATCCCAGCACTTTGGAAGGCCGAGGCCAGCAGATCACCTGAGGTCAGGAGTTCAAGACCAGTCTGGCCAACATGGTGAAACCCCGTCTCTAGTAAAAATACAAAAATTAGCTGGGTGTGGTGGCAGGCACCTGTAATCCCAGCTACTCGGGAGGCTGAGACAGCGGACTCGCTCAAACCCAGGAGGCAAAGGTTGCACTGAGACAAGATTGCGCCATTGCCCTCCAGCCTAGGGACAAGAGCAAGACTTTGTTTTTAAAAAAAAAAAAACAAAAAAAACTTAACTTTTAACTACAACTACCAAATACAAAGAACATAAAAGGCCAAGAGGGAATGTCAACAAATTAAAACTTATCTAAAGAATTTACTAGAATCACAGCATAAACACCACCTTCTTGTTTTAATATGTGACTGACCCTTAAAAAATGGAAAGGATCTTTCTCCTTGAAACGGCAGATTAATAATAAACCTATTGTCTGATCATCCTGTTCTGTCCGATTGCTTCTAATATAGAATCACATATCACCACAGTAATAAAGCCTAGAATCACTAACTTGCTAATTCCAAAGTAACTACTTTGACATAATTGAGCAAATTATCCTAGGAAGAAATCTTTGGTGGAGATGGGTAGAGGCTGGAGAATGGGAGAACAAACAAACAAAAAAACCCTTAAGAACGCCTCTGTAGTAGCAAGATAATGCCTGCAAGTATTACCACACTTGCCTTCTGTGACAATTTCAGAAAATTATTTTTAAGCAGAGCCGCAAAATTAGATTATCCTATTACCTACATTCATGGTTTTCACAATCAAGGATAATAAATACACAAAATTCATTTCTGTTGGTGAAAAAAAGCTTTTTTTTGAGACAGAGTCTCTTGCTCTGTCGCCCAGCCTGGAGTGCAGTGGTGCAATCTCGGCTCACTGCAACCTCCGCCTACCAGGCTCAAGTGATTCTCCTGCCTCAGTCTCCTGAGTAGCCGGGATTATAGGTGCCCGTCACCACGCTTGGCTAATATTTGTATCTTTAGTATAGATGGGGTTTTGCCATGTTGGCCAGTCTTGAACACCTGACCTCAGGTGATCCACCCACCTCCGTTTCCCTAAACACTGGGATTACAGGTCTGAACCACAGTGCCCTGCCAACGAAAACATTTTGAACTATGTGGCTCCAGCTGTCTCACTGAAAAGAAACCTGCACTGATACTGGATATTCTCTACCACATTTAACAATAAACATTCTCAAATATATGATTAATTCCAACCATAAAAATCTCTGGCACTACTGTATGTCACTTACTCAATTTTATAGAGAAGTAAACAATTTAAAAACAGGTAACTTTTCAATACTCGCTACTGAATTAAATATACAGCATATATTTTATTCACTATTTTATCATATTCATATCTTGGTACAGAATTCAATACAGCATAATAGTATCACTGAATACTAAATTTAAGACATTTATTTTATTTGGATAGTAAGTGATGACTTCAAAATCCATACTTACAGACAAAAAGGCAAGTTAGGAGACAGTCACTTAAAGATAGTTTACCTCTGCAACTTTGAGGAACTCTGAGATTCTTGTCATCCTAGTTAGGAACTTCTTATAGATGTCAAGACCTTCTTTGCATTGGTTCTTTTTCATATCAAAATATTTTTCTGACAAAATAAATGTAAAAATTCTTTTGTTCACATCAAAATATAACACCCAAAAAAGGAAAAAAGAGTAGGTAATAGCTCCAAATAGGTCTCTAAAGGAACATACACACCCTGCTAGAAAAATATCAGTGTTAAGCTAGCTTAGGTATTTAAAGCAAATTAGAATAGAGTTGCTATTACATTAAAAAAATAAAAACATTACTTGACCCTACTCATATTCCCAGTCTGTGCCACAATACTTTGCCTCACAATTACCTAAGTATATATTTGTGTGTAAACACGTATCACACTTGACCCCGTTTAAAACAGCACTAACATCTATTTCCAATCTTCTTACTAATAGTGTATTATCTAAGATAACAACTTAACCATGCCCAAATGTCACTCAGAAAGTTCATTTAAGTTTAATGTATACATAGGAGTAAAGAGGTTAATTTATACTAATTATAGTATGGAAGACTATGCCTTCCAAAGCTTTATAAAAAAACCTTTATTTTTCACTTGTGAAAAAATAAGCCAAATTTCCCTATCCTATACATTAAAGCATCCCTGAGTAAGTCCATGTTACTTCAGACTATAAAAAACAGATTTAAATTTTTTAAAAAGTTCATTATGGAGTTGATTATGAGAAAATAATATTTTTCTGGGACAAAAAAAATTTTTTTTCCATCTTTTTTTATTGTGGTAAAATACATATAACATAAAACTTACTTTTTTTTTTTTTTTTTTTTTTTTAAACAGAGTTTCGCTCTTGTTGCCCAGGCTGGAGTACACAGGGAAGATCTAGGCTCACTGCAACCTCCACCTCCTGGGTTCAAGCAATTCTCCTGCCTCAGCCTAAAACTTACTACTATCTTAACCCAGCTAAATTTTAAAGGCACTTTTATATTTCTAAAAATTAACAAAATGGGTAGAAAAAACATAGATATATCTAAAAAATAAAGTTCAACTTGCTGAACATCCTGGGTATAAAAGTATGTAATCACTTGCAGAAATAATCAGGTATAAAACTCTTCTCTCCAAATTAATTGTTACAATGAATGAATATATCATAATAAATTTTTAGACAGCTTTAAGTAACAACTCAGTCAATATTATTTATCCATATGACACAAGATAAGAAATGTTATTAAGCTACAGCAGTATTTACCCAACAAATTAATAATTCCTTCATTGTATGCTGCAAACAGTCTAATGGCATCTTTGAACAGGAGCATGAAGGCAGCATTTATTACCCCATTTGTAAGTTCATTGCTATTAACCTGGGGAAAAATTGGAAAATAAAATTAGCTAATCTTAGGTTTTAAATGACACAAAAAGACTTCCTTCAAATTAAAATACAGTAAATTCCAGCATTAGGCAAGTTAGTGAAAAAGACATTTATTTTCTCTAATACATACATAAAGATCCTAGTGCAGTAGCTACCATATAAATAAACATTATTTATTATTATTATTAAGTTTTGCTGTAACCAAATAATTGTACTCATTTGACTAACAAGAATATTGGAAATATTTTTAGTTTTATCTCAAGGAATAAATAAAAAAGATAAACCAAATTAATTCCAAGTTCTTTTTTAGCACATGAAAATTAACTCGTTGTTATATACAGAAAAACTAAGCACAAAATTGAATGGCAAACAAAAAACTGGTTTAAAAAAAAAAAAAAAGTATCTGCAGACCATCAAGTAGAGTTGCTGTCCATTATATAGGGAGAATTCTAATAATAAATAAAGTAAATGAAAGCAATTTATAATATAAAAAATACATATGGACAATAACATATGAAAAGAAATACAACTTCACTTATCAGGTAAATTAAAATATAATAATCAAATCAAATTACTAAAATATCCTTTCCTGAACATCAGACTATATTACTCAGTGCCCATAAGAATGAAAAAAAAAGAACACAGTAGCTCATGCCTGTGGTCGCAGCACGTCGTAAGGCCGAGGCAGGAGGATTGCTTGAGCCTGGCAGTTTAAAATGAGACCAGCCTGGGCAACATAGCAAGACCTCCTCTCTACAAAAAACTAAAACCAAGAAAAAGTAGCTGAACATGGTGGTGTACCCCTGTAGTCCCAGCTACTCAGGAGGCTGAGGTGGCAGGATTGCTTGAGCCCAGGAGTTGGAAGCTGCAATGAGCTATGATCACGCCACTGCACTCCAGTCTGAGTGACAGAGAAAAATGCTGTCTCAAAAAAACAACAAAAAAAAGATGAAAAAGCAAAAACAGACACCTGTTGAGTAGTGGCTCACCCTTTTGCAATAGAAGCAATATTTATTAAAAATGTAAATGCTTATATTATTTGAACCACCAAATTCTTTTTCTGGGTGTTAACCCTATTGAAATAGGTTTACAAATGGAAACACACACACACATACATACACACACACACACACAGAGACAAGAGACAGAGAGAGGAGAGAGAATTGAGTGCAGCACTGTTTAGGTTAAAAAAACAGAAAAACTAAACATCCATCAACAGGAGGATCAGATAAATTGTTATATATAACAAAGTACAATATGGACATTGAAAAGAATAAGAAATTTTATACAAATACAATATATTAAGAAAAATATGCATGGTTGGACACTGAGCTTCTATATAAACCAAAATAATGTTGAATAACTGCATCAATACCCCATGCCTTCTAGAGTAGGGGTCAGCAAACTTTTTTTTGTAAAGGGTCAGATGGTAAGTATTTTAGACTTTGTGGGCCACACAGTCTGTCACAACTTTTCAACTCTGCTGTTGTGACATGAAACAGCCATAGATAATATGTACCAGTGAGGCTGGCTGTGTTCTAATAATACTATTGAGGACACTGAAGCTGGAATTTCATATAATTTCCACCTGTTACAAAATATCATTTAATTATTTTCAACCACTTATAAAACATACAAAAATAGGCAGTGAGCTATAGTTGGATAATCTCTGTTCTAGTCTATGAAATACCTGTAAGATTTATTGAATCTTACAGTTTCAATAGTGTTGAAGTTTACTCAACACTTACTATGTGCCACGTTAATAGGCAATGGGGGTACAACAGAGAACAAAAGAGACCTAGTTCCTGTCCTGAAGAAGCTTAAAAACTAGCAATTAAACAATTTAAAGGAAAAATCTGTTTCAGCATGAAACTGTCACAGTTCCATTCACTAACTTGCACTCACAGTCTCTAAAACAAAATGTCAAATAAATAATAAACAAAACATTGTAAGATAGATGCCAAAAAAAACCAGAACAGAGTTGAAAATGCTAACTTCTAACATATTATAAATAAATGACAAAGCTGGCAGCTTGGATGAAGTCATGGTCATTAAAATAAAAATTCCAGGGAACACAATGCCCTTGGGCAATAGCTACATAACAGGCTATTATAAGTGCTATTTAAATTTTTTCTGAATAACTGTCACGCTTCGAGTCCCATTAAATAGACAAAAACAAAATATTAAGTTGGCTATTCATTTAAAAAATACCCCTGTACATTTTTAAAATCTAAAAGTCATTATTAAAAGAAAATATATTTTCAGATCAATCCTTTCACCACTTTAGCTTGTATATCTTAAAATTCTAGAGCCAGAGAAGCACTAAAGAAATCCAAAACAGTCATAAAAATTTAAAAAGTAATTTGACTTGAGACTATTTTATAGAAAATCCTTAGCCATATAGGATATCAGTGAGAAAAACTAGAGTCTGTGAAAACTTGAAGTTAAAAATTCTCATTAATTATAATGACCTAATTTTTTAAAATCTTAAATTACAAAAGCATAAATCAACTTACATTAAAATCAAGAAGTGCATCCATTTGATTCTGAATAATTGGTACAGTTTTAAGGAGTTTTTCTGTGTTCATTGTTCTCATAACTCCATCAGCCCTGTTACGGAAAAAAAAAGAGAAATAAACAAATGAATCTGCAATTAAATCTACATTTCAAACTCCCCTGGTTCTCTACTAAAACAGAGAACCAAGTTGCTATTAAATGCCACATATTTTTAAGTATTATGAAAACTAAAGCAGAAATCATACAGGAAAAACAAAAACAGGCAACATAATATGTTAAATGTCAAGGTACTCATTTAGAACTAAAAAAGAACATAAAGCATGAACTATAAAAACAAAAGTTTACATTAAACAGCAAGGTCTACAGCACACTTTTCACATGAGGAAATGATCTGATCCTCACAAACATTGGTGTGTAAAGAGTAGTTTTACCATTTTTTAAAAAATTACAAATAAAATAATCGTTTGCCTGAAGTCACTAAACAGTTAAACACTCTGTAGGCCAGGAGCTGACAAAGTCTTAGAGCACTGCTTTATTTACAGTATTTTATTCATGACCCAACAGCAATGGCTTTTAATTCAGAAATGATAACTAAAACCACTTCACTACAAAATAAAGAACAATTTTACCAAGTCATTCTAATCTGGCTATTACACAAGAGATACTTTCAGTGGACAGTCTTTAATAAAATAGTCTGTTAAATATTTCCAAACAGGTATTTCTAAAGATAGAGAAATATTAGCGGCACCAAAACAGATTTAAAAACTACTACGTGAAAGGTACTAGGGCTAACGTACACAGCTAATATTAAGAGCTTATTGTATATCACATTTAGTATTACTCAAGAGATTGCCCTATCATTTTCAAATCCTCATAAAAATTCTACTGATATTCTTATTCCATTTTACGGTTGATGAAATTTTCAGTTCAGTGAGGGTATATGACTTGCCTAAGATCACAGAACTAATCAGTGGTAGCGTCATTATGTAAACCCAGGTGTATTAAACTGTGACTAATTGTTTGACTGAGTAACAAGGCATTTCCAAAAAATATGTCAGGTTCCCCTAATTTACAAATGATCTATACTTATAAATGGCTGTTCTACCCTACGATAAACCATGAACTATGACCTCAGATGCCAAAAAACAATTAAGCTATAAAAAGCAACAATTGTGCTTTGCAGGACACAACAAAGTTTAATAAACAAATACTGGACTACCTTAAGCAGTCACCTATTGATCAGCTTCGGCCTAATTCTCCCCAATGTGTTAACTTATGGATGCCTGTTTCCTCTCAAGTGCTAAACAGCATTGGCTGGAACCAGCTGCTGGAGCTTGGGATGAGGACACCATCCCTTCTTTTGCAACTCTTCTTACTGAAGTCACTTTTTTACCTCCAGTTACTTCTTCATCACAGAAGATTTGAACATTGGCTCAGTCTTTCTTGTCTTCATTAGCTTCAACATCTATATGGACAACCAATCCAACATCTTGATGTCAAAATTCCTGATTCTAACCTTACTGCCCCCAGAAACCACAGCATCCTAGCCCCATCCCTGAACGAAAAAAAAAAAAAAAAGGTAAAATTCAGACACCTTATTCCGTGACAATTACCTGTTAACCTTTCAGCTGCTTTGGTCACATACCCCTGTGGCAAAAACTATTTGACCTCATCAGAAACTTCAATGTTTCAATTCCACCACTACCCACACTGATCCTTTCTCATTTTTACTTTCTTCACCTAGCTTAGAATTCCACAGATCATTATTATAATCACTCCCTTACAAATACCTTTAACTTTCTTGCACCTCTTTTCTTCCCTGCATGTCAGTCAACTGGCAAATTAACAATCCTGGCTGAGCAAACACCTAACTAATCCATGCCTGTACACATATAGCTGAGTGCTGGTAAAGAAAACGGCACAACTGGACAAACTGGCAAAACTATAAACTCATGATCATCAACCTCAAATGAATACTCAACATTGCCAGCAATCCTCTTAGCCTTCTCTAATAAAATCCTCTCCTAAGCATCTTCAAGTTTTCTTCTTCTCTTTCCTTGTCTCCTTACACGAAACACATCAGCTCTCAGCTCTTAACTCCCAAAATATTTCATTCTAGAACAGAAAATAACAAAAAGCAATTGTCTGGTCTTCTTGCCACCCAAACTATATTTCTATTTAAAAATAGTTGGCTAAGGCTGGGCGCATTGGCTCACGCTTGTAATCCCAGCACTTTGGAAGGCCGAGGCGGGTGGATCACGAGGTCAGGATTTTGAGACCAGCCCGGCCAATATGGTGAAACCCCATCTCTACTAAAATATACAAAAAGTGGCCGGGCACGGTGGCGTGTGCCTGTAGTCCCAGATACTCGGGAGGCTGAGGTGGGAGAACTGCTTGAATCTGGAAGGCGGAGGATGCAGTGAGCACAGATCACGCCACTGCACTCCAGCCTGGGTGACAGAGCAAAACTGTCTCCAAAAAAAAAAAAGTTGGCTTTTACCTCATGTTTTTCCTACCGTGGTAGACTCCAAATGAATCCAAGATTAAAATATAAAACACTGAATCCATAAATATATCTGATGAAAACATAATAATTAATCATTTTAGCTCACTGAGCTTGCTTGAAAGATAAAAAACATAAAAACGAAGATAACGGTTTTGATCACCTAAGACTGTAAAGCTTTTAACAATGTTAAAAAAACAGGGAAAAATACTCATAACCTATAACATTTTCCTAATACACAAAAAGTTCATTTGTTAAGTGTTCGTTACATGTTAAGCATTAGATACAATATCCCATTTAATTCTCACAACAATCCTAACAGAAAAGTACTAATTAACATCATAATTTTACAGATGAAATAACTCAGAGCTTAAGTAAGGCGTTCCCAGTTTTGCCACAGCATACTAGCACAGTAGAAAGGGTTATGAGTGTGCCAAGATGTTGACCCTTTTTAACCCTTTAGCCTCAAGTAGTCTCTTGTATAAATAGTTATCAGTTTGTGTGCCACCATGTGAAAGCAGTTTAGCAAGCTGACAGATATGTAACAAAATATCCTTGTTCTTAGAAAATATTCACCAAAGTATTAAAAGATATAAACTATAAAAGGCATCAGGTATGTAACCCTCTCTCAAATGGTTCAGAAAAAAAATGTGTGTGCGTGCCTGTGTGAATATACACAGAAAGAGAAATGCAGATGTGGCAAAATGTTAAAAACTGGTGGTTCTGAGTAAAGTATACAGATGTTCTCTAATATTCTTGCTACATTTCTGGAAGTGAAATTATTTCAAAGTAACATTATTTTTTAAAAGTCAGTAAACCAGCTAAAGTATCTCACTGAAGTCCCTCATCTAATTGGTATGAAGCTAGAATTCAAACCTAGATTCGTCTGACTAAAAAAGCTTGTGAGTTCTTATCACTATTCAACACAATGGAAAAGAATGAAAAACCCAATAGAGAAGCTGTCAACGGACATCAAAAGACAATTAATAAAACAAATATGGCATTCAAAAGAAAGAGGGAGTGTGCTCAATATCACCATTTATTATTCAATCAGCTAATACAAAATGAACACATGAGATGCATTTTTCATGATGGAAGAATACAGAATAAGCCAATAATTTGGTATAACTTTTATAAAACATAATTTGGTGTTTTCTATTAAAATGTTAAATGTATATATATTTATCAATGACCCATCAATTTTAATAATTTATTCTATAGAAAAACTCTCTTAATGCAACCATAAATAAAAGGATGGTCAATCCATTGCTTTTATAAGATTAAAAAAAATGGGAATAAATCAGATGTACACCTGCAACATAATTCTACAGCCATTCATAAGAATGAGATGGATTGAGGCTGGACGAGGTGGCTCATGCCTGTAATCTCAGCACTTTGGGAGGCCGAGACAGGTGGATCACTTGTGGTCAGGAGTTCAAGACCAGCCTGGCCAACATGTCAAAACCCCATCTCCACCAAAAATACAAAAATTAGCTGGGCATGGTGGCGGGCACCTGTAGTCCCAGCTACTTGGGAGGCTGACACAGGAGAATCGCTTGAATCCGGGAGGTGGAGGTTACAGTAAGCCAAGAGCACACCACTGCATCCCAGCCTGGGTGACAGAGCCAGACTCCATCTTAAAAAAAAAGAATGAGATGGATCTATGTGTACAGACATTGAAAATGTCCAAAATACACAGGAGGAAAGAAAAGCAACCTTCAAAGAATCTGATCCAATTTTTATGTAATTTCCTATGTGCCTTTAAATACATGTTTTTATTTACACCCACAGAAAAGATTAGACACACTAAAATGTTAACATTTTCTATGAATTAGGATGGTATTCTTAATTTTTTTTAAGTTTATTACTTTTGTAAATATAAAAAATTATCTTAATAAATCAAACTTCACTACTTACAATGAGAGTCCTCTCCAAAAGGCGTCGCCTACTGAGGTTTTTGCCATGATATAATACATTTCAACTGCTGTCATGTCCTCAATTTATACCTGATATTCTTGATATTTTTCTTTTGTATTTATACAGTCTGATATGCGTATGTGTGTGCATATAATGCCACTTTTGCGCTTCTTCTTGGTCCCCACTCAATTATGGCTCCTCCTTGATTCAACTAAGTCAATACTAATTTTATTGTACTTGATCAAGAGCCATTTTCATCCAATCAAAAAAGACTGCTCTATTAAATAAAAAAATTCATCAACTATTCTCAAGACTGGCCCTTCACATTAGAAAAAATGTTACCATTTAAAAAATCTATTATTCTGAAATTGGTAAATACACTGAAGATCAACTTTACTGAAGACACTTTACAGTGAAATATTATTGGACAGAATACAGAGGTTAAAAATCAGACTTCTAAAAAAGTTCTCCAACATAATCTTCTACAAAGTGCTTATATATATGAAATAAAATCTGTAGAATTTACTCTAGGCATATTCCAAAATAATTGCCTCCTGATGAATTTGGAATGGCAACATAGAACATTTAAATTCAGCTTTAAATTTTCTTGCATAACTAAGAGGTTAATTCTATATTTCAGCTAAATTTTTCACTTCAGTCCATTAATTTAAAATTTCAATAGAACAATCTAAAGGAACACATCAATTGCTTAGACTTTAGGGATCACTGAGCAGCAGAGTGGCTCAGGAAGGCATTCACCAGGCTATTTCTGTACATGACAGATTCCCTTCAAGACAGGACTTCATAGCTACAAGGGTCATCACTGCTGCTAAGAATGTCTTCAGTGGCTTTCTCCTCAGCCCTCATCCTATATCCTAGGAAAAAATCTGCGTATCAGGTGTTATCAGTTATAGAAGCAATGACTGTATCATTCATATGACTGGATCATGTGCTAAGATGATTGTTAATTAGGGTGCAGCAAAAATTAAATGCATCTTCTGCATTTGAGATTAAAAGAAAGCTTAAATACAAAACAGCAGTGAAAGAAATGAGAAGAGATCCAAATAAACAGAAAGACATCTCTTGTTCATGGACTAGAAATTTAATCGTTAAGAATACTCCCCAAGCTGATCAATAGATTCAATGCAATCCCCCACAAAATCCCAGCTATCTTTTCTGCAAAAATCAACAAGCTGATCCTGAAATTCATATGGGAATGCAAGGGGCCCAGAACAGCCAAAACAATGTTGGGGGAAAAAAAGAATAGAGTTGGAAGACTCACACGTTCTCATTTTCAAACACACTGCAAAGCAACAGTAAGCAAGACAGTGTGGGGTACTGGCATGAAGATACACATACAGATCAACAGAACAGAACTGCAAGTCCAGAAATAAACCTTTACATTTATGGTCAATTCATCTTCAACAAGGTGGTAAGACTATCCAATGGGGAAAGAAGAGTAATTTCACAAAATGGTGCTGGGTAACTATATATCCACATACAAAAGAATAAATTTGGACTCATCTCTCACACCATATACAAAAGTTAATTCCAAAGAGATAAAAAACCTAACTATAAGGTCAAAAAATACAAGATTCTCAGAATAAAAAGTAGGAGTACATCTTTGTGACCTTGGATTAAACAATGATTTCTTAGACATGATGACAAAAGTAGAAGCAACCAAAGGAAAAAAAGAGATACACTTAATTAATCAGTTAAAAATGTTTGTTCTTCAAAAAACACCAATAAGAAACTGAAAAGACAAGCCACAGGAGAAAAATATTTGCAAATTATTTATGCGATAAGCAACTGGCGTCCAGAATATATTTTTTAAAATTCTTGCAACTTAACAATAAAAAGGCAAGTAACCCAATTTAAAAATGGGCAAAAGGCCAGGTCAGTAGCTCATGCCTATAATCCCAACACTGTGGGAGGCCGAAATGGGAAGACTGCTTGAGCCCAGGAGTTGAAGACCAGTCTAGGCAACATAGTAAGACCTCGTTTGTATGAAAATTTTTTTAAAAATTAACTGAGCATAGTGTCGCATGCCTGTGTTCCCAGCTACTCAGCAGGCTGCAGGGGAAAAATGCTTAAGCACAGGAGGTCGACACGCAGTGAGCTGGGATTGTGCCACTGTCTCAAAAAGTGAAAATAAAAAATAAAAACAGGGAAAAGGGTTTGAAGAGGCATTTTTTCAAAAGACAATATACAAACGGTCAACAGTACAAAAAAAAATGCTCAATATCATTAGCCATCAGGGAAATGACAACTAAAAATCACAAGACACTACTTCACACCCAGTAGGATGGCTACAATTAAAAAAAAAAAAAAAAAAAAAAAACCAGAAACAAAAACAGAAAATAAGTATGGCAAGAATAGGGAGAAACTGAAAGTGCCATACATTACTGATGGGAATGTAAAATGATTCAACTGCTTTGAAAAATAATTTGGCAGTTTCCCAAAATGGCAAACATAAGAGTTACCATATGACACAGCAATTCCAGTTCTAGGTATATACCGAAGAGAATTAAAAAGATAATCCACATAAAATCTAATGTTCACAGCACCATTATTCCTAATAGTCAAAAGTAGAAACTGTTCAAGTGGCCATCAGCTGATGAACAGATAAACAAAATGCAATATATGTCCATAAAGTAAAATATGATCTGGTTAGAAAAAGGAATAAAATACTGATATATGATATAACATGGATGCTATAACTTGGATATATTATGCTACACAAAGGCCACATATTGTATAATTTCATTTATATGAAATGTGCAGAATAGGCAAGCCCAGAGACACAGAAAGTAGGTTCATGGTTGCCAGGATCTAGGGGAAAAGGGAATAGGAAACAAATGCTAATAGGTACAGAGCTTCTTTTTGGAGGTGATAAAAATGTTCTGAAATTAGTGGTGATGTTGGACAACTCTGTAAATATACTAAAAACCAATGAATTACACACTTTAAAAGGATAACTTTTGTTATGTGAATTATATCTCAATAAAGGTGCTACAAAAAGAACTTAAAAACAAATCCTACCACAAAAAGTACTTGATATACCTCATCAAAGAAAAATGAGGTTCGTCTTTTAAAACTGGCTTAAATTTCATAATTCATAATCTAGTACTCCTATGTTTTACATTTTTAAAAATTCAAATCAATTAGATGCCAAAAAAAGCTTAACTCACCCTCTCTTCACTTTTGTGAAATCAAATGCAACTTGTCTGTATGAAACTGCTTTTTCATTTAAATATCTACTATACCGCCTAATAAATGTAGACATGTCATATCCTGTAAAAAAAAAAAAAAAGAAAAAAAGAAAAAAAAAAGAAACAAGTTTTTATAAATGACTAAAAATCCCAATATTCCTAGAAAAACAATTCATTGTATTCAATGGCTATAATGCCTTGGTATCCCAATTCAATTTAGTGATGTAAATTAAGTAACTTATTAATAATATTACCATTAAATTCTCTTAAGGTTTCATATTTAAATCAGATAAGTCCTATGTAGCTTTAAAAAAAAACTCTTCCTTAGACCTTCACCAAAATAAGAAGTTTCTTTTCTTTCTTTCAATATTCCTATTCTTTATTCATCAGGAGTTAGAAAAACATGTCCTTTTATACAACTTGATAATCTCACAACTCAAATTTAACATCCTATGGAACCACAATCCCATTCCTCAAAACATCAAGCAACTCCATATAATTTTTATATTCCTAAAATCTTTAGCTGTATTTAGAACCATAACTTATATGTGCCAACCTTATAAAAAGTGTAAAAAATTACTGTCTAATATAACAAATGGCAATAGGCAAGTTTAGGGTGTAACAAAAACAATTATATGTTTTCAATGAGATTTCTAAATGAATACATAAATCATTTTAAGACTGTTTCATCATGTCCTTGATTTGAAAAATTCAGCAACATAAAATCTAATCAATATTATTTTTTAAAAACACCAAAAACTTTGTGTTTAATTATTGCCTGGCTCAAGGAAGTCTATAAATTTTTGCTCCTCATTGCAAATCCATTTTAACTCATATTCATCTAACAAATTAAATTACTTGATCTTTGCTACTTTTAAAAGACAATACCAAAACCACCGAAAATGTAAACTAACTGGATTTCAATATCACCAGTTCATTTATTTAGCAAAATATTTATTGAGTGCCTATTAAGTACCAGTGGAGAAAAATCAGTGAACAAAACAGAAAAAAAAATACTGTTCTCATATGACTTCATACCTACTACTGTACAGGTCAGGTGTTACATGCTCACACTCCTCAGCTCTTCAATTCATATGGTTCTATCTACTATACCCCATCCTAAGAGGGTAAAGAACCTCTCATCCTTCAAGGCTCACTCTCCTCTACATAAAAAGAGTGAAATTATTAAAACCTTATCACTAGAATTGCTTAATTTCCATCTTAAGAAAATAAGAAATCAGTTGCTAATAAGACACAAAAAACCTACTTGGATATATGCATAAACTGTGCCTAGAGCAGTGCTCTGCATCTTGTTTTCCATACACTTTTAAAGTTAAAATGAACTGACTGAGGGAGGAAGTGAAAATTAAAGGATGAGCAGGCAGTTTCTTCCATGCCCCTGAAAATAGAGACACTCCATTTTTATCTATAATATATATCTGGCTTCTGTTTAAGATTTCAAAAACAGGCCAGGTATGGTGGCTCATGCCTGTAATCCCAGAACTTTGGGAGGCTTACGAGGATTGCTTTAGACCAAGAGTTCAAGACCAACCTGGTCAACAGAGCAAGAGCCCATCTCTACAAAACATTTAAGAACAAAAAAATTAGCCAGGCGTGGTGGTGCACATCTGTAATCCCAGCTGCTCGGGAGGCTGAAGGGAGGACTGCTTGAGCCAGGAGTTTGAGGCTGCAGTGAGCTATGATCACACCACTGCACCCAGCCTAGGTGACAGAGCAAGCCCCGGCCTCTTTCACTCTAGCATCAGCAACAGAACCAGATCCTGTCTCAAAGAAAAAGAAAATATTTTTTCAAGGCGGGGGGGTCTACTGTTTTAATTTTTTTCCCTTAAGTTAGAGCACTATAACTCTTATTAAAATATAATGCATTTTGTAACACTGGGTCCTATGTATAGATTACTGGTCTTCTAGAATGTCTGGAAGATAGGGTATTAAATTCATTTTAAGCAAGTATATACTTGCACCTACCAAAGGGAAACAAGTATTGGACTGAACACCTCCAAACTCAAATATAGCCAGTCACATACACACACACACAAAACAATTCCACTGATCTTTTTTTTTTTTTTTTTTAACACCTCCAGAAGAACCACAGTTCAGGCCTTCATTAACTCTACACTAGATAACAAGAACAACAACTGAAACAGTCTCAGCATCTTCAAGATTTGGTTTACTCTGATCTAACTTGACTAAGTTATGATGTTTCCTTGTAACACATAATTCTCTCTCCCCTCCTCTCTCTACTGCATTATGAAATTCCAACTATATAAAATATTTTTGTGCTTGATTATGGCTCTGAACAGCTTCTTGAGGGCTATCTGCCACTACATGTTCTCAAATACACCATTCATATAGATTCTCTTCACATTCATTTGCTCTATAAATCTTAAATATTCATATCCATGTGAATGACTTTCACATCCATATACATCTGTGTATCTGTGCTTACTTTCACATCCATGTATTGTACCTGTGTACCTGTGCTTAAGCCAACTCATCTTCTCATCCTTCCCTTGAAGCCCAGCATAAATCTCACCTTCTCTAAAGACACTTCCCTGATTGAGCCTCACTATTGAATATTCCCAACTCATTTGGCATATCCTTTATGAGGTTCTCCCTAAAGCTGACATTCTATAATGCTAATAGCCTAGTTACAACTAAGTAAAAACAGATCCCATTATGACAATGTGCATGGACAGCTATAACCACATTATGTCCATTTCAAGTTACTAAATAAAAAATAACAGGCCAGGTGCGGTGGCTCACGCCTGTAAACCCAGCACTTTGGGAGGCCGAGGCAAGCAGAACATGAGGTCAAGAGATGGAGACCATCCTGGCCAACATAGTGAAACCCCGTCTCTACTAAAAATACACAAATTAGCTGGGTGTGGTGACACGCTCAGGTAGTCCCAGCTACTCGGGAGGCTGAGGCAGGAGAATTGCTTCAACCCGGGAGGGGGAGGTTGCAGTGAGCCGAGATCATGCCACTTCACTCCAGCCTGGTGACAGAATAAGACTTTGTCTCAAAAAAAAAAGAAAAGAAAAGAAAAGAAAACAGCTTATGAATGAATACGAAAAAAAGAATATAAATGAACAATTCATCTTAATAAATTATATTTACTTTAGCTACTAAATCATGTAATATTCCAACTACATTTCTTGGAATGAAACATAAAATAATACGATAACAATGAAAGCAAATATTTACACAGCATTTCTTTTTTGTTTGTTTGTTTTTTTGAGACAGAGTCTAGCTTTGTCACCCAGGCTGAAGCGCAGTGGCATGATCTTGGCTCACTGCAACCTTCGCCTCCTGGGTTCAAGTGATTCTCCTGACTCAGCCTCCTGAGTAGCTGGGATTACAGGCGTGCACCACCAACCCCGGCTAATTTTTGTATTTTCAGTAGAGATGGGGTTTCACCATGTTGGCCAGGCTGGTCTTGAACACCTGACCTCAAGTGACCCACCCGCCTCAGCCTCCCAAAGTGCTGGGATTACAGGCTTGAGCCACCGTACCTGGCCTTACACAGCATGTCTTATGTGCCAGGCACTGTTCTAAGCACTTTGTAGTAATTAACTAGGTTAAGTCTCATGACAATCTTATTGGGTAGGTACTATCACTATTACTCGATTCTACTGATGCAGAGGTGAAGTAACCTGCCCAAGTTCACATAGCTGGTAGGTGGCAAAGATGAGATTCAAACCCAGACAGTCCAGCTCCGGAATTCATGCTCTCAAATAACTACTCTGTACTACCTCTCAGAGAGCTCTGAGTATCTGGTAGGCAAATAAATATTAATTCAAATTAAAAGACAGTTTTTTCTTTCCTACAACCTTCACTAAAATATAAGGTTTAAAGTAGCACATGTTCTAAAAGACAGAGTTCTACTCCAGAGTAATCATCATGTGGGTGTCATTCTTTTGATTTTCTATAATGAAAAAGTTATGTTTACCTTGCAATCCACTTTTATCCAAAAAATTGCTTAAGTTAAACAACGTGTTTCTTGAAGCCAAATATTGAATAAAACGCTGGAAAAAAAAATAATTACATCATATTAAGGTACTGCCATCTCACAAACTCTTAATTCGAAAATTAGGAGGAAAAGTTACGGTTAACGCATTCCATTAAGCTTATCTAGTTTAAATTTCTCATCCTCACTATTCCTCCCATTAACTAGTTACCAAACCTAAAAACATAACACATATTTTTCACTAGCATGTGAGAATTTATTACAGCCTAATTCCCACAGATATATTATAGTATTAAGCCAAAATAATAAAAGCAAATAGGCAGTGGAACCAGTAGTTTGGGTTTTATTACAGCATACTAAAACTATCGCTAATCATTTCTAGGTGGCATCTGTATTTTAAATAGCCATCTGGTATACCAAAGTTTTGGCTTTTAAAAAAAACCAAAATACTTCTAAACATACAAGAAAGCAATAGAGATCCTCTTACCCACTGTCCAGATTAAACAAATTCACATGCTCACTTCAGATCTTATATAAAATCAAAACATTATAGCCTCCATTGAAGACCCACACCTTCAATCTCCCTTCCCTCCCTCTTCAGAGGTGAATACTTTTCTGAAACAGGTACACATTACTTTCACACAGGTTTTCACCATTTTATTAGATATACAAGTATCTATAAACTATCCAATTGCTTTCTATTTTAAATTTACACAAGTATCATAGTGTACTTACTCTGCAATGTGCTTTAACGCAACCTTTCCCTAAGAATTACCCCACTTAACATTTCATTTTAAATGATGTTCTAATATTCCAATGAATACATCATTATAAATCCATTTATTTAGCATGGATATACTTTCTATTTTTCGCTATTATTAACAAAGTTGTATTGACATCTTTGTTCTTGGTCTCTATGCATAAGTATATTCATTTATCAGGATATATACTTAGGGATGAATTATTAGGCCAGCACATATGTAAAAGTTCATCTTCTCAATATTGCCAAAATGCTCTCTGAAGTGCTTACCATAGTAAATAACATTAGTCTCCTTCACATACAGCCTCTAAACAGCTAAAGAAATGCCTTTCAATTTCACTTCTTAGGATTCCTTTACTTTCTTCTTCGTTTTTTTAATGCATGCAGAGGCTAATCATCAACTAGGATGTACACCATCACCTCTGAAATCAGTCCTTTTTTTTTTTTTCTTTTTTGAGACAGGGTCTTGCTCTGTCGTCCAAGCTGGAGTACAGTGGTGTGATCACAGCTTTCCACCCTCCTGATCTCAAGCAATCCTACCATCTCAGCACGAAGCACCACCCACCATTCACTCTTCACCCTCGCCCCCAAGTAGCTGGGACTACAGGCATGCACCACCATGTCCAGATCACATTTCATTTTTAATTTTCTGTAGAGACAACATCTTACTACACTGCCTAGGCTGGTCTGGAACTCTTGGACTCAAGCAATCCTCCCGCCTTGGCCCCT
The DNA here is from genome assembly GCF_008728515.1 of Papio anubis. NCBI lineage: Eukaryota > Metazoa > Chordata > Mammalia > Primates > Cercopithecidae > Papio > Papio anubis. Next base: position 48,089,055 of record NC_044987.1, on the reverse strand, counting down.
CAAAGTGTCAGGATTACAGGTGTGAGCCACTGTGCCCGGCCCCCAAATCAGTCTTGTTCAACTGAGACCACCCCAAACTAACAAACCAGGATTTTGAAAACCAATTTGTAAACTGAAGACTCATATTTCACAATTATCCTAAAACAGTGTTTCAAAAAGTTATAAAAATATCGTAAGACAATATTAGACTATGATTTTAATAGATTTTGATAAGACTCTTCTTTACCTCTGCATTCTAAATTAATGTAAATAATTTAGTCTACCAAGCCATTTCATTCATGATTTTAGAGATAATAAATCTAAATTTTCCTTTTCATTTTATTAGTCCTTTCTACTTTAAGACATATATGGCTTTAATCAAGTTGTGGTTTTGGTTTCAACAGCATCCTAATGCTATTCAAAATGGTATTAAATTGAGCACCATGCCAACAATCTGGCAAGTAATAAGGCTTCATAGGTTCCCATTTTGGGTCATAAGTGGTAACCTGAAATGGATTATCCTAAAACTTCATTTAAAGAACGGCAATGTGGAAGATGGGTGATTAGGTACATAAGCATTTGTTATACCATTCACTCTACTACTGTGTATATTAGAAACTTTTCATAACAAAATATTTAAAGAACATATTTCAGAATATTTTACCCAAAATGGTATTAAATACTTTATAAAAAATCCATGCTTGGTTCTATACGTCTTTTTCTAATTTCATCTACAAATTTTTAACTCCACATTTTCATGTATTAATCACCTATAACTTTCCATACTACAGTAAGAGCCTTGGTCAATTCTATTTACCATGAAGATACTATCATATTATTGAGGAAGGTCCAGAAGTGACTTACCCAAGTCACCCAGTTGGTAACTGAACAACGGTATAGAAGTACCTACTTGCCTGGTGTCAAGGGTCTATAACACAATGCTCACTCAGCCTTAACCTTTTGAGATTTCTTCTCCGTGGCCAGGTTTCTCAACCTGAGCACTCTGACACTGAATCAGATAATTCTTTGTTGTTGGGGACTGTTCTGCACATTACTTTTACTTTTTTTTCTTTTTTTTTTTTTTTTGAGACGGAGTCTCTTGCTCTGTTGCCCAGGCTGGAATGCAATGGCGCAATCTCGCTCACTGCAACCTCTGCTTCCCGAGTTTAAGTGATTCTCCTGCCTCAGCCTCCTGAGTAGCTGGGATTACAGGCGCGCGACACCACGCCTGGCTAATTTATGTATTTTTTAGTAGAGACGGGGTTTCACCATGTTGGTCACACTGGTCTCAAACTCTGGACCTCAGGTGATCTGCCCACCTCGGCCATCCAAAGTGCTGGGATTACAGGCATGAACCACCGCACCCAGTCTATTCTGTGCATTATTATATGCTATTTTGAAGCAGTTCCGGCCTTTACCTACTAGATACCAGTAGCAACCCCCTTCAGTTGTGACAAATGTCCTCTAAGGGAAAAAAAAATCATCCCCCTTCCCCACTCAGTTTTGAGAACCACCACTCCATGGTATTCCAGTCACCACAGCATAGTGAAATCCTATGTACAGCCTCTAACAAATTAATGGCATCTGCCAATGGGAACACCTGAAGGTTGTACAAACTAGCATAAAAAATGAACAGAGCATGGAATTTGCTTTAACTACCTAGAGGAAGCTAAACATGAGTTTATCAAAAAAACACTAAAATGCTATCTTTCTCCCCTTGTCAATCAATTCTACGAAATGACTGTCAACTTTCTGTTTTGTCTTTACTAACATTTTGCCTCTAGTACTATCAATTACCTTATTTACAGCCTCTGAGAGCCATTATTGATACTTTATCTGGCAGTGCAGCTGGTTATATTTGTGGCTTTTTCTTTCTAAAAAATATACTATATCAAATAAATAAAGAAGGATAAGAAGAAAAGTACATACACGTTTGGAATTCTTTAGAAAAATCATAATCTTAACTAAACATATTCCTGCCACAAGTAAAAACTATTACCCTAGTTAAGATGTTTCAAGTTACATTTAAGCTAATATAGCCAAACATTTCTATTAGCTCTATAAACTGGTTATGATGTATTAGAAAGCAACTAACGTAAGTCCTAAAAACGGTCATGTCTGTTGACTTAGTAATCACATTTCAGGTAACACTTAGGGGAAATAATTTTAAAAAATTAAAAACTACAAATATAAAACCACTCAATGTGGTGGCATAACAATGAATCAGAAAACTAAATTTCTAGCAAGGAAAATAGTTTAAAACTTGTGAACTATAGGATCAATTACACAGTTATTAAAGATGATAAAAAAATACAACATGGTGATGTTGACAGTGTGATATTATATAAAAAGCTAAATATATTTTATCTACATTATGATTATAGCCATTTAAAAAACACAAATACTTTTGGACAAGAACCAGAGGGAAGACCAAAATGTGCCAATAGTAAGATGCGTCGGAATGATAAAGTTGTGGGTAAATTCCTGCTTTAATTTTGAACTTTAATAATGCTATATTGGTAGTTGTCAAAAAATAGTTTCAATACTGAAAAGCCCACAATAACACATGACATGATGGATGTCAGTAAGTCATTACACTCAGAAAACTAGTACCAATGACTAAAGTTCTTATCATCTCTAGAGGGTTATCCTTGTAGACTGCATTTTTCTAAGGCACATACCAATGAAGATTTATCTAGTTCTACTCAGATGTTCTTGAAAAGCTCCTATTAATACAATTTTACAAATAAGTTTATTGAGCTGAGAAAATGAACCAAAACTGCTAGGCTATCATGGAAAGTAAGACAATTCTCTCAAAACAGAGAATTGCAAAAGTTTATACATCTTATTTGTTACCCTTTTAGGCAACAACGGCTTCAGACACACCTCTCTGCTGAAGAAGGCACTCTTCAATCAGTCCCTCTCAGCAAATGCCATCTTAGTCCTAAATACACAGCTTTGAAGTAGGCAAAGTGCTTCCATAAACAACTACATGAGATCAGACGAGAATCTAAAGCTGGGTGTGATGGCTTACGCCTGTAATCCCAGCACTTTGGGAGGTGAAGGTGGGAGGATCACTTGAGCCCAGAACTTCAAGACCAGCCTAAGCCAAGATGGAAAGACCCCCATCTCTACAAAAAAAATTTAAAAATAAGCCTGGTATAGTGGCACACACTTGTAATCCCAGCTACGTGGGAGGCTGAGGAGGGAAGGTCCCTTGAGTCCAGGAATTTGAGGTAGCAGTGAGCTATGATGGTACCACTGCACTTCAGCCTGGGCAACAAAGCAAGACCCCGTCTAAAAAAAAAAAAAAATTCTAACTGGGCTACAATAAAAGAACAAATGGATATAGACAAATATATAGTCTATAAACAGGACCAGTAAAAACCAGGGATGCTTATGGAACCCATTTCCAGGCATTAATCTTTGCTTCTTGATCCATTATTGATGTCCTCTGTGCTCTGACCCACTTTTTGCTTTCTGGTTTATAGGCTATCTTTCCTCAGATTGCAGGGTCTATAACTATATTTCTGGCTAGGTACCTTGCCCTTTGTACCTGGAAGCTGTTTCTGAAGTTTCAGTGAGAGAAGCTAGCTAACAATAAGTCAACACATCAGTATACTTGTTCATTAAAAATTCTGCTTACCTCATTTCCATACACCATCAAATGATGAGTCGTAATGAGAGATTTGAAGACCACCACCCAACTACTGTTAGTAGTTCTTTCAAATAAACTGTCTGCCAACTGTGGGATGTTCACATTCATCTCATTTGTGCACTGAATTAAGTCTGCAATAAAAAATTTTTAAATGATTAATTTCCTCTCTGGTTTTAATTTATTGGTAATACGAGATTTGCATACAAACAGGCAAAAGATTTAACACAAAGTGGAGCAACAATAGATAGTTTGGAGATGTTGTTAAAAATCTCTCAATTAAGAGCAATAGAGACTACCATAATCTACCTAGGAAGCAGGGTACTAACTAGAATCACATAAATGATCGACAATACCAAAAAATAAATCAAACTCCCTCAGGATATAATTAACTCTCAAGTACTCTGGTCATCTCAAAATGAATTGCTGCAAGGTTTTGAGGAAGCTTCCATTTCCTTACTACTTAAAAACTCTCCATTAAATTACTGGTATTATTCATCTCTTTAAAATTTAACATTTTTCTTTAAATAAAGCTTATTTAAAGAAATCATCCATACAGAAGAATGAACAACATGAAGATCAAACTACCTTTATGAACATCCACCCTAGAATGCTGTCTTTGCAACAGGAAGATAACAGGGCAGAGATCTGGTCTGTAATTGAGCTGGATCTCAGTTTGTTCATACAAAATATTTATCCTCCTTCTCTCCCCTCAGTTCTATCGAATTAGCTCAGATCGGTTGATAACTAGGTAATACTGAGAACAAAACTGGAAAAAAGATTCTTAATAAAACTTAAGAAGAGTAACCTACAATCTGTTCAAGAGATACTATTGGTAAACTCAATGAAGAAAATGTAAAATAGGATGGGTGCGGTGGCTCACCCCTGTAATCCCAGTACTTTGGGAAGCGGGGGGGGGGGGGGGGTGTATCACCTGAGGTCAGGAGTTCGAGACCAGCCTGGCTAACATGCTGAAACCCCATCTTTACTAATAATATCAAAAAAATTAGCTGGGCTTGGTGGCGGACATGGGTAATCCCAGCTACTCAGGAGGCTGAGGTAGGAGAATTGCTTGAACCTGGGAGGCGGAGGTTGCACTGAGCGAAGATAGTACCAGTGCACTCCAGCCTGGGGGACAGAGTGAGACTCCACCTCAATAAAAAAATGTAATATAATATAATCCAATTTAGAGAGATAACAGAGGAGAAAACCAAGAAATGAGTTGTCTTACTTTTAAAATACATATAAAATATAATGTATAAATGTCTCAGCTATAACTACAATAAAGGGAAAAAAGTTATTCATGACTCATTAATTTGTTCACTTTTAATCTTGATTGTATAATGATTAAATATGAATTCAAATGATCTAACTTGGCCTTGATTGTTAGCAAGAAATGACAATGTAACTATGAACATTTACTTAAAATTTTTCCTTTACTAGGTCCAATTATTATACAAGTTAATATTTGATAAACACATGCATTTTAGATAAGCAGCTACCATGGCCAATATTGCTTAGAGAACAAAGAACAAAGCAGTCAAACAGAGTGCCCGTGGAACAGCAGAATGACACAACGCTTTCACAATTCAGACTATTTGCAACAAAAATGAAACAGTAAATCCAACTTGAATATGCATGCTTCAACTTCTGAGAGTAAAAAATGGAATTTAATCTCTGCCTTCTCTAGATTTTCATAGCACTTTATAACCGGCCTATGGCACTGAACATATTACACTAGACTTCAGTTTCAATGACAGTACTTGATACACACACACACACACAATTTAATACTATATACTGCATGGCGCATGATGTGTGTGTATATATACTGTACTATATATTTACAAAACGAATGTGTATGTATACATACATATATCCATACTATATTCCCTTTGTGACCTGTTCTTCCCCCCACTGCATCACTGCCATCTTCTTTGCAATGCCTCCCATATGCCAAGCACTATTATTCAGGTGTTTGGTACTGTTGTTCCTTCTGCCTAGAATTCTCTTCTGCTAGATACCTATGCTGCTTGCTCCCGTCACTTTCATAGATATTTGCTAAAGTGTCACCATATTAGATAAACTTCCCTGAATACGCAAAATAACAGAGCCTTGGGCATTCCCTACCTCTAAACCCTCATTGTCCCCCTTACTCTGCTTATTTCTCTCCAAAGTATTTATTACCATCAAACTCATCTTAATTTATTTAATGTCTTTCTCTCTCAATTAAAACGTTGTTAAGTTCCATGTGGGCAGGACTTTTTTGTTCTCAACTCTATCCCCAAAGACCTATAGAACAGTGCCTCAAATACAATGATCAGTTACATTTTTTAAGACATTCATTTTGGTATGCATATGGGTACTCTTAACATGCTTTTTTAAAAAGCATCCAAGATTGTGTCCTTAAAAGTTAAATCAACATCTTACAACTATCTGTACAACCTGCTGTTCCCAAAAGGTTGAAAAACAAAGCTAAGCTTTGAAATTTTCAAATTTCAAATTAAAAGAGGATCTAATAAATGAAGGTTTTTACTATAATGCTTATTAAAAACTATAGTATGCTTTAGTATTGATCAAAGAAAAACTGGAGTTATTCTGAAGGATACCTCCAGAAGCTCAAAAAAAAAAAAAAAAAAATTCTTCACACATAATAAAACAGGAAAAATGAAGTAAGAATTCACACTGAGATTACGAATCCAGAACAGACCAAATGTAAAACCAAAGTTATGCAAACATTACAGGTGTGGTGGGGAGGATATTGAATAAAACTAGCAGTATATACTTTCTCACAGTATTTAACTCAGCCATTTTCTCCATACAGTAATTTTTCATCTGTAAAATGTTTCTAATACAATAGTACCCTGAAAATGCTTTCAAGTTTGAGCTCCAAGTCAGGAAGGAAAATATTCTTCCCACCTCTGACTAACCAAAAGTAAACTGTTCCAAACAAAAGTTAACACTTATCATGGGACTCTCAATAGTTACTGCTTTTCCCACTCTCAATCCAGAAGATACTATTTCTTAAAAAGCAAAAACTGTAACAATTTCCCTTGCCAACTAATAAGTTACCAAAATGAGGACAGATCTTGTATTTTTTTTTCATTATTTATGTCAAGAATACAAAAACTGAAGTACCTTCTTGAATATTCATTGTTAACAATTTCTGAATCCCACACACACTAAAAAAAAAAAAAAAAACAAGTACCACATGGTACGTAGGTTCTTTGCTTTAAGTATGAGTGAGAATTTACAAAGATTTCCAATATTTAAGGGATGAAGACAATAGGCCTAAAAATAAGCCTACCATAGAAATGACAATCACTTCTCCATGTAGAGAAAGCAGAAGGAACCAATACCCACCATACAAACATAAATGCTCTCACTTTTGTTATTTCACACGCTCCTTCAACAAACAATGACTGAGGTAGATAAAGCTGATGTTAACTGTATTTACATAGGCAAGGTCACAGAAGCTAAATGACAGATTAATGACTAGAATTAAATTTTTGCTAAGGATAAGGATCCATTAAAACATACACCAAGTAAATGCTCAACCAGCCAATTTAATACATGTTCTCAGTTGAAAACGAATTAAAAACAAAAACAACAGAAAAACAGTGAAATGCAAAACAATATTTTTGTATTCTGGGGAAGTCTTTTTTCTTTCTTTTTAACAAAGTACAAAAAATTTAGAAGTAAGCAATTACCAAATGGTTTCATTAATCTTACAATCGTATTCCTAGTGTAGGCCTTTACAAACTCTCCCACCAGGCAGAGTTCACCAACTTCAGAAACTTCAATTAGGACACTCAGGGTTCACTTCTACAGTCAGTCAGGCAACCCAGCCAGTGGCCTGCGCCATTAGAATGCAGAGTTCTGAAGTTTCCATCTAAACAGAAACTCACTAGGCTACACCAAAACCACACTGATACCCAAATAAGATTTTCTAAAAAAGAAGCCTGGCTTAAATCAGTATTTGTTTGCTTGTTTTTAAATCAACATACCACAATCATTCAGCCAAACACAGTGATACATATAAAATTTAGTAATCCCTTTCAAAAAGGTCATTTTGAAAGATACCTTTTTTTAACAACTGCCCTCATAAATCTACAACCTAAAATTGATTTATTCAGTCATCTAGAAAATTGGAGATACGGCTGGGCATGGTGGCTCACGTCTGTAAACCCAGCACTTTGGGAGGCCGAGGCGGGCGGATTACCTGAGGTCAGGAGTTCCAGACCAGCCTGGCCAACATGGTTTTTTTTAGTCTTTACTAAAAAAAAACACAAAAATTAGCAGGGCATGGTGGCACGTGCCCGTAATCCCAGCTACTTGGGAGGCTGAGGCAGGAGAAGTGCTTGAGTCTGGGAGGTGGAGGTTGCAGTGAGCTGAGATCGTGCCACTGCACCCCAGCCTGGCCTACAGAGCGAGACTCTGTCTCAAAAAAAAAAAAAAAAAGAAAGAAAGAAAAAGAAAATTGAAGATAAAATTAATTTCGAAGGCAAAGAAATTAACTGGTTAATCAAATTTTGCTTCACTTATCAAATGTTTGTAATTTTTCCTTGTTGGGAGTAGAAACAAAAAGAATATTCATCAATAAATAGTAACCAGAGGATAAGAAACTTTTATATGAAGTATCAGCAAAAATTTTTTTTTCATATAGCAAAATTGTTTTAAGTATTTCAAAACTATGCAAGTTGAAATTAGACATAGGCTAATCAAAGTTAAACACAGGCAAATCTGCCTAGTCTTAAGTGTCAAATGTCTAGGAAATGCAATGAAGTCTTATTTCTTACTCCAATTAGCTGTGAAAGGGATCACAAAATATGGTCCAAATTAAGATGTAACTGTTAAAATTTTATTTGTAAAGTTTATGGGGTCTTCTGTGAGAAACACAATGTTATATTTTTATATAACTTCCAGTAGAATTAACTCAAAACTATGCTCTTCATAGGCTTACACCTTAAGAAATCTAACCAACATATTAAGTGGACTTTAATAACTGGGGAAATACTCCTAAAGGCAGAATATGGAATGCTGAGTACAATGACAAAGACTGACAAGATAATCAGATGGCTTTTGTAACAATACTAATGAAGCTAAGGGGCCTAATTCATAAACTAAGCGGACATATCCAAGAGTGAAGAGTTAATCGAATGACACTACAGTCTGACCATGAGATACTATGAGGCCAATGAATGCATGGCACAAAAAATAAAAGCTGTCAGGAGAAAATGTTCACCACATATTAAGTCAAAAGTCATAGCAAAGAAAAATACACAGTACAATTCCATTTTTTAAAACTGTATGTGTGAGGATAGGCATTGTGGTTCATGCCTGTAATCCCAGTGCTTTGGGAAGCGAGGTAAGATGATTGCTTGAGGTCAAGAGTTTGAGACGTTTGAGACAAGTCTAAGCAACACAGGGAGATCCTCAACAACAACAACAAAAAATAAATAAAATAAAATAAAATAATTTTTTTTGAGATGGAGTCTCACTCTGTAGCCAGGCTGGAGAGCATGCAACCTCTGCCTCCCAGGTTCAAGCGATTATCCTGCCTCAGCCTCCTGAGCAGCTGGGACTACAGGGGCGCACTACCACACCCAGCTAACTTTCGTATTTTTAGTACAGACAGGATTTCACCATGTTGGCCAGGATGGTCTCCATCTCTTGACCTCGTGCTCTACCCGCCTTGGCCTCCCAAAGGGCTGGGATTACAGGCGTGAGCCACAGCACCCAGCTAAAAAAAAAAAAATTTTTTTTTGAGACGGAGTCTACTCCATCGCCCAGGCTGGAGTGTAGTGGCGCGATCTCGGCTCACTGCCAACTCTGCCACCCAGGTTCAAGCAATTCTCCTGCCTCAGTCTCCCGAGTAGGTGGGATTACAGGCAACTGCCACTGTGCCCAGCTAACTTTTGCATTTTTAGTAGAGACGGGGTTTCACCATCTTGGCCGAGCTCCTGACCTTGTGATCCACCTGCCTTGGCCTCCCAAAGTGCTGGGATTACAGGTGTGAGCTACCGCACCCAGCCCCAAAACTTCTTTTTAAATTAGCGCTTGTAGTGGAGGTTGAGGCGGGAGGCGGGAGGCGGGAGGCAGGAGGATAGCTTGAGCCTAAGAGTTAAAGGTTACAGTGAACTGTGATCACGACATTGCACTCCAACTTGGACAACACAGCAAGACCTTGTCTAAAAAAAAAAAGTTGTACATGTGTAATATTTTCTTGTATATACTGTATTTGACCAAATACAAGGTGATGCATAAAGAATTGAACACTTCCAAAATGATTCAGCAACTATGTCATATATGAAGAGTTAGTGAAAAATAATTTATAAAGGAACTGTAAGTTACTTCCATAAACTAATCTCAGTACCTTACATATCACACAGCACACACCAATTCTGTATTGTAATTTATCCCACACCCTTTAGAACATCATCATGATCAACGCAGAAAGGAGAGCCATGACACATTCTTTATCTCCTCAAGGACATGAGGAAGAGGTAGTACAAGAATAAGAGTTGCTGGGCCGGGCGTGGAGGCTTACGCCTATAATCCCAACACTGTGGAAGGCTGAGGTGGGCAGATCACTTGAGGTCAGGAGTTCGAGACCAGCCTGGCCAATATGGTGAAACCCCGTCTCTACTAAAAACACAAAAATTAGCCAGGTGTGGTGGCACACACTTGTAATCCCAGCTACTTGGGAGGCTGAGACAGGAGAATCGCTTGAACCCAGGAGGCGGAGGTTAAAGGGAGCTGAGATTACAGCCATAGCAATCCAGCCTGGGCAACAGAGCAAGATTCCATCAGAAAAAAATTAAACAAACAAAAAAAAAAGAATAAGACTTGCATGGTAAAGTAGCTCAGAATTTGGCAGCCACTATGCCAGAAGTATTTTGAACACAAGTTCAATCTCTCACAATGGTAAATGAGCCTTAAGGAATCTCCAGACCCCACACTCAAAGTCAGTCAAAGTCCTGGCCAGGCAGGATGGCTCACATCTGGAATCCCAGTACTTTGGGAGATCGAGGCGGGTAGATCACGAGGTCAGGAGTTCAAGACCAGCCTGGCCAAGATGGTGAAATCCCATCTCTACCAAAAATACAAAAATTAGACAAGCGTGGTGGCGGGCGCCTGTAATCCCAGCTACTTGGGAAGCTGACGCAGAGAACTGCTTGAGCCCAGGAGGCGGAGGTCGCAGTGAGCTGAGATCGCACCACTGCACTCTAGTCTGGGCAACAGAGCGAGACTCCATCTCGGGAGTGGGGGAAGGTAAGTCAAAGTCCTATCTTAACGTATAAATAAAAACCCGGGTGCAGTGGCTCATGCTTATAATCCCAGTATGTTGGGGGCCAGGGAGGGCGGATCACTCAAGGTCAGGAGTTTGAGACCAGCCTGGCCAACATGGTGAAACCCCATCTCTAATAAAAATACAAAAATTAGCTGGACGTGGTGACACATGACGGTAATCCCAACTACTTGGGAGGTTGAGGCAGGAGAATAACTTGAACCTGGGAGGCAGAGGTTGTGGTGAGCCAAGATCACACCACTGCACTCTAGTCTGGGCAACAGAGTTAGACTCCATCTCAAAAAAAAAAAAGTGCAGCTGTAGGAAAAAAATCAGTGTATTAGCAAAACTAGATATGCTATTTCTGTCACCGTGTTCTTAGCAACATGAATGGACTAAGATTCACACACGTAAAAATTAGAAAATGTAAAAATAGAGTAGAACATGGTGACATGCACCTGTAGTCAGCTACTTGGAAGGCTGACAGGAGGATCCCTTGAGCCCAGGAGTTCAAGGCTGCAATGTACTATAATCATGCCTGTGAACGGCCACTGCACTCCAGCCTGGGAAACACAGTGAAATTCTGTGTCTATAAAAAAAATAAATGTAAAAAGGCAACCCTCCCCCCACCAGAAATGTAAAAATAATTCTACCATTTGTAAAACTGCCAGGTAAAATGAGAGCACTTTCCCACTCCAAAAACTATTCAACAGAAAAACTGCCCTAAGTCTTCACAAATCATCTCATTATCTGATCTGTTTATTTTAACAAAGTTCCTTCTAAAGAAGATAACCTGAAAAGACCTCCATCAATGCTAGTTTCAGGTGCTTATGAAGAAATAAAAAATTTAACAGATGTAAGTATTCCTGGGGATATATACCACATAATTGCATAATTGTGTTGGGTGTCTTCAGAACACTTTAAAAAACAACAAAATAAACTTATGTTGCAGAGATCAGAAATACACATGAGGAACGAAAGAAACAAACTATCAGTGTTACAAGAATGGATGGTGATACCCTGTGAAAAAATTTCTAATGTAAATTAGATCTTACACAAAAGGAAAGAAGTTATATAACTTTAAAAAGGGGGTTGTGGATGACCAAAAAACACAAAATATCCAAGATATGCACGAATATAAAATGAGTCAAATGTTATGTGGTGAGGTATATATGAATCAGGAAAAGAAATCACTATTTTAAAATCATAGATTACTTTTCTAATAATTTTTTAAAAATTTATTTATTTATTTTTATGGAGACGTGGTCTCCCTTTGTTGCCCAGGCTAGTTTCGAACTCCTGGGCTCAAGGGATCCTCCTGCCTCGGCCTCCCAAAGTGCTGGGATTACTACAGATGTGAGCCATCGCATTCAGCCAGATTACTTTTTATAGTAATTTTTCATATATATTCTCACTAGTGAGTTTCAATATTACGAGGCTGACTGCTTCATCTATATCCCTAACATTTATATATTTAAATAGGTAAAATAAATAAAACTTGAGGGGCTGTCAATGTCTCAGTGGGAAAATGCAGGCTTGCTTTATATTTGGGGTTACCTTACATTCAGGTACATACAGCGTATGTGTATATATGTTTAAGTGTGTGTATATATTCCAAAATGCTTAAAGTGAGATAAAGGATGAAGCCACACACTTTCAGAGCTATCCCTTTTGCTGGAAATGACCTGCATACAGCTCAAACCAACAACTGACTGATTCACCTACTGATGCCAAATATCTAGATATACAAAGCTGAGAAGAAGCAAAATTTCTTCCCTACGAAACTGAGGTCTTTGGGGGTAAAGATACAGCCTCACAATACATTGTGGTGATTGTAATCTGTATGTATAAGATTCAGAGATGGAAAAAAGAGCAGGTGATTATTTTGGAAGGGAAAGCAAATTTTCCCTGGTTTCAATTTCATACTCTCTTATCATACAACAGTTACAGCACTTTTCACACTTCATTACAATTACTAGCTCATATATCAGTCTCTCCCATGAGAGAGCTCACTAAAGGCAGTACCACGTCTTCTTCATCCTCAAATTGCCAGCACCTAGCAGGGTACACCTTAAATATTTATTAAATGAATCCTAATAAATGAAATTTAACTTAGAAGACATCTGTAGAAAGCAACAATATTCTATTTAGTCTATGCTTTAGTGCAGCGATAATTCAGAAAAAAAAATTAGCCATCTAGAGAGTAGCATAATTGTTTTTTCAAGTTTATACCACCATATTCCTCCTCCTGCCACTATAGTGATATGATGAACTGCCTCAATAAAAAGCCTCTACTTCAAGAACAGAACACAGAAGAGATTTTTTAAAAGGCATTTTCCTGGCAGAGAAAGGACTGACATCCTTTTTATTTGTGGCACAGGAAAGATGAGGAACTGAAAAGAGAATATGTAGAGAAGAACGAATTCAGATAGAGCTAGGTACACAAAGCAAACCCCTAAGATACTACATATTAATATATATCTGAAATTTAGACTCTTAAGTCATGGTTGAACCCAAGTCAAATTTACTGAACTGTCCGAACTTTAATTTTAAAAGTGCAAATTAAATTGTTTTAAATGAAGTCATTATGTAATTGCTCTAAAATTTTAATCAACACTGAAAACATATTTTTCAAATTAGTTCAATCTACTGTCTCTTAAAATTATTTTTCATTTGTCTCTTTACCCACTAATGTCATAAATACAAAAACTCTTAGAACAAAAGTGGAAAGTTTAAGTCATGAAAACGCTCTATATAAAAACGTACTCTTGGGATACTCTCGACTTCACTGCCACTGACTTGTATTTTCAAGTGAAAGAGTTGTTCATCCCCATTCCTCTGATTATCAACATGTTTTAAATTACTACACAAGCCTTCTTAATATAAAAAAGTGTAAACCTAGAGCTTTCCCTTGGCATTCTGGTAGACTCTGCATTCCTACCACTAGATGGCAGACTGTACAGAGGAACAATAGGACCTTGGTAGGAACACAGATGCATTCAGGCTCATCTGTAAACCACATCCTTAAATCTGAGATTGTTTAGGATTCCATTCTAGTACTCAGGTAAGTTGGTGATTTTCAAAACTAGATACCTTAGGCCCATCCCAGATTCCAAATAAGGATTACTGTAAAGGATGAGGAAAATCATATTTTGGTAAGCACCACCTCAAATATTACTTCTATGTCACTTTTTAATTTATCAGAAATGCAAGACAATAAAAAGCTACTTAATGGAATAAAAACTCATCACTTAATATAAGAATTAAAAATTTTATTTAAACTGAATAAGAAAGCAAAACAAAAGCATTACAGTGCTCCAACATGAAAAAATAACATATCCACAGTATAAATTACATTCTCTTCTTTGAAGATCTTAAGTTTCACAATGACAACCCCACCTATAAGAAAGAAAACATATTAAGTATCAAGTAATTTAAGAACAAATGCCAAAATTACAAACACTTTTTTGTATTACATGCTAAGAACTTAACTAATAGTTCATTAGCCCAGTTAAATATAATCAGGACTCTCAAAAAACAAACAAAAAAAAACCTAGTACTGGATCAGAAAAATACAGAAATCTCATTTCCTAAGCAAAACAAAAGTCAACTAATAATACACTGTGAGTACTACTTACCTCCACCAATGCTGTGAACCCAAGCAGGGTCCAGGGTGGGGGCAGAAAAATTCTCCTTTCTTTCCAACAAGGCAGGGAAAAAGAAAGCAACAATTGAGAGGCTCTGCAAGTGCAGATCAGAGTACTATAAAGGAAAAAACATTATCTGAGGAGGTTAAAGGAATTGGGACTAAGTCTGGAGAAAAGTACGTTATTAGTTAGGAATGACCAACCGTCCTGGTTTTGCTAGAACAGTCCTGGTTCACACCCGTCGTCCCAATGTCCCATTTGGATAGTACACCCTCTCACTCTTAAAAGAGATCACCCAAGTTTGGATAACATATTACACATCACCTCAGTTATAAGCACTCTAATAAAAGTTTACATGTAGCTAAGAAATTAATACACTACCAGTAGCAGCTATTCACAGTGCATTTGCATTTTCCTTTTATGAGTGTTATATTCTGGTTCTTTCTCAGTCTCCTTAAAACACAAACACGCTTCTATTCTGCCTACTTTGTCCTCTAACCCCTCTACTCATGACCATTTTTTAACAATAATCTCTGCTCCTGTTTTTTTCACCCTGGGAAACTCACCTAATTTCTTAACCTCAAAGAAAATCTCTATGCAAATCATTCACGAACTTCTCAGAAAAATCAATCTAAGGTTTTCTGGGGGAGTTAGAGACATCAGAATTTTTCACCTGTGTCCAAAAACATCTCACATTCAAAAAACAAAAACACGGTCTCAACGGTAACCTAAATGTCCCATTTTTGTTTTAATCAATAACACTCATTCTCAACTTTGTTAAATTCTCAGGAATCCTGTCTCTTTGTAACTTCCACAATGTGTGACACAGCGCCTTAAACATGTGTTCACATGACAGTATAAATATTTGTGGATTTGTAAGTGAAACAAAGGCCCATTTCTCCACTCATAAGATCCAGGAGAGAGAAGGGTAACAGGGAAAAAGCCTTCCCTGTAGGTAGGTTAAAGTTATTCGTTAATAGCCAAACCCATGTCTAAAAATAAAGTAGGAATTCAGAAGATTTTTTTCATATCTTCTCTTAAAATGTTTAAATTCTGCCCAGTCACAGGGAATAATGGATTGCAGTTAGACTCTCTGCCAGAGTCTCCCTCACTCAAAAAACACAAGTTCCGTTCCACGTCCCCAATGCACATAGAACAATGAGAATCTTTATATTCTACCTTCATGAAGCTTTGCAAACCTCAGTAAGAAAAAACAGAAATCCCATTTATTCTAGTATTAACTGCATACTATAATATGCCAATAGTGTCTTAGGAGTTAGAAATATACAATAGTGGACAAAGTTTCTATTAACATCATGGAGCTTATATACTAATGGGAGGAATGTAATCAGTACACAAATGAACAAATATATGTCAGACGGTGGCAAGTGCTAAGAATTTCTCAGCTCTTGGGAGGGATGGAGCTATGTGTTTAGGGGAGGTTGCTAGGAAGGTGCCCCACATAAAATGACTTTTGAGAATTATGGCAACAATGGTAGTATGTCACCAGTGGCCTGGAGGACTATGGAACTGACCATCATGATCAACTACCACCCTCCACACAGTGAGCAAGTGTGAAGGCCTCCCATTCATGCTGTATCTCACATGTCTGCTCCACCCGTGCCAAACCAAAGACACATCAAACGGGACTGTCTCTTGGTAATTTTGCAAAGCCTCCAGTTTTACGTATATAGTACTAGAGACAGCAGAAATCTCATTTATTTATTCACATGCTTCACAATTAAAACAATCTCTTCACTTTAAGTGAGTCAAAATTACACCAGCCATTTATTACATCTGATTAAGTGACATACCTGTAGCTAGTAAGCATCTGAAGACCCTATAAGCCAGGAGCTCCCAACCCCCAGGCTGTGGACCGTTACTGGTTTGTGACCTGTTAGGAACTGGGCCATACAGTGGCTGGTGAGCTAGCAAGCATTTCTGCCTGAGCTCCAGATCAGTGGGGGCATTAGACTCTCATAGGAGCGCGGACCCTATTGTGAATTGCACATGCAAGAGATCTAGGTTGTGCACTCCTTATGAGAATCTAATGCCTGATGACCTGAGGTGGAACAGTTTCATCCCGAAACCATCCCTCCACACATCTCCTGCCAGTCTGTGGAAAATCTGTCTTCCATGAAACCACTCCTCTTGCCAAAAAGGTTGGGGACCGCTACCGTAAGCCACTGAGTAACAAGTGAAAGTCATTTCTGAAAAGTCTTTTTTCAAACTGCTGGAAATCAACTGCAGTAATGGCGGATGTAGCACCAAATAATAACCTATCTACGTGGTTTAAAATTTTGAAATAATACTCTGTAAGTGGAAAATATTAGCTATTTCAATACATTATTAATATATCACTATAAAATAAAGCCATTAATAAATCACTACAAAATAAAGCCAAAGTTATTTTTCCTAATAAGTTTAATCTTAAGCCTTTAAGTTTCTACAAGAAGGAAAAATCACTAGGAGTATTCTACAAGAAGAAATAATCACCAAGACAAAAAATATCTCTATCCTCATACACCTCATAACCATACAATTGTTCTTACAAGATTCCTAGCAGGGTACAGTGGTATGCACTTGTAGTCCCAGCTACTCAGGAGGTCAGGTGGGTGGATCACTTCAGCCCAGGAGTTTGAGGCTGTAGTATCCAATGATGACAACTGTGAATAGCCACTGAACTCCAGCCTAGGCAACATAGTAAGGCCCTGTCTTGAAATTAAAAAAAAAAAAAAAAGACTCCATATAACCCACATTCACCTATTTCTGAGCATTAAAAAGTCTGACTTCACTTCCTGACAAATGCCTTTCTTAAAAGGAATTATAAAATTTTATATAGATCTATATTTAGATAATATCCCATTTATTTTCAAAACCACATTCTATCTACAAATGGATGTATGAAGAGTCTCCTAAATTTCTTAAAGAGTTTATCCTTATCTTGGCTTGTGTGAGAAAGTAATATAAATTTTAAGTGGTCTAGACAAGTTGGAAGGGAAATATAATCATCTTTCTCCCATCATTCTACAGTACCAATCTTTCACCAACTTTTTTTTGCTATGATGCCAAAGGATCTTCAAATAAACCTTCTACCCAACTACTACTTTTCAAGTTAATCTCTTTAAACTTGACAAACACTGGAGAATGTTAACTCGTTTTTATTTTCATTCCTATATTAGATACACTCCAGAGTGACTGGGATTGGCAGGTGTCTTGTCTTTAGCTCTTTCTATAAGATATTTCATTAAAGTTAATTTCCCCCATTAAAAATCTTCTGGCTCACATTTATTTGATAGTCTGTCCTAAGCGCTATTCATTTTCAATCTCTGCTTCAAATACTGATGATGAAGATTTTAACTTGCCATCACTGAAGTTCTGCTCTAGACCCTCCGGCTTCCATGCATGGTCCCATCCATTTCTACAACTGTACTGTAACAGGACTAGGCAACACATCAGAATGAGCAAAAAAATCTAGAATCAAATTCGAGATTCATGATTCACCATTGTGATTTCAGGCATGTTAATTAGTCACTCAGTTTCCATTTCAACATTTAAAAAACAGGATTGACACTTAATTTTCACAACATCTTGGTTGAGTAAGGTAATATATTTAGGGTACTTTAAAAGTACCCTAAAGCTTTTAAAGCTTTAAAGCACCATTACAAATACTTTTATTTCTTTCTCACCATCATTTTGTATTCACGTTTTCCCTCATTTTAGGAGACAATTCCTCTATCACCTTTCCAATACAGCGTTATGAAAATACCTCAAACTCAATTACTGCTGCAAAACCTTCAGTATCTAATGTCCAATTTCTTCATCAACTGGGAAGTGTTACCACAGATCATTGCACTCAATCTTAAGAGTGGCAAAATCTTTATAATGCACATATGATTTCTTTCTTAATAAAGACAGGGCCTTGCTTTGTCACCCAGACTGGAGTAGCTGGGACTACAAGTACATGCCAGCACATTCAGCTAATTTTTAAATTTTCTATAGATACAAGGTCTCACTATGTTGCCCAGGTTGATCTCAACCTCCTGACCTTAAGTGATCCTCCTGCTTTGGCCACCCAAAGTCCTGGGAATACAGGCATGAGCCACTGTGCTTGGCCAACATTTCTTTATACATTACAAAATTCGTTCATATCCTTAGTCTTCCAATTTAACAACATCCTTGTGCCAAGGCAAGGAATGCTGTTATAACATCTCCATTGTAAAGATTTAAATACTTGTCTAAAGTAGCACAAACTAGTGGCTGTGTTGGAACTACATTTTTCAAACAGTAACCTTTCCACTAGCGGGACAGATGAAGATACACATTCCCAACACACACACATTCTCCCCTCATTTCCATGTGGTCTGAGTGAGACTGGTTATCATTTTCTCTGATTATTTTAAACTCCACACATTTTCACAAATTCAGTGTTGTGTTTAGTTCTAAAAAATCTAATGCCTAGCATACACAGTAGGCCACCTCTTTTCTGGTTTAGTATATCCTCATTGGCATCATCATCTTCTTTGTGGCTACAATGAACTAAAGTTGACAGACTATGAGGAAAGAGACACATTATTCAACTCAAGTTCACAAGATGCGAAAGTTCTGGGCATTCCCCATCTCCGAATGACTCAAACTGCAAGCCTTAATTTATAAGCAAGCTTAAAGAAGCCAACAATGCCAGAAAACAAACTAAATCAAACTCACCAGATTTTAGATGAACAGGTCTTATATGATGTTATATAAGAAGAACCCAGAGCAATTTTCCAGTCATCTTTTGCCCTAGAGATTAATTACTATCAATTCTAAGTAATAGCAGAAGGGGTAAACTATATTAAAAGGGGCTTCAACAGTTAAAACACATTCTTGGTTAGTCATTAAGTTACGAAAACATAACTCTGATGAAGAAAGTCAAAGAAAAATCAATTCTAGATTAAGTCTATAAGCCCAAGGACAGGAAGCAACTTATTAGTAAGTTTCTCCCTTAAAAGGTTTCCAGCTCGGGGCAGTGGCTCATGCCTGTAATACCAGCACTTTGGGAAGCTGAGGTGGGCAGATCACCGGAGGTCAGGAGTTCGAGACCAGTCTGGCCAACAACGGGGTGAAACACCATCTCTACTAAAAATATAAAAAATTAGCCAGGCATGGTGGCAGGCACCTGTAATCCCAGCTACCTGGGAGGCTGAGGCAGGAGAATCTCTTGAACTCGGGAGGCAAAGGGTGCAGTGAGTCGAGATCACGCCACTGCACTACAGCCTGAGAAACAAGACCAAAACTCCGTTTAAAAAAAAAAAAAAAAAGGATTCCAATCTCCTGATGGGAAGAAATGGTTCTCTCCTTGCACTGCACCTTCATGCAGTCAAGGAGTATCTTAGTATTCCAAGCTGCTCTATAAATAGCTTTCTAACTTTGCTGCCAGTTGCAATTCTATAGCTAATTTTTAAGTTAGCACCTACGGCTTTTTTTCATTGCTAATGAGCTATGTCAGGCAGTGTTTCTAGGATAGGCTAATCTATAGAAACCACTTGAAGATAGTGCCTTGATCCACTCTAGGTCACCAAGTCAAAATAATATTTTGCAAGAATACGATGAACAAAAATAAAAGAGGGTTTATACTCTATAAAGTCTAAGACTTTATATTAATACCCAACACAAATTCCAAACCTGATAACAAATACACAAATACATAGTTCTGTGAAGAAAAATTACTAAAGCTAATGTTAAGAAAAGAAAAATAGGCCAGGTTCAGTGGCTCACGCCTGTAATCCCAGCACTTTTGAGACTGAGGTGGGCAGATCACAAGATCAGGAAGTCCAGACCATCCTGACCAACATGCTGAAACCCCGGCTCTACTAAAAATACAAAATTTAGCCGGGCATGGTGGCACATGCCTGTAATCTCAGCTACTCAGGAGGCTGAGGCAGGAGAATGGCTTGAACCTGGGAGGCAGAGGTTGAGGTGAGCCGAGATAGTGCCATTGCACTTCAGCCTGGGCAATAAGAGTGAAACTCGGTCTCAAAACAAAACAAAACAAAACAAAACAAAAATTACTGCCTGCTAAACTGTAACTTCTCAGTCATTAAACAGCTGGTTTTACTTCAAAAAGGAAATGTACAAATGGGAATAAGGATAATGTGGGTGTATCTTCCAATTCTGAAAATGGGAGGCAAAGTGACCACATAAAGAACAAATCAGAGGGCTGGGTGCAGAGGCTCACACCTGTAATCCCAGCACTTTGGAAGACCGAGGCGAGTGGATCACATGAGGCTAGGAGTTCGAGACCAGCCTGACCAATATGGCAAAAGCCTGTCTCTACTAAGTATACAAAAATTAGCCAGGTATGGTGGGTGCATACCTATAATCCCAACCACTTGGGAGGCTGAGGCATGAGAATCACTGGAACCCAGTGCAGTGAGCTGAGATTGTGCCACTGCACTGCAGCCTGGGTGACAAAGCAAGCCTGTCTCAAAAAATAAAAAAATTTAAAAAAAGAACAAATCATCAGAACTTTACTCCAGTTCCATACCAAAAGATCAAATGCAACTATCCTGTTAACTTATTTTCTCTTGGATATTCAGTTTTAATACACAAATTTATTGCAGAGCAACCCACTCCATTTTGTACGTATCAATAAATCTTCAAACTGACCTTGTATCTCAAAGCCAGACAAATTCCCCCACGACAGCTCACCTGAAATAAAGCCAGTAACTGTTAATTAGTGAAATTCATTTTCTTTTCTTTTCTTTTTTTTGTCTGAGACACAGTCTCACTCTGTCGCCCAGGCGGGAGTGCAGTGGTGCAATCTCAGGGTTTCATCATGTTGGCCAGGCTGGTCTCGAACTCCTGACCTCAGGTGATCCACCGCCTTGGCCTCCCAAAGTGCAGGGGTTACAGGCATAAGCCACCGCGCCTGGCCTCTTTTCTACTCATCTAAGAGAAATGCTACCTTCCAAAATTCTGCCCGTCCCTTTCCAAAGATCCAATCTGAAGACAGATGAACTTAGAGAAGTTAAAAATAAAAAAGTACCAACCATTAAAACTAGTTTGATAGGTAAAACTACATATCGGACACAACTAAAGATTATTCTAAACTACATCAGGCCAGGTGAGGTGGCTCACGCCTGTAATCCCAGCACTCTGGGAGGTCGAGGTGATTGGATCACCTGAGGTCAGAAGTTCAAGACCAACATGGCAAAACCCCATCTCTACTAAAAACAAAATACAAAAATTATTCAGGCGTAGTGGTGAGAACCTATAACCCCAGCTACTCAGGAGGCTGAGGCAGGATAATTGCTTGAACCCGGGAGGTGGAGGTTGCAGTGAGCAGAGATTGTGCCACTGCACTCCAGCCTGGGCGACAGAGCAAGACTCTGTCTCAAAAAAAAAAAAAAAAAAAAAAGAATTGTATCAGTAAGTTGCTTAATTTCAAGTCACAAATGGCCCAAAAAAAAAGAAAAAAAAAAGGCAAAAACAAAGTTCACCCTTTTTTGACAAATAACTCAAAACTAGATGTACATGTACTACAAGTAAAAGCAAACTTTTTTGGCTCTTAATGGTTGTCACTGGTGCACAAAAGGCTGTAAGCCAAAAACGTGTAAGCAATTATAGCCACAAAAACTGATACAGCCTTGACCTATTACAGAGTTCTAATATTAAACAGATACATGCAATTCCCCATTCTACAATACATATACACAGCATTCATATAATTTAAGAAACATAGTCCTTCCATCATGCAAATTAAATTAAGGATCCTGGCAACAATAATAATGTTTATATTTCCGTGTTTCTAAAGAATTAAAATTAAGAGACAAAAAATAAGGTGAAGCAATTACTCATCAATCCATCACTTAATAATTTTAAAATTATGTCACTGTGGTAGAACATAAAGAAATGGTGATGGATTAGTGATGCTCCTTATACACCCTCAACTGATCCCCCTAATGTGAATAATACTCAACACATACAAGACAATTTTTAATAAAGGTAGAAACTCCCTTTTTTTTTTTAACATCCAAGATACACACTGGAAAAACATTAGTTTTATCATTATTATTATTATTTTCATGTGATAGTGGTCTTGCTATGTTGTACAAGGTGGCTTCGAACTACTGGCCTCAAGAAATACTGCCACCTCAGCCACCTGAGTAGCTGGGACTACAAGCATGCACCACCGCACCCAGCTGAAAATTCACACTTTTGTTGCTCATTTCCTCCTAAAACAAAAATCACATAAGACAATGCCACCTATTCCTACCAATGATAAGGTATGCAAATTCAAACTGTTTTTCAAATAATGATATACTAGTAGATGGGACGGAATACTCTAATGGAGAATGAAGCAAAAGCTCAGAGAGAAACTGTCTCTGGTATTCGTTTCCAAAGGACCAAGCCTATAACAAAAAAAGCTAAAGGAACACAATTGTAGCATCACAGAATAACAGAGAAAGAAGGCAATTTAGAAAATAAACTATTTTCATAGCGGATTTTTGTGAGGTCATATGGAGCTAGGGTCCGTACCCTACATTCCAGTTAGAGCTTATTCCTCTTGAAGCATATGGAAAATTTATCTTAAGATAAAAGTGGTGGCTCACTCCTGTAATCCCAGCACTTTGGGAGACGGAGGTGGGCGGATCACTTGAAGTCAGGAGTTCCAGACCAGTCTGGCCAACATGGTGAAACCCCATCTCTACTAAAAATAAAAAAATTAGCCGGGCATGGTAGCATGCACCCGCAGTCCCAGCTACTTGGGAGGCTGAAGCAGGAGAATCACTTGATCCTGGGAGGCAGAGGTTGCAGTGAGCTGACGTTGCAACACTGCACTCTAGCCTGGGCAACAGAGACTCCCATCTCAAAAAGAAAAAAAAAAGAAGTATAGAAAGTTGACATCTCAAAATGTAATCTTACATATTTACATAAATTATATTTCTCAAAGAAAAGCTCTCTCCTATCTATATCTCATTCCATATAAGTTTTCTGTGAGCTAAGAGGCTCCCCTTCAGATTGCGTAACCTCTAGTCAAGGTTCTTCAGAGCCATCTAAATGTTGGATTTATTCTCTGTGTCTTCTTACTAGTAGTGTTTTAGTTTAAGTATCTGGAAAATAGAGCCAATAGGACTATCTGATGAATAGGTTTGTATAAATACTGTGTTAATAATGCATGTCAATTGCCCAAGACATAAAAAGGTCTCCTTAAATGTTAGCTATTCTCCCCATTTTGTATGTTATGTCCTAACTAAACCAACTGATACGGTTTGGCTCTGTGTCCCCACCCAAATCTCACCTTGAACTGTAATAACCCCCACGTGAAGTACGGGACCAGGTGGAGATAATTGAAACAGCATGGCAGTTTCTCCCATGCTGTTCTCAAGATAGTGAGTGAGTTCCCATGAGATCTGATGGTTTTACAAGGGGCACTTCTCTCTCCGGCCATCATGTGAAAAAGGACATGTTTGCTTCCCTTTCTGCCATAATTTTAAGTTTCCTGAGGCCTCCCTGGCCATGCAGAACTGTGAGTCAATTAAACTTCTTTTCTTTATAAATTACCCAGTCTTGGGTGTTTCTTCATAGCAGCATGAGAATGGACTAATACACCAATTTTTATCAGATTTTGTGAATCCCTGAGGACTGAAAGGTTTCCTTTCTTTTATAAAATTTCTACTTTCAGATCAAAGTTAGGTTTACATTATTTCTGTTGAGAAGACTTCTTCAATGATTCCTGTGCAATCTAGAGACTTGGAAATCCCCCAAACCTCAGTAATTGCCACCATTCATTCAGTCTATGATAAAGTTAATACAAAAAGCTTGAGGCAGCAAAATCTCATCCTCAGCTTCCAGATCAGCAAAACTCCTTGCCTTTCCTGTTTTCACACTGGCAGCAGAAACTACAGGTAAAGTGTAATTTTGAAAAATTGGCTCTAACTATGGTCCAACTTGACCTACAGTAGCCAAAAAGCTGTATCTAAAGGTCATATAATTAAAAGTCATACTCCCTTCACAATCTAGCCTCAATTGTTCCAACTATACTTCTCATTGCACCCAACCTGTCCCTCTCACAGTCCAAAAGCACCCCATTTACAAATTTCTTTGTTCCTCAAACACAATTTTAGCTTCCTGTCTACAAATGTTTGCTCATGCTCTTTCCTCCACCTGAAATGCCTAGTGTTCCTAATAACTTATCATTTAAGGTCCAGTTCTCTTCCCTTATCAAAAGCAGTATCTCACTCCTCTGATTTTTAACGTCATTTGATCTGTACTTATCTCACACTGTCTGGCAATACAGCTACCTACATATGTCATCTTCCCTACCAGACTGAGGACAGATTAGTGTTTCTGCACTTTGATTTCACAGTAATCTCAACACGACCTGAATAGTGACACTGTTAATTAAATTTGGCCTAAAGCTGCTTCCATTAGCAGTGAACTGCACCTCAGTATGGTAAAACTGCAACCTAACTTGAGTATAGTCTTGTTCCGAGCAGCTAAGTTTTCTGCCAATTACAAGCTGCAAGCTGCTCAGACGTGTCCAAATAAGGCAAACGTGGACCCAAATGCAGACCTGTAATGAATCAGGCTATGTCAAGATATCACTTCTTTTTCTGTCTATAAATCCTGACTATCCACATTGCTGGGTGGAACTTTCCAAACCTTTACTCCTTCAGGGTGCTGCTCAATTCATAATTGTTTCTTTGCTCAAATTAACTGCCAAATTTAATTTGTCTAAAGTTTTATTTTAACAAGACTCAATATGTAATGCTAAAGAGCATATTAATTTCTATAAGACTAACAAAGTCTTTTTTTTGAGACAGGGTCTCGCTGTCACCAAGGTTGGAGTGCAGTGGCATGACCTCAGCTCACTGCAACCTCTGCCTCCTGGACTCAAGTGATCCTCCCACTTCAGCCTTACAAGTAGCTGGGACTATAGGCGTGTGCCACCATGCCCAAATAATTTTTATATTTTCAGTAGAGATGGGATTTCACTATGTCACCCAAGCTGGTCTCAAACTCCTGGACTCAAGCAATCTGCCCACCTCGGCCTCCCAAAGTGCTGGAATTACAGGCATGAGCCACGGTACCCAGCCAAAACTAACAAAGCCTTGTTTGGTAGAGATCCAGCTTTAAAAATGCACAAGTGACAATGTATCATTTTCAGATACATATAAGTCACTAATTAAATCAAACAGGCCACCAAAATTCTTACTGACTTTAAACTGATTTAACAAATCTTATGTATTCATACTATCACCCAATGAGATAGTTTGTGTTTAAGTTCATTCATAAATTTAGAACTCAATAAAAGCTCAATTCTCAGACAAGTCCACAAAAACCATGAGTTCACAGTATGCCTGATTTTAGTTATTTGCAGACCCAAACATTATGTATAATAACATTCAGAGGTCCAATTTTGGATGGTAAGGTATACTGAGCCCCCTGCACATGTGCCAGCAGAATCATGCATTCCTTCTTTCCTATTCTTCTCAACAACCCCACTACAAACTGTGTGAAAAGGAAAAAATACATTGCTAGTTTCACAGCACTGGTATCTAAAGCTAGGGAAGCAGCTAATAAATGAGAGAAAGGAGGGCTCTAAAATGAAGATGGAGGATGGCACTGAGGAGCCCAGAGTCTATCAAGACAACTCCTGCTCCTTTAAGGGTTCCCTCTCCAGTCTCATCTCCCCTTACTCCCATTAACACTTTGCATTCTACCACACAAAACTATTCAGTTTCCCACAAACACACCATAAAGTGCTTTTTTGTCCCATGTCACTGCTTATCATCTGCAAATCACCATTTATCCTTAAAGTTCCTGTTACCTCCTCTGTGAAGTCTTTACTAACCTCCTTCAAAGTTACTCTTTCCTATTTGATCTTTATGTAAAAAGTTATTATGCATTTACCTCAATGTACTACAATCAATTATTAGTTTGCACATTTTGCACTATTAGATCTCAGGCTCTTTTTAAGGTAAGAATCAAGTGTTTCTTTTTTTTTTTTTTTTTTTTTTGAGACGGAGTTCCATACTTGTTGCTCGGGCTGTGGGGGTTTCTCCATGTTGGTCAGGCTGGTCTCGAACTCCTGACCTCAGGTTATCCACTCACCTTGGCCTCCCAAAGTGCTGGGATTATAGGCGTGGGCCACTGTGCCCGGCCCACTCATCTTTATAATATTTTCTGGACTGTCACCATTTTTCCTTAGCACTCCAAAAAAAATATGATTTTTTTTTTATGTTGGCAAAAATCTACCTTTAAACAATTGCTTGCTGGCTGGATGTGGTGGCTCATGCCTGTAATCTCAGGACTATGGGAGGCTGAGATGGGTGGATCACCTGAGGTCAGTCAGGAGTTTGAGACCAGCCTGGCTAACATGGTGAGACCCCGTCTCTACTAAAATACGAAATTAGCCATGTGTGGTGGCACACGTCTGTAATCCCAGCTACTTGGGAGGCTAAGGCAGGAGAATTGCTTGAACCCAGGAGGCAGAGGTTGCAGTGAGCCTAAATCGTGCCATTACACTCCAGCCTGGGCAACAAGAGCAAATCTCCATCTCAAAAATAAAAATAAAAATAAAAAGATACTATGGAAACATACAATGACACTATTCTTTGTGGACAAAACAACTTATTCACAGTCATGCAACTATTTGTTACCTTCTTCATATATCTAAGACTATTCTGAAAATGTAAAAAATATACACTGGATCAGATTAAGTGGTTCATCCAGCTGAAAGAATGTCTGACCCAAATAATTCCAGTTATCCATCACCAAACTATGCCCAGTAATCCTGGAGATTGCCATCAAGTAACATTTTTCTCCTGCACAATTCCATTTCAACATGACACAGAGGTAGCAGAGTTGTATTCCATGTCAACTTCAAAAGATTAAAAACTCAAATATCTTTGGTTTTCCTTAATGTAAACATGTTTCTTCATACCATATACAAAAAGTCAACCCAAAATTGATTAATCTTAAATCTAAGAGCTAAAATTTCTTCCTAAAACTCTTAGAAGGAAACAGGTGTAAATGTGCACAACCTTGAATCAGTCAACGATTTCTTAGATAAATCAAAAGCACAATCAAAAAAATCAGAGGCTGGGTGACAGTGTGATGGCTCACATCTGTAATCCCAGCATTTTGGGAGGCTGAGGTGGGTGGATCGCTTGAGGTCAGGAGTTCAAGACCAGCCTGCCCAACATGGTAAAACCCCGTCTCTACTAAAAATACAAAAACTTGGCCAGCACGGTAGCATACGCCTGTAGTCCCATCTACTTGGGAGGCTAAGGCAGGAGGATCACTTGAACTCCGGAGGCGAAGTTGCAGTGAGCCAAGATTGCATCACGGCACTCTAGCCTGGGTGACAGAACAAGACTCTGTCTGGAAAAAAAAAAAAAAAAAAAAAAGAAAAATCCTGAAAAATTAGACTTGAAAATTTAAAACTTTTGTGTATTAAAAGACATTTTACCAAGAAAGTGACAAGCCAAGCCACAGAATGGGGAAAAAATTACAAATCATATAAAGATCTAGTATGTGAAGTATGTTAAGTACTCTTCCGGTATCCAGAATACATAAAGATCAAATTTTAAAACAGGCAAAATATCTTGAATAGATATTTTCCCAAAGATATACAAATAGTCAATAACCACATAAAGAAATGCTAAACAGCATTAACCATTAGGGAAATGGAAACCAAAGTCACAATGACATAACACTTCACACCTACTAGGATGACTATTTTTTAAAAATCAAAAAACAAAATTCCTGAAAATCACAAGTTTGGCAAGAAAATGGGGGAGAAATAGGAACCTTCATACATTGCTAATGGGAATGTAAAACGGCGTCACTGCTGTGGAAAACAGTTTGGTAGTTCCTCAAAAAGTTAAACAGAATCACCATATAAACCAGCAATTTTACTCCTAGATATATACCTAAGGGAATTGAAAATACGTTCACATGAAAACTTGTATATGAATGTTCATAGCAGTATCATTCTTCATAGCCCAAATGGCTAAACAACCCAAGTGTCCACCAACTAATGAAAATATAAATGAAATGTGGATATCTATACAAGGGAGTATTATTCACCTATAAAAATGAATAAAGTACTGATATGTGCTACAAGGATAAACCTTTAAAACATTATAACTGAAAGAAGCCAGGAAGAAAAGGCAACATATTGTATGATTCCATTAATATGAAATGTGCAGAACAGAAAAATTCGTAGATAGAAAGTGGATTAATGGTTGCACGGGGGCAGAGGACAGCTTAGGAGTGACTGTTAACAGATACAGGATCTCTTTCTTGGGTGATGGAAAATGTTCTAGAATTACATAATGGGGATGGTTGCACACAACACTGTGAACATACTAAATAACACTGAATTCTCTACTTTAAAACTGAATTTTATGTTATGTAGATTATGTCTCAATTTTAAAATTGCAAAAAAAATGTGTACTCTAAAAGGGAAAAAAATAAAAATAAAAAATTGCAAAAAAGAAAATTATGTGTGTGAGGCCAGGAGTGGTGGCTCAGGCCTGTAATCCCAGCACTTTAGGAGGCCGAGGTGGGCGGATCATGAGGTCAGGAGTTCAAGACCAGCCTGACCAACATGGTGAAACTCTGTCTCTACTAAAAATACAAAAATTAGCTGGGCCTGGTGGCTCGCACCTGTAATCCCAGCTACTTGGGAGGCTGAGACAGGAGAATCACTTGAACTCAGGAGGCGGAGGCTGCAGGAGCCGAGATCGCGCCATTGCACTCCAGCCTGGGCAACAGAGTAAGAATCTGTCTCAAAAATAAATAAATAAATAAATAAAAATAAATAAATAATTATGTGTGTGGGGTGTGTGTGTGTGTATATGTACACACAGCTAACCCTCCATATCAATGGGTTCCATTATCATGGATTCAATCACGAATTGAAAAT
This sequence comes from Papio anubis, assembly GCF_008728515.1. NCBI lineage: Eukaryota > Metazoa > Chordata > Mammalia > Primates > Cercopithecidae > Papio > Papio anubis. Next base: position 48,059,563 of record NC_044987.1, on the reverse strand, counting down.
ATACCAAAAAAAGCATCTCTATTAAACATGCACGGACTTTTTTCCTTGTCATTATTTCCTAAACAATACAGTATAACAACTATTCACGTAGCACTTATATTGTATTAGGTATTATAAGCAACCTAGAAATGATTTAAAGTATTCAGAGAATGTGCATAGGTTATATGCAAACAATGCCATTTTACATCAGGGATTTGAGCACCCTTAGATTTTCTTATCTGTGGGAGGTCCTGGAATCAATCCCCTACAGCTACTGAAGGACAACTGCATATATTTATCATCTCTCCTCAAAATCTCCTCTTTATTTTAGCTTTGGATTAGTTAAATGCTAATGTTTCAAATTATTCAATACAGTGCATGAGTCGGATTTCTGCAACAATTGTTTGAAGTATATCAAAAAGACTTGCCAATCCTCTGCAGTGTGAATAACACCCGCTATCTACTTTTTGCGGCATACTTAGATTACATTAAAATTTTTGCATATAAGATGTATTTAAAATATGGCACGCATTCCTATTTCTTAAACATCCACAAGATAATTATTACCAGCACATAAAATTTTAAGTGCACACACACACAACCCCAAAGATGACCCTTGATCTCAGAGCTTATAGTCACGTGGGACCTATAATCAGAAGAAACATGTACATTAAAATATGACAATTGGGTATATTTTGTGAAGTCCCTTGCAGAGTATATCTGCAATCTTTAGTAAGGAAATAAGCTTTGGAAAGCATGCCCAACTTCCTCAACCACTACTTGGAAAAACTGCCCCTTGATTAAGACTTGGGTCCCTAGGATGCTTTCAAGTAATAACTTTATGGCTATAAATACCAGCACCATTCCCCTAACCACTGCTAAAAATTTCATGTATTCAGATGAAACTTTCAGCAATTCCCACTGGCCCCTGGAATCAACTTACTGATTAATCTAGATTAAGTGATCCTAGTTTTACCACCATTGCTACCACCTCCCTAACCTTTGCCTCATACCTCATACAGCTTCCTTCTAAAACAGACACTTCTTTTCTTTTATATTTTGATATCATCTGTTAAGTGTGCTTTATCCCTTCTTATATCAAAAATGAGTCTACTGTACAGTTATACTTTAGGAGGCACCTTTTGCACAAAAAGATGTGATAGGCACCTTCTGGAGTTGTGCAAGGAAGCAGCTCTGATAAACTCTTCAGATCTATTTCTGGTCCTCTGTTAAATTCTTAAAAATTACATTCCTAATTTCAAGAATATGTCCTCAAAAATGTGCATTTTAATATAGCGTTCAAATGGAGCAGCTACAAAAATTCTGAAGTAACAATGTTTTTGGAAGACACTACCTTGCATCTAAAGAAAACTAAACTTCTTAATGCCTCATGAGTTCCATGAAACACAGTAATTTCTTATGTTTTTAATCAATGTTACTGACTTTATATACAAATTTGTAACCAGGTAATTTCCATAGTCACCGTAAAAAATGTCCTTAAGGCCGGGCGCGGTGGCTCAAGCCTGTAATCCCAGCACTCTGGGAGGCCGAGGCGGGTGGATCACAAGGTCAGGAGATCGAGAATATCCCTGGCTAACATGGTGAAACCCCGTCTCTACTAAAAATACAAAAAAACTAGCCGGGCGCGGTAGCGGGCGCCTATAGTCCCAGCTACTTGGGAGGCTGAGGCGGGAGAATGGCGTGAACCCGGGGGGCGGAGCTTGCAGTGAGCTGAGATCGCGCCACTGCACTCCAGCCTGGGAGACACAGTGAGACTCCGTCTCAAAAAAAAAAAAAAAAAAAAAAAAAAAAAAATGTCCTTAAATGTCTACTGGTATAGATTTTTATGTCCATAAATTGTTCATGGAATAGTCTGAGCTATGAAGGGAGGTTAAGTATAATCATTTGATATTTACTGAGCACCCATGGGGTCGCTGACTAGGTACTTGAAGAAGAGATAAAGAACAATACAGAAAACAGTTCCTGTTCTACAGAGGAAATGTGCATAAACCCAAAATATATAAAAGCAAGATAGCAACTACAGTTTAACAATATTTGAAACTTTATAAATGGTGAGAATAATATTGGACTGACAGGACCAGGGGAGTTATTCAGTGATGTTTTTATGAAAGTGGTTACTTTAAATGTGAATATTAACGGGAGCAAGGTAAAGTAAGTTTAAAAGAGGCCAAGCATAGTGGTTCACACTTATAATTGCAGTACTTGGGGAGGCCAAGGTCAGAAGTTCGAGACCCGCCTAGGCAAGAGACCCCTTTCTCTTTAGCAGGGCATGGTGGCACACACCTGTAGTCCTATCTACTCAGGAGGCTGAGGCAAGAGAATCCCTTCGGCCCAAGAGTTCAGAGTTACAGTAAGCCATAATCATGACCCTACACTCCAGTTTGGGTGACAGAGCAAGACCCTGTCTTTAGTCCAACGAATCATAAGTCCAAAGGCTAATGGTTTGGTAGTCAAGAACTTTTGGCACAATTGATACCTAACCTGCCTGGCTTTCACAAAAAAAGATAGTTTTGATATTAACAAAAAAAAAAAAAGAGAGAGAGAGGGGACAAATAATCAAGAGTTCCAATTAATAACTAATTTTTAAGGTCTTTGGGAAAAAAATTTTAAATATTAGTGTTAGACTTTTTTGCCCCAGCAGTTCCCAAGTCATACTGAACACTCCTTCCAATCTACTTATGGACATAAAGTGGACATAGGGATTATGATATCACATCTCTTGCTTGAAATCTTCCAAAAGTTGGGGCACTGTTACCTACAAAATCAAATCCAAAATCACTCCTGAGAATTCAAAGGATCCCTTAAATCTAGTTCCTTTTTGAGTACTCTTTTGTCTCCTGTAACACACACTCATCCCTAAAAGTGCAATTTTTGTAGTCTCAGAACCTTTACACTTTAAAATTGAGGACCCAAGAGCTTTTATATAGGGGTTCTCTATCAATATTTACTGTTAGAAACTGAAACTGAGAAATTTATCAACACTAACTCATGTGAAAAATAACAGTATTTTCAAAAAAGCACCCCACAATTTAGAAGAATGGCATTGTTTCACATTTTTGCAAAACTCTATTTTGTGGCTTAATAGGAAATAGTTGAATTCTCATTATCTGCTACTACATTCAAACTGTTGCAATATCACACATTACATAGCCTCTGGAAAACTCCACTGTACAGTGGCGAAAGAATAAAAATAGAAAAGGCAAATAATGTCTTAGTACATGAAAATAGTTTTTAACTCACAAACTTGCTGAAACGGTCTTGAGAACCCCCAGAAGTCCCCAGATCACACCTTAAGAACCACTGCCAACAAAGGAGAAACGCAATACAATGCAGCAAAGATAGTCTTTTCAACAAATAGTACTGCACAACTCCACATCCACAGGCAAAAAAAAAAAAAAAAAAAAGAATCTGGAGACAGACATTACACTCACAAAAATTAACTCAAAATGGATCACAGACCTAAATATAAAATGCAGAATTATAAAGCTCCCAGATGGTGACACAGAAGACAATCTAGATGACCTTGCATTTGTTGATGACTTTTTAAACACAATGATGAAGGCATGACCCATTAAAGAAAGAACTGCTAAACTGGACTTCATTAAGATTAAAATTTTCTGCTCTGTGAAAGGCACTGTCAAGAGAATGAAAAAGACAAGGCACAGACTGGGAGAAAATATTTGCAAAAGATATATTTGATAGCCAGACTTGGTGGCTCATGCCTGTAATCCCAACATTTTGGGAGGCTGAAGAAGGCAGATCACCTGAGGTCAGGAGTTCAAGACCAGCCTGGCTAATATGGTGAAACCCCATCTCTACTAAAAATACAAAAATTAGCCAGGCATGATGGTGGGCATCTGTAATCCCAGCTACTCAGGAAGCTGAGGCAGAAGAATCGCTTGAACCCCTGGGACACAGAGCTTACAATGAGATGAGATGGCGCCACTGCACTCTAGCCTAGGAGACAGAGCAAGACTCTATCTCAAAAAAAAAAAAAAGATACATTTGATAAAGGATTGTTATTCAAAATATACAACTCTCAAAACTCAACAATAAGAAAACAAAGAACCTGACTTTAAGAGCAGGACAAAGACCTTAGCGGACACCTCACTAAAGAAGATATAAAGATGGCAACTAAGCATATGAAAAGATGTCACATAATCAGGAAAATGCAAATTAAAACAATACCACTACACACCTATTAGAATGGCCAAAATCTGTAACAGTGACAATATCAAATGCTGGTAAGAATGTGAACAGAAACTCCCATTCATTACTGGTGCGAATACAAAATGGTACCATCACTTTGAAAGACAGTTTGGAGGTTTCTTTCAAAACTAAAGGTACTCTTATCATATGATCCAGCAACTGTGGTCCTTGGTATTTATCCAAATGAACTGAAAACTTATGTCCACACAAAAGACACACACACAGATGTTTGATGTTTATAGCAGCTTTATTCACAATTGCCAAAACTAGGAAGCAACTAAGATGTCCTTCACTAAGTAAATGGACAAGTAAACCCTGGTATATCCAGATAATAAATAGAGTAGTCAAGTGCCAAAAAAAAAAAAAAAAGCTGTCAAACCATGAAAAGCCATTGAGGAAATCGTAAATGCGTATTAGTACGTGAAAAAAGAAAATCTGAAAAGGCTATAGACTGTATGATTCCAACTACGACATTCTTGAAAAGGCAAAACTATAGAGACAGTTAATAAAAAATAGCAGTTGCCAGTGGTTGGGGAACAGGAGGGATGGCTAGGGGGAGCATAGAGTATTTCAGGGCAGATAAACATTGTACCACTACAATAGTGGATATGTGCCATACAATTGTCCAAACTCACAGAACATACAAACACCAAGAGTAAACCTTGGCCTGGCGTAGTGGCTCACGCCTGTAATCCCAACACTTTGAGAGGCCGAGGTGGGTGGATCACCTGAGGTCAGGAATTCGAGACCCGCCTGGCCAACATGGTGAAACTCCATCTCTATCAAAAATATAAAAATTTAGCTGAGCATAGTGGCGGGCACCTGTAATCCCAGGTACTTGGGAGGCTGAGCCAGGAGAATCCCTTGAATCCGGGAGGCGAAGGTTGCAGTGAGCCGAGATTGTACCACTGCACTCCAGCCTGGGAACAAGAGCTAAACTCCGTCTCAAAAAAAAAAAAAAAGGTGAACCCTAACGTAAACTATGGACTTTGGGTAAAGATGTGTGAATGTATATCCATCAATCTTAACAAATGTACCACTTTCGTGGGGGATATAATATATCTTGATAATAATATAACTTGAGAAATCCTTAATTTTCTGATAATCTGATAAATCACAACTCTGAACATAATTTTTAATACAAAGGCTTAGGTTTGCCGAGATTCTCTTTTAAAGAACTATCTAACTGTCCAAAATGATTCTCCATAAAAAGAACCATATACACAGTGAACATACAAAATTCTAAAAGGTCAAGTCCAAAATTTTGATTCTCTAGAGAAACGTATAAAACAGTTTAACTAGGAACATACTAAGACAGAACACAAAGTAACGGAAATGCCACTTTAGCTACCAAAAGAACAGGAAGAGCAAATACTAAGCCTTTACTTTGAAAGTCTAAGGCTACTACTTCCTGGTAGGGCTCTAACCTCTTGCCAAGAAGCCTCTAAGTTTTTCTTTCTTACTTCTTTATTTTAAGTGAGAAATCATGAAATTAAGCATTTTAGAGCTGAAGAAAACAAAGGAGAAACAACTATGTCTACGGTGAACTTTCACATTAACTATTCTAAATGATCATCATGGCCAAATAAATTTACTTAAATGAAAGCGATTCTGATTATTAAAATAGATTATTTTTAAACAATCAGTGTATTTTAAAACATCAAAGTAAATGTTTCATATAAATGTCTCACAAAGCATATGAAAGAAAAACACCAATCACTTCTTATGAAGTGTTTCACTTCTCACCTGCCATAGTAACTTTAAATTCAAAGACACCTTTAAAAATTATCCAGATATATAAAATATTTAGTAAACATAAAAGGCATAGATGCCCAAAGTTTAATATTATTTCTTAACATAGCAAATAAATCCATCGGTGAACAATAATTACAAAAGTATTTCAGAATTCATTTGCTAATTACAAATAAGCGGTTACAAAAAAACAGGTGAATATTAAGTTATCTTTAGAGTTTCTCTTTTAAAATACATACTATTCAGAAACTTAACTAGATATATGTGGGAGGAAAAAGGATCCATTTGTGAATTTTACTATATACCTCAGGCATTCTGTTCCGCCATGGCGACAGAAAAAATAAAAATAAATAAAATGCCTCAGGCATTTGACATGTATAATCAAATCTTACTCATTACTACCACTTTGATAACTCTATTACTATTTTCTGTATTGCAAAACTACTAAAAGACTAGTAAGGATAATGAAAATATAAATCATATGACTAATTCTTATAGGAAAGAATAGGAAGCCCAGACATTAATTACAAAATAACTGTCTTTTTATAACCAGATCCTTTTGAAAAAAAAAGTCCCAGTTACCTTACTTTTAAATAAGAGATATCCTGGGACAGATCTTCTACTTTATTTCTTCCTTATATGCATCTTCTTAGAAACCACATCCTAGTTACCAGATCCTTCTTGACAATACACAAACTAAGCACCCATGATATTAACTGAAACATTAAAAACCATTTGTGCTTTAAAAGAGAATTAATTCAGGTACAGTTTGGTATGTTACATACATTTTTAATGTAGTTACACAAACCCCTAGACCAAATACAAATTCCAACTTCTACATAAGCAAAATATTCAAATCTTACTTTTTAAAAACTTATTTCCAATTTCTAGATTCAGTTCACAACATACAAATAACCATTCTATATCTACCATAGAGGTATGCTGATAATGGATGCTTAGTAAGAACTTGATCTTGATTTTTAGAAAAGATAAGGCAGTGGGTGAAATGAAATGTCTCTGTAAATTAACTGGGAAAAATATGAATTAAAAAACAGAGACATACAGGATATGGTGACTCACACCTATAATCCTGGCACTTTAGGAGGCTCAGCTGGTAGAGAGGATCCTTGAGCCCCGGAGTTTGAGACCTGTCTGAGCAACATAAGGAGACCCTGTCTATACAAAAATTAAAAATTAGCTGTGCGTGGTAGCAGGTGCCTATGGTCCCGGCTACTCAGGAAGATTGTCTGAACCCGGATGTGAAGGCTGCAGTGAGATGTGATTGCACCACTGCACTCCAGCCTGGGCAACAGGGTGAGACCCACCTCATTTAAAAAAAAAAAAAAAAAAAAAAGGAGACATTACAGCCTTTAGTACAAATATTACATTTCAGTGAAATATGTCAAAATATAAACGTCCAAGGATAGTAAATAAGAATAAAGAAAATTAAGAATTCGTATCATAAAATAGGATAAGGGACAGGCATGCTGGCTCACACCTGTAATCCCAGCACTCTGGGAGGCTCCGTAATCCCAGCACTCTGGGAGGCTGAGGCAGGAGGATTACTTGAGCCCAGGAGTTCAAGACCAGCCTGGGCCACATAGGGAGACCCTCATCTCTCCAAAAATAAAAAGTTTCTTTAACCAGGCGTAGTGGCACATGCCTGTAGTCCCAGCTACTTGGGAGACTGAGGTGGGAGGATCTCTTGAGCCTGAGGAGGATGAGGCTGCAGTGAGCTGTGATCCTGCCACTGCACACCAGTGACAGAGCAAGATTCTATATATTAAAAAAAAGGGTGGGTTAAGACTAAAGATTGTAAGATCAGATAAAAATGATTTATATATTAAGAAGTTATAAATTAAAAATTGTGGGCCAGGCACGGTGGCTCACATCTGTAATCCCAGCCCTTTAGGAGGCAGAGGCGGGAGGATCACGTGGTCAAGAGACCCAGACCATCCTGGCCAACATGGTGAAACCCTGTCTCTACTAAAAATACAAAAATTAGCTGGGTGTGGTGGCGTGCGCCTGTAGTCCCAGCTACTCAAGAGGCTGAGGCAGGAGAATTGCATGGACCTGGGAGGCGGAGGCTGCAGTGAGTCAAGATTGCACCACTGCACCCGAGCCTGGGGACAGAGCGAGACTCCAAGACTCCGTCTCAAAAAAAAAAAAAAAAAAAAATGTTTTTTTCTATCCTGCAATAGTTATGGTTCTTTTAAGCATTCTATACTGCTAAACAGAATTAGAGGCTACTTTCTATGTATATGAATTGCCCCCACCTGCAGCTGTGAGACAGGATTAAATGAGATGACGAGAAAGTGCCTGGAAAACTGAAGTCCTTCAAATATAAGGACTGCTATGCCTCTACCTTGATTATGGCTACTAAAAGCCTAAAATTAAATGGAAATCGTGTTTATTTTTACAGACATATTCCAAGTTCAACAACGCTTTCACACTAGGGATGCTAGTCAACGTTATTATCCACTAACACCTACAGTATAAGCAAAGCAAAAAGATCTTTCTTCAATAAATATATAATGTAGTATGAATTAAGCTATAATTCATGGATTATTAATAATCACTTCCTAATATGGAAAGATCTTGGCGAGAAACTGCACAGAAACCACCTCCACACTCTAAGAGCTCATAGGAAAACCAACAGTCCTAAGCATATTTTTTGTTAAATGCTGCCATTTTAAAATGAAATCATTTTCATTAGATTCATATAAAGAAGCATCAGTTGCTAGAGGCATTAAAAGGTGCACATAAACTAAGCTTTCACTATAAAGAAAAACTTCTAAAAGACGAAAAAGTACTTGAAATGACAGGTTTCTGTATTAAAGCCCAAAGTTCATGATGTCAACACCATGAACTGTCCGTAGAAGACTCTTAAATTTTCTCAAAGCATGTTAGTGTGTGCAAGGAAGGTATTTGTTTAGTAAACCACTCACTGGTCAGACTTTACCTAAGATAAAGGTATTTTATTAGTGAGAACTGATTACAGGACATTTTAAACAACAATGTAGGGAAAATAGTATTCCAGTATTTTAAAACCTCATTGAAAAGAAATAGAAGTACACTATCTACACATATATTTTTAAATCAAATACTACCAGGTATACTCAAGTTCCAAAAAGGTGAGAGCTTATAAAAACAGAAGTGGAAGAGAAAAAGAACGACAAATGCAAGATTATCCTCCAAACCTAATCCCAGTTAGCATCTGCAGTAGTGGTTAAAAAAAGAGAAATAGCTAATAACATTTATGAAACCACATGCAAATAGCACTCTTCCAACCCTACCTATTTTCTCCTCTTTTTGGCAATGCGTTAAAAGAACCACTGGTACATTTGAAACAAGACACAAACCTTTATAAAAAACTTTTAAAAGACTTATCGATTATTATTTTGAATGAGGAAAGAGGAAAATAGTTCACACAGTCACAAGTAGTTTCTTCATACTCTCATACCAAAAAAAAAAAAAAAAAAAAAACTAACAGAAGAATTAACACAGTGTCAGGGCAAACTGTAAGATTTGGTAGGGCAAACCAAGTAGTCACTTGAAGAGCCTAAATAGTAGAAACGTCTACTACACATATCAGACAATCAAAAAATCACATTTGGCTTTACGATGCATTTTAAGTTTCTGTTTATAAGTGTCACCATTTAAATATATTCTCCATTCTCTAAGACAAACAAGGACTGAGAGTTTAAAAGCAGCTTGAACGCGTATCTGAAAGAACCAAGCACTAATGCTTTTTATTTAAAACTTTTTCCACAGTGGAGGAACAATCACAACGAATAATGGGCTTCTGTGTAGCAAAAACTTGTTCTAACAGTATTCATGAGCACAGTAACTTGGAAGAATTTACATTTCGTACATTTTTTTTTAAAGTGCAAACTTTACGGCCAAAGTCCAAATGAGAAATCAAAACAGGCTTCCAGACAATGAATTATCTTTCAGGGCATGCTCACTCTTGCTTCAAACAGTAAAGCAAAGTAACTTTCATGTATGATGAAAGCCAGTCAGACAAATGTGTTCAGTCATTTAAAAAGGGAACTTATTTATCGTGACTATTTCCCTATTTTTCCCTGAAAAGTTTCAGGTCTAAGCTCCATTGGCTTGAGTGATCCAATGAGCTTTGTACCCTGAGGTAAAAGAGCGCAAAGAAAAAGGAGGATATTACAGGTGACTTCCAGGTTAGAAAAAAGTTGCGAGGAGTCAGCTCTACTAATTGTATCTACGTTAGCGAACGGACGAATACTGTGTCGTGTAAGAGAAGCTGGTTCCTCAAAAGGTAACTGGCATAATTAAAACGTATCCAAACTCAAGCATCATCAAACATCATTTTGCCAATGTTTTTTAAGGGATGTATGTTATTTGTAAGTAAATTTATCAATCCATTTGGAATTCCAACAGTCTACGCTTAACAGTCAAGCTTCTGAATTCAAGCCGCCAGAGTTAACAGTTCCGGGAACTGATAAGAGTATCAGCAAAAAGCCTTTTTCCAGCTCCCCATTTGAAAAGGTGGGGGGCAGAGTTGACAGTCACAAACTCACCCCAGTCAAAAGTATGGACAACACAATGATTAAATTCCACCAGAGGCAAATAAAAATCCCAACTTTCCAGAAAGCTTTCCCTACACCAAATTGAATCCTTTTACTTTCAATCTCACAAAGAAGGTAATCTGAAATAAAAGTCGGGTAAGTGGGTATGGTATTTAAAATAAAATGAGTCAAAAAAAACTACACTGAAGCTACTAGAGAGGCGATGAAAGGTAACCCAAACGCGGGAGGGAAGGTAGACGAGAAAGCCAGGAACGGATGGGAGAAGCAGCTAGTGGAGCAAAGGAAGTGGGGGATCACTTCAAGGGAGGCAGCCCGGAGGGATAACAGGGATTTGGGTGCAAGGAACCAGGCGTTTGCGGAAACCCGAAGAAGGCTGATGAAGAAACAATGGGGCTGGGCAGACGCTCAGGCGAGGGCGACAAGGCGGCACCGGACGGGTGGGAAGGGAGAGCAGAAGGCTGCAGTGGAGACGGGTAGGGGGTGAGAAGCCAGGTGGGGAGGCAAGTTGGTTGTGTATGATGGGGTGTGGTAGCGCACCGGACAGGAGGCGAGGGTCCCCTAGGAATAGGGAGGGGACTGGCTTGTCAGATATTGAGACGGGGAGCGGAGGCCGTGAAGGCAGGTGTGATGGAAGCAAAAGAACACAGCCCAACGGGCACAGGACCCGCCGTGCCAGAGAGGACGCAGGGAGGGAAGAGGCAGCAGACGGGGGAAAGAAAAGAGAGGGAGAGAAGGACGCGGGTCGCGCGGGCGCCTGGGAGGGGGGCCGCGGTCGGTTTCACTCACAGTCCAGGTGCTTTTTCTTGGGCCCCATGATCTCGTGGGTCGTGGCCTTGCATACTGTCTTGGATACGGCAGAGCCCGTGACACTGTGCTGGGCGGCAGTGATTCGGTCCGTCAGGCTCTGGCCGGACATTTCTGCAGTTCCTCCACCACCCTACCCGCTCAGCAGCCGGCGGGGACTGGGACCCCCAAGAGCCGGAGGGTCCCCACCCCCCACCGCACCCCCTACCCCCACCGGCTCCTTCCCCGCCTGCCGGCCTGGGGCGCGGTTCGGGGCCGCGCGCTGCCACCCAGTCCAGAGAGAACCGGCTTGTATCACCCGCGGAGTCGGACAAGATGTCGGGCACTCCCTTGCCCCCGCCTCAGTTCAGCCCACCCCTTCCCTGGTCAGCTGGAGCCGGGCAGGGTAAGAGGGACAGGCAGCTGCAGGAAAATGGCGGCGCCAGGCTCCTCCTCGGAGCTTTCCGGGCTGCCCCCGGGTCACGTGACTCGGACACCGCCCCTCCTCCCTTCTCCCGCCCCTTTCCCCTTCCCTTTCCTCTTCGACGCCCGCCCTCCCTCGCTCAACGAGGGAAGAGCGGGGCGGCGCCCGCGCGTTACGTGATGGAACTCGCCAGGCAGGCGCAACAGGAGGCCCGCCCGAGGGGAGTGCGCAGCCGGCGCGTCACGTGACTCTCCCTGCCAACAGGTCGCCTGAGGCTCGGCCCGCGGGGTCACAGACGGGGGGCGGGGCGGGAGAGGAATGGCGAGGGCGGCGTGCTGGGGGCGGGGCGGCAGGCTTCTCCACTTACCCCCAACTCAAGTGTGTCCTCGTGTCTGTGGTTGAAACCAACAGCCTGACAAAGGAGGTGCAGCTGCCGTCACAGCTTCCCCTGAAGTCGGGGGTATTAGGCCTCTGGCTCCCCGAGCTTTCCTAGCAGAGTCAAGAAGGTATTTCGAGACGCCTCCCAAAGCCGCCCTCCTGGCTTAAAGGAGAAGGTTCCAGGCGGCCTATTTTCTGAACCTGCCAGCATGCCTCTCTCTACCGTGGAACTATTGAAGCTCTCCTTATTTACTTACCCCAGAAAGGTTTTTTTCCCCCCCTTTCCTTGAGAGGCTTGGAAATGTCACCTGGTTTTGTTTATCTCTACTCCGAAAACCCGACACGTTGCTGCCATTCTAAATTTAGATACTAGCTGGCCCGTATTCATTCTCTAGGGTGTGGAATAGGACAGGAAACACATAGCTTCACTGGAATTTGAAAAGGGAAGTAGTAGGATGATGTCAACAGCGATTAGCTTGACCCTACATGGCTGACTGCTGTGGTGATTAAAGGTCCAGACCATAGAAGGAAGTGAGAGGGGCGGTAAATGGAGAAGTCCTATTCAAATAGTCCAGACATCACTGCCTGCCATCTCTCTTGGTTTAGTCTTTCTTTCCTTGGCCTCTTTTCTCTTATTGGGTGAGCCAGATTTCCATGGAAAGACGTTGACACTGCCCTGTGGACATTTTAAAAGAAGTATTATATCCTGAAATACTATTGAATGAGACCCAGACCATACATAACAAAGCCTTTTATATGTTATTAGAGCCCCTACATTTAACCCAGGGTTAGGGATAAGTTGAAAAATCTCTTGAGTGTTAAGTTACCATGATAGTCACATGTAATCTTGCTAGTTTCAAATGAAATGCTAACATTCTCAGAAAGTCTGTGTACACCATCTGCCAGCCAAATCCAAAATACTGTGCTTCAATCTGGTGACTCTCAAAGGATGCAAAGCTGATAGATATTTAACATTTTATGTATCATATCAGGAATTTTGTGGTCTCCCATTCCATATTCCCCACATCCCCTCACCCCCCTTTTTTCCCCACTATGGCTGGTGAAATTCTGCAGCAACATGCTCTTGCCAAGAACACACAGTTCTTAATCCCAGCGGGCTTCATCTTTGTCAAGCCAGCCTCCAATTTCACAAAACTATAATGACTTCCTTCACTGTACTGCAATCCATCTGTGGTTTGGTGCCCAGTTTGCTGCCCCATCTCCATTGGGCAGTGGAATTACCAAATTTTCAAGACATGTTATCAGCCATCATTGCTACTGGTCTATGGGTTCCACTGTATAAGTTACTGGTTGGCTTGAGCCTCTGCATTGGTAAACCCCAAACTGAGGTCAACACTAACATGGTCTAGCTATCAACAGGTGAATATTTTATCCTTAGGGAAAATGTCAGTCATTCCTAAGTACATAACAGGAAAGTATTACACTGCTACTTTTACCAAAGAGGTTCTTTCAGACCACTTTTGTGACAAAAATTGACATGTTTACCCTATTAACAGGCTGCTGTTAGAAATATCATTTTATTTTTTCCAAGTATACATGGTAGAAGTTTCTAACTATGTAAATAATCAGTAATCATTGAAGAGGATTATGTGTAGTTGTGAACTGAAATCTATGGAGAAATTTAGAAGAAGATGGGGAATTGTTCTAAGGATAGACATTACTGACCTATTTTGTCTTACATGTTTAAGTGTTCTCTATGTCAGTTTCCTTGGTCTCTTCAGGAAATATCTCTACCTGAAGTTCCACAGATGCCAACTCACCATGGCCAAAACTGAACTTCTCTTGCCCTTGCCCAGCATCCTACATCTTTAATCCACACTGTTCCCTGTATCTGTTAATGGCCTCACCACATGCCCAGAAGCTCCCCTCAGAAAGCTGTGATTCAGAGTTCTCCTTCTGTTTTATTTCCCTCATCAAGCCTAACCTACTCTCAAACACATCCCATCTCTAACACCACTTCTGTTGCCTTAGTTCCAGCCTTTATGATCTCTGTTGTACTAGACTATTTTAGTAACTTCTTAGCTGATTCCGTGTCTTTTATACCCTGACTCTCCAATTCAGGTATTTCTGAAACTAAAATGTGATTGTCTTTTCTTTGCTTTAAAATCTTCCATTAGCTCCCCCATCGCTACCCTAAAGGATGAAATTAAGGACTCTCAACATGGCATACATGGTTCTTCATGATCTGGCCCTGTTTTAGAAGTTTCTAAGTATGTAAATAATCAGTGACTGTTGTAGAGGTTTATGTGTAATTGTGAAATGAAATATATGGAGCAATTTAGAAGAAGATGGGGAATTAGAGCTAAGAATAGGCATTACTGACCTACTTTATCTTATATACTTAAGTTTTCTCTGTGTCAGTTTCCTCGGTCTATTCAAGAAATATCTTACCTGAAGTTCCACATATGCCAACTCATATGGCCACCTAAACCTGTTGAGCCTTGTCTCTTCCCATTCCTCTAAATTCCCCTACCTACCTGCTACTTGTTAAGCCTCATCTCTTCTGATTCCTTTAAATGCACTCCAGCCAATATCACACTACTTGACATACTTGGATGTCATGCTGTTTCACATCCCAATAAGCAGTTACTGGTTTCATTTTGTTACTCATATCTTATGTATCCTTCTGTTATCTAATTGTTATTGTGATTGACTAATTGCACTAACATGGGGGTGCAGAGATACATCCATGCTAGTGTTATGGTTGATGCAAGGTAGATACACAGTAAATGGTGATTGAATGAATGAATGAGAACGCTTTGAAATCACACATTCAGACACACCATCACTCCAAACCTCTCATTTGATAAAATCTGCCCACTTTTTCACACATATAGCATGTCTGCTGGGCATGGAGGCATAAGCCTATAGTCATAGCTACTTGGGAGGCTGAAGCAGGAGGATTCCTTGAGTGCAGGAGTTTAAGCCTGCAGTGAATTATGATCCTATCATTGCATTCCAGCCTGGATGACAGAGCAAGACACTGCCTCTAAAAATAAATAAATAAAGTATGTCCATCCCATAATTACCTGTTTAGAGCATCATCCTTATTTAGTACCTTCTTAATTAATTTACTCTTTCAAAAAATATGTATTGAACTGTGTGTCAGGCATAGAGGTTCTAAGTGTTAAACACTATTTACAGTGAACCTATCAGTCCTTTGGGAACTAGTCAGTTCTCAACTTGAAGGTCTCTTTGCTTTGATTGTAAAGGAGCAGACCAAAAACAGAAGGAAAAAACTTGAATAACATATTTCCTAGATATTTCTTAGGCTCTTCCAACTAAAAGGTATGTTGTAGAGAGGCAGGGAGTGTTGGGAGAAGGAACAAGTTTTTTTAATGCCTCCTATGTGCTAGAAACACTACACTTTAAAAATTTAATGCTCATAACAATAACTTCAAAAAATATCATGCCCAAGTATCGTGCCCATCCAATACAAGAAAACAGACAAGTCTTAGAAATTACTTTTTATTTTTATTTTTTTGAGACAGAATCTCACTCTGTTGCCCAGGCTGGAGTGCAGTGGCGCAATCTCGGCTCACTGCAAGCTCCGCCTCCCGGGTTCACACCATTCTCCTGCCTCAACCTCCCGAGTAGCTGGGACTACAGGCACCCACCCACCACCACGCCTGGCTAATTTTTTGTACTTTTAGTAGAGATGGGGTTTCACTGTGTCAGCCAGAGTGGTCTGGATCTCCTCACCTCATGATCTGCCCACCTCGGCCTCCCAAAGTGCTGGGATTACAGGCATGAGCCACTGCACCCGGCCAAATCTTAGAAATTGAGTAACTTTCCAAAATCCCACAGATAACTAAGTGGCAGAAGCAAGATTTAAAAAATAATTCTCCTTCCAATACTCTACCCAGACCCTTTAGCCAGTACTTGAAGCAGCTGCCAATATAGACTAAATTTATTCAACAGATAGTTCTTGCCTGCATACTATGTGCCAGGGTTTTCTAGACGCTAAGATAAAATAATGTGCAAGACAGACAGAGCCTCTGTTCTTAGAGATCTTAGTCTGTAAGTGGTAACAAAGGAGAAAATAGGTAAAAGTATGCTGCACCTGAGGAACCTTAAGTCGTCATCAATGACTTAAGAAAGTGGCAAAGGAATATGGAAGAGAAAATTGACCAGAATTTTTACTTTTATCATTATACTTTATTATCTAAATTATAACCTTTTGATATTAAGCTAACTAAACTGATATGAACACATGGCAAACCCTTCCTTCCTCACCTTTCTGTGTTTACACTTCCTGATGCTGCCAGTCAGTTAGAGATCATAACTTCACATAACCTTACAAAGGTAAGGACTTTTCTTTGTAGCTAAGTTCCCTTGCTAGAACCTCTAAACAAATAAAGTCATGTGCCGCATGACATTTCAGTCAACAATCACCACAGATACAGGGGTGGTCCTATAAATTATAATACTCTGTTTTTGCTGTATCTGTTCTATGTTTAGATTTATGTTTAGCTACACAAATACCATTTTGTTACAGTTGCTTATTTAGTACAGTAATGTGTGGTACAGGTTTGTAGGCTAGGAGCAACAGGCTATGATATATAATCTTGGTGTGTAGTAGGCTATACCATCTAGGCTTCTGTAAGTACACTCTGTGATGTTCGCAAACCAACAAAATTGCCTGATGACACGTTTCTCAGCACTTTTCCCCATTGTTATGTGATGTATGACTGTATTCCACTTCCAACTGCAGGAAACTTATTCAGACTCCCAGCATATGTATTTGTGACAATAATAATAATATGTGACTTTGTTGATTACTTACCCTGTTCTAAGCACGTTACATACATTATCTCAGTTACACCCTAAAACTTCATGACCTTAAGTGGCAGAGACAGCAAACTGTGTCCTTTCCCCCTTGAGCACAGAGTTAGACCACATTTCCCAGCCTCCTTTGCAATTAGTTGGGATCTTGTGACTGACTTCTGTCCCAGAGAATGTGGACAGAAATAATGAAAGCCATTTAAGTCTTGACCCATAAGGCCTCAAAAACCTCCTACACATGCTCCATATTCTCTTTCTTTCCCTTCTTACAGGCTGAATGAAGACTTCAGAGAATCTAGAGGAGGTCAATACCACAAAATGTAAGAAGCCTGGGGTCACAGATGAATTCTTGGAGGAATGCTGCCCGTGAGAACTGCATGACCAGAAACATAAATTATGCTGCCGAGCGCAGTGGCTCATGCCTGTAATCCCAGCACTTTGGGAGGCTGAGGCGGTGGATCACCTGAGGTCAGGAGTTAGAGACCAGCCTGACCAACATGGCGAAACCCTGTGTCTACTAAAAATACAAAAATTAGCCGAGCATGGTGGCATACGCCTATAATCTCAGCTACTCAGGAGGCTGAGGCAGGAGAATTGTTTGAACCCTCGGAGGCAGAGGTTGCATTGAGCCAAGATTGTGCCGCTTCACTCCAGCTTGGGCGAAAGAGCAAAACTCTGTCTCTAAATAAATAAATCCCCTGAGATTTTTGATGCTGTTTGTTACAGTAATCAGCTACCCTACCTAATACACTTCTTTTCTCTCCATTTTACTGATAAAGAAATTAAAGCTTAGGAAAGGTAAGTAACTTGCTTAAGCTTGCTCAGCTGTTAGGTTGGGGAAGTAGGATTAGAGCTCAGGTCTACCTAACTTTACAGCTGGGCTCTCACTGCTTGTGTTCCTCGTGGAACTATTTCATGTACTTCTAAAATTTTCATAAAAATTCCATATGGCCCTTTAGTACAAACTGCTACATCTAGCATGGCTACAAAAACAATAATCAGGGTAATCTCCAGCTTCTCTAACAGGTATGAGGCTCTCTTACTATCTTTAACACATTCCTGCCACACTTTCCTTTCTTTCAGATATATTACTTTAAAAATTTCAAAGTAACAATATGTTTGGACTTTTTTAGTTATTCGGAGATGATGTCTAGACGGGTTGTTAAATACAACCCGTCCCTTGAAAGGGAAAATTAACCAAACCTTGACCCTGAATCATCATAAAAAACTCTAATTAGGCATGGTACAGTGCCTCAACTGTAATTCTGGCACTTTGGGAGGCCTCAGTGGTAGGATCACTTGAGTCCAAGAGTTAGAGACCAGCCTAGGCAACATAGTGAGACTCCTTATCTACCAAAATTTTAAAAACTTAGCCAAGTGTGGTGGTGTGCAGCTATAATACCAGCCACTTGGGAGACTGAGGCAGGAGGATAGCTTGGGCCCAGGAGCTTGAGGTTATAGTGAGCTAAGATTGGGCCACTACACTCCAGCTTGGGCAACAGAGTGAGCCCCTGTCTCAAACACACATACACACACACACACACACACACAACCTCTCTATGAAGTAGAACAAAATTAGTACACATGAGATGTTAACATACCTGGGGGCCATTTTTCTCTGTAACCTAAGAGGATGAATCAAGTAAAAATGTGTTAGAACATGCAACATTGAACTAAAATGAAATCAGAAGCTTAATGCTAATGTTAATATTGGGATATTGAATTTTGACCAATAGGTATCAGAAAAATGAAGGATATTTATTAATTCATTTCAAGTAATGGGAGATATACTGGATTTGGAGTCAGACACATTAGATCTTGAACTTAGGTTCAAAACTCTGGGCAAGTTACTCACTTTCTAATACATAACACAGGGATTATAGTAAATATCTTGCAGATTTCCTGTTAGGATTAACATAATGTATACAAAAAAACTAGTAAAATGCTTGACACACAGTTGTCACTCCATAAATAGGATTAATCAACATTTACCCAGGATTTGCTATGAGCAAAGCACTCTGCTACATTCTCAGGATACAGAGATGACTTAGACAAAATGCCAACACAGTATGTTAAGTACTATGATAGAGGTGTTGCATACAGTATTAAAAGAACAGAGAAAAGGAACCCTGAATTCTGCTTGGAGCAATCAGTGAGGATTTCCCAGGGGCATAAATTGCCATGTCCTTTATATGTTTATCCTTTTAGCTTTGCATCTTTATCCTCTTGGCTATTTTATTCCCCCTCTTCTGGAGTAAGGTCCTTGATTGTTAATGAACACCTTTGTCCTTTACTCATGGTATTCCTAAGGCATTCGACAACAAATACGGGACCAATTCTTCATACAGCAGTAAGGTTGAACAAACCCTACCCAAATTAAAGGGGGAAAAGACACTTGATTATATAAGGAAGACCTAAATGGATTATGGCACATGCTTTCATTGTCCACTTTTGAAAACCTGGGACTATGGCTTTGAAATGCCTTGTGAACTCTATAATAATTTTTGTCTTAGTGTCTGTCTGCATTGCAGTTACTAGATAAATGATCATCAGAGTCTTAGATGCTGCTGCACATCCATTGTTAAACTAGATAATTTACAGATGATCATTCAACAAAAGGAATGAGAAGGTTTCATAAAGAGGTCAAAAAAACTACCATGAAAAACTCAATATACCATTGCAACTTATTAAATAGCAATGTAAATCTGGACTGATCATGTTCCAGGTAATAATGGTATTTCTTCCAGCTTGGGTTGAAGATTGGCTGAAAGAAAGGAGACTGAGAAATGAAGCAAAAACTATAATGATTTGCAAAATGAATCAACTGTACCATTCCATGACATGCAACACAAACACAAAATTGAAGCCCTTATTGTTCTAACGCCAACTTGCTTAGAGACTTACAAGTTAAACCACAGATGAACTGATTTAATGTAACTCTGCACACGCATATGTTCTATAGCTCATCTAGTTAACAAATTTAAACCAATCTCTGCACTGGCTACTAATGTCAGCCATAAATCCCCCCATGATTAACACCAGCCTCCTCTCAAATCCTGTAAGTAATACCTTTTCCTAACTCCCCCTTTTGAGACATTACTAAAATTTTGTTATGGTGATGCTTCTCCTTATTAGTAACTTTAATAAATCCAGATTTTTATAATTAGCAGGTTTTCTCATGGTTTTTGTATGGAGATGGCAGGCTAAATTGTGTCCCCTCCCTGCCAAAGATGGCAGGTCCTAATGCCTGAAACCTATGGCTATATTTTACATGGTAAAGAAATGTTGGCTAGGTACAGGGTTCACGCCTATAATTCTAGCACTTCGAAAGGCTGAGGCAGGTGGATCACTTGAGGTCAGGAGTTCGAGACCAGCCTGGCCAACATGGTGAAACCTCATCTCTCCTAAAAATACAAAAATTAGCCAGGCATGGTGGCACACACCTGTAATCTTAGCTACTCGGGAGGCTGAGGCAGGAGAATCACTTGAACCTGGGAGGTGGAGGTTGCAGTGAGCTGACATCCCACCACTGTACTCCAGCTGGGTGACAAAACGAGACTGTGTCTCAAAAAAATAAATAAATAGAAATACAAAAATTAACTGGGCATGGTGGTGCATGCCTGTAATCCCAGCTACTCAGGAAGCTGAGGCACAAGAATTTCTTAAACCCAGGAGGCGGAGGTTGCAGTCAGCCATGATTGTGCCACTGCACTCCAGCCTCGGTGACAGAGCAAGACTCCGTCTCAAAAAAGAAAAAGAAAAAAAAAGAAATGTTGCATTGCAGATTTAATAAAGTTTAGGATGGGGAGATTATCCTGGCTTATCTGGGTGGGACCAATGTAATCACAGGGTACTTATAAGAAGAACACAGGCAATCAGAGGGAGGAAAAGGCTATGTAATAACAGAAGTAGAGATAGTGATATCACCTCAATCCAAGGAATGCCAGTCACACCTAGAACCTGAAAGAAACAATGAATAGATTCCCTTTGGAAACTAGAAGGAATCATCCTTGTCCACATCTTGTGTTTGGTCCCACTAGACTTATTTTAACACTAACATAAAAGAAGGTAACTTCTGGAGGTTAGAAGTCTAAAATCAGATAAAATAATAAATTTCTATTGTGTTAAACCACTATGTCTGTGGTCATTTTGTTGCAGCAACAAGAGGAAACTAATACAGGGAGATTTGGCAGCAATTTGCAAAGTACATTCTTGTTGCTGTGTAGAGAATGGAATGTAAAATAAGAATAGAAGCAAGAAAAATAGCTAAGAAGGAATTGTTGTAGACCAGAAGAGCAGTGATCTGACTTAAATTAGGGTGGTAGGCATGGAAGTCAAAAGAAGTAGATAGATATATGTTGAATAGAGAATCAACAGAATTTGCTGGTGGATTGAATGGTAGAAAGTAGAATCTGGGTACAGTTGCTCAAGTAAAGACTATGAAAGGATGACTCTTAGGATTTTGGACTGAATAACTGTGTGAATGGAGAATAAGGACAGACGAAGTTGGAAGGAAGATAGCTTATATGCCACAATTAAAAAGAGCCTGGATATTGTCCTGAAGGCAAGAAGAAGATTGAAAGATTCTAAAGACAGAAATGATACGAGAACTAACTGATCTTTGTGGAACCTCTCATACTTGAAATTCAATTAGTCTTTTAAATGATCCCCTGAGCCAGAAACCAGGATTCCATCTCCTTCCTCTACCTGTATAATGTTTTGGTTTTTAGTTCAATTACAGCCTTGTTATGAGATATCAAGAAAGTTTTGGACAGCTAAATTTTACATTTTATGGTCTTCATTAGGCCTAATTCACAGTGGGATTACAGAAGATTAGAAAACAAAAAGCTCATAAAAATAGTTGTACTCCTTTATAACACTTATCCCAAGGGCAAGATCAAAATAAAACTAGCTGGTAGATAGAGTATGATAGTGGCATTAGAAATAAGGAGAAGGCTATTGATTCTAGAGGTGAAAATGCATAGGAGTTGGCAAAGAGATTGCATGAAATGGATTAAGGAGAATGCAAATTTTAGGTTGATTCCTAAGTTTCCAGTTGTATCAGGATGCTATTCACTAAAAAGGAGAATCCTGGAGCAGGGGGAAGTTGGAAAGGTAGCAGGGAAAGAATGTTGTATTCAGTTTGAACATACTGATTTTTTTAATTAATAAACTTTTTTTTTTTAGAGAAGGTTTAAATTCACAGAAAAATTGAGTGGAAAATACGGACAGTTCCCACATAGCTCCTGTCCCAACACATGCACAATCTTCACCACTGTGGACATCAGGTGCCACAATGGTACATTTGTTACGATCAGTGAACCTACATTGACACATCATTGTCACTGAAAGTCCATTGTTTACATTAGGGTTCAGTCTTGGAGTTGTACATTCTATGGGCTTTGACAAATGTATAACATGTATCCACCATTATAGAATCATACAGAATAGTTTTACTGACCTAAAAATTCTCTGTGCTCTGCCTATTTATCTCTCCCTTCCCCAACCTCTGGCAATCATTGATTTTTCACTGTCTCCATAGTTTTGCCTTTTCCAGAATATCATATAGTTGGAATCATACAGTATACACCCTTTTAAGATTGGCTTCTTTCACTTAGTAATATGCAAGTAAGATTCCTCAATGCCTTTTCCTCAATTGCGAAATAGCTCATTTCTTCTTAGCACTAAATAATATTTTGTTATCTAAGTATACCACAGTTTACTTATCCATTCACCCACTGAAGGACATCTTAGTTGCTTCCAAGTTTTGGCAATTATTAATAAAGCTGCTATAAACATCTATGTGCATCTTTCTGTGTGGACATAAGTTTTCTTTTCCTTTTTTCCTTTTTTTTTTTTTTTTTTTTGAGACCGAGTCTTGTTCAGTTGCCCAGGCTGGAGTGCAATGGAGCCATCTGGGCTCACTGCAACCTCTGTCTCCTGGGTTCAAGCGATTCTCCTGCCTCAGCCTCCCAAGTAGCTGGGATTACAGGCACCTGCCATCATGCCCAACTAATTTTTGTTTTTTTGTAGAGACAGGGTTTCACCATGTTGGCCAGGCTAGCCTCAAACCCTTGACCTCAGGTGATCCGCCTGCCATGGACTCCCAAAGTGCTGGGATTATAGGCGTGAGCCATTGCACCTGGCCGAACGTAAGTTTTCAGTTCATTTGGGTAAATACTAAAGAGCACAATTGCTAGAGTGTATGGTAAGAATACGTTTGTTTTGTGAGAAACTGCCAAACTCTCTTCCAAAGGGGCTCCACCATTTTGCATTCCCACTGGCAATGGATGTGAGTTTCTGTTGCTACACATCCTCTTCAGCATTTGGTATTTAGTGTTCTGAATTTTGGGTCATTCTAATAGGTTTGTAGTGGTATCTCGTTGTTGTTTTAATTTGGATCTCCCAATGACATATGATGTTGAACATCGTTTCACCTGACTACTTACCATCTGTGTATCTTCTTTGGTGAGGTGTCTGGTCAGGTATTTTGCTCATTTTTAAATTAGCCTGTTCATTTTCTTATTGTTGAGTTTTAAGTATTCTTTGTATGTTTTGGATAACAGTCCTTTATCAGATGTTTATTTTGCAAATATTTACTCCCAGTCTATTGTTTATCTTATTCAATTTTACATTGTCTTTCACATAGTAGAAGTTTTTCAATTTTTTTTTCTTTTCTTTTCTCTTTTTTGTAAGACGGGGTCTCACTCTGTCACCCAGGCTGGAGTGCAGTGGCACAATCAGGGGTCACTGCAGCCTTGACCTCCTGGGCTCAAGTGATTCTCCTGCCTCAGCCTCCCTAGTAGCTGGGACTGCAGGCATGTGCCACCATGCCTGGCTAATTTGTTTATTTTTTGTAGAGATGGGGTTTCACTATGTTGCCCAGACTGGTCTCAAACTCGTGACCCCAAGCAATCCTCCTGCCTTGGACTCCCAAAATACTGAAATTACAGACATGAGCCACCATGCCAGGCCAAGTTTTTCAATTTTTTTTTTTTTTTTTTTTTTTTTGAGACGGAGTCTCGCTCTGTCACCCAGGCTGGAGTACAGTGGCCGGATCTCAGCTCACTGCAAGCTCTGTCTCCCAGGTTTATGCCATTCTCCTGCCTCAGCCTCCCGAGTAGCTGGGACTACAGGCGCCCGCCACCTCACCCGGCTAGTTTTTTTTGTATTTTTAGTAGAGACGGGGTTTCACCGTGTTAGCCAGGATGGTCTCGATCTCCTGACCTCGTGATCCGCCCGTCTCGGCCTCCCAAAGTGCTGGGATTACAGGCTTGAGCCACCGCGCCCGGCCTAAGTTTTTCAATTTTAATGAAGTCCAGCTATCAATTATTTCATGAATCATGCATAGAGTTGAATCTAAAAAGTCACTGCCATACCCAAGGTCATTTAGGTTTTCTCCTTTGTTATCGTGCGGGACTTTTATAGTTTTGTGTTTTACATTTAGGTTTGCTGTGGTATGAATGTTCGTATCCACTCCCCAAAATCTTAACCCCCAAAATGATGGTATTAGGAGGTGGAGCCTTTGAGAGATCATTAGGTTACTGTGGGTGGAACTCTCATTAATTGGATTAGTACCCTTATAAAAGGCCCAGAGAAATTCCTTCCTCCTGCCATGTGAAGGCACAGTGAAAAAACAGTGATCTGTGAATTAAGAAGTGAACCTTCACTAGACATCAAATCTGCCGATGTCTTGATCTTTGATTTACTACTCTCCAGAACTGCAAGAAATAAATTTCTGTTATAAATAAGCTACCCACTCTATAGTAATTTATTAGAGCATCCTAAATAGATTAAAGACAAGGTCTATGATCCATTTTTAAAATCCTTGATGCTGATTCTAGAGTGTGATCCATTTTGACTTAATTTTTGTGAAAGGTATAAGGACTATGTCTAGATTCTTTTTTTTTTTTTTTTTGCATGTAGATGTCTAGTTGTTCCAACAAAACTTACTGAAAAAACTATCTTTTCTCCATTGAATTGCCTTTGCTCTTTTGTCAAAGATCAGTTGACTATGTTTATGTGGGCCTATTTCTGGGCTATTTTGTTCCATTAATCTCTTTGTCTATTCTTTTACCAATACCATGCTGTCTTTTTTTTTTTTTTTTTTTTTTTTTTTTGAGACTGAGTCTGGCTCTGTCGCCCAGGCTGGAGTGCGGTGGCCGGATCTCAGCTCACTGCAAGCTCCGCCTCCCGGGTTCACGCCATTCTCCTGCCTCAGCCTCCCGAGTAGCTGGGACCACAGGCGCCCGCCACTTCGCCCGGCTAGTTTTTTGTATTTTTTAGTAGAGACGGGGTTTCACCGTGTTAGCCAGGATGGTCTCGATCTCCTGACCTCGTGATCCGCCCGTCTCGGCCTCCCAAAGTGCTGGGATTACAGGCTTGAGCCACCGCGCCCGGCCCATGCTGTCTTGATTACTGTAGCTTTATAGTAAGTCTTGAAATCAGGTAGTGTCAGTATTCTTCTTCTGTTCGTCTCCTTCAACAGTGAGTTGGCTGTTCTGGGTCTTTTGCCTCTCCATATAAACTTCACAGTTAGTTTGTCAGTATCCACAAAGAACATGCTAGGATTTTGATTGGGATTGCATTGGGAAGAACTAGCATCTTGATGACATTGAGTCTTCCTATCCATAAACATAGAATACTCCTCTATTTTTTCAGTTACGTAATTTATTTGTAGTCTTCCTCATATAGACCTTGTACATATTTTGTTAAATCTATACCTATTTTATTTTGGGGATGTGCTAATGTAAACAGTAATGTGTTTTCAACTTCAAATTCTACTTGTTTTTTGCTAATATATAGGCAAGTGGTTGATTTTTGTATATTAACATTGTATCCTACAACCTTGTTATAATAGCTTATTAGTTCCAGGAGTTGGTTTGGTTGATTCTTTCGGATTTTCTGCATAGATGATCATGTCTTCTGTAAACAAAGCCAGTTTAATTTCTTCCTTCCCAATCTGTATACCTTTTCTTTTTTTTATTTTAATGCCTTAGCTAGGACTTCTAGTACAATATTGAAAAGCAGCGGTGAGAGGACATCCTTGACTTGTTCATGATCTTAGTGGGAAAGCTTCAAGTTTCTCAGTGTTACGTATGAAGTTAGCCGTAGGGTTGTTGTAGATGTTCTTTATCAAGCTAAGGAAGTTTCCTTCTATTCCTAGTTTCCTGAGAGTTTTTATCATGAATGGTGTTTGGTTTTGTCAAGTACTTTTTCTATATGTTTATATGATAATGTGAGCTTTCTTCTTTAACCTGTTGATGTGGTAGGTTACACTGATTGATATTTGAATGCTGAACCAGCCATGAATACCTGGAATAAGTCCCACTTGGTCATGTTTTATAATTTTTTATACATACTTTGATTCAATTTACTAATTTTTTGAGGATTTTTGCATCTATATCATGAGAGATACTGGTCTATCATTTTCTCATGAGGTTCGTCTGATTTTGGTATTAGAATTCTGCTGGCCTCATGGAATGAGTTAGGAAGTATTCTCTGCTTTTATCTTCTGAAGGAGATTGTAGAGAATTGACCTATTTTTTTCCCTTAAGTATGTGTTAGAATTCACCAGTGAACCCATCTTGGCCATGTTCTTCGTGTTTCAGAAGGTTATTATTGGTATCATTTTGTAAATACATCTAGGCCTATTCAGATGGTCTGTTTTTTTCCTGTATAAGTTTTTGTAGACTATGTCTTTCACAATTCTTTTTCTTTTTTTTTGAGACAGAGTCGCACTCTGTCGCCCAGGCTGGAGTGCAGTGGCGCGATCTCGGCTCACTGCAACCTCTGCCTCCCGGGTTCAAGCGATTCTCCTGCCTCAGCCTCCCAAGTAGCTAGGATTACAGGCATTTGCCACCATGCCCGGCTAATTTTTGTATTTTTAGTGGAGATGGGGTTTTGCCACGTTGGCCAGACTGGTCTCGAACTCCTGACCCCGTGATTCACCTGCCTCGGCCTTCCAAAGTGCTGGAATTATAGGTGTGAGCCACCACTCCCAGCCTCACAATTCTTAAGTTACTCCATTTCATCTAAGTTATCACATTTGTGAGCATAGAGTTGTTCATAATGTTCCTTCCTTTTAATGTCCCTTCTTTCATCTCTGATATTAGTAACTTGTGTCTTCTCCTGTTTTTTTCTTAGCCTGGTTAGAGGTTTATTGATTTTATTGATCTTTTCAAATAATCAGCTTTTCATTTTTTAAATTTCTCTCTATTAATTTCCTGTTTTCCATTTCATTGATTTTTGCTCTAATTCTTGTTATTTTCTTCTGCTCACATTAGACTTAATTTGCTCTTATTTTTGTCATTCCCTAAGGTGGTGGCTTAGGTTATTGATTTTTAGATCTTTCTTCTTTTGTAGCATATGCATCCAGTGCTATAAATTTACCTCAAAGTACTCCTTTTGCTGTATCCCACAAATTTTGATAAATTATATTTTCATTTTCATGCAGTTTAAAATATTTTTAAAATTTATCTTGAGTTTTTTTTTTTTTTTTTTACTCGTGTTATTTAGAAGTGTTTTGTTTAATATCCAACTATTTGGGATCTTCCCACCTTCTATCACTGATTTCTAGTTTAGTTCCATTTGGCCTGAGAGCAGATATTGGAAAATTTTTATTCTTTTAAATTTTTTAAGGTGTATTTTATGGCCCAGAATATGGTCTTTCTTGACAAATACTTTACATGAGCTTGAGAAGGATATATAATCTGTTTTTGTTGGATAAAATGGTCTGTAGATGTCAGTTATATCTAGTTGAGTGATAGTTTTGAGTTCAACTATATCCTTGCTGATTTTCTCCCTGCTGGATCTGGTTATTCCTAATAGAGGAGTGTTACAGTCTCTAACTACAATAATGGATTCATGTATTTCTCTTTGTAGCCGTATCCATTTTTGCCTCACATATTTTGATGGTCTACTGTTAGGCACATATAAGTTAAGTATTGTTATGTCTTCTTGGAGTATTGACCCCTAAAGGGGATAAATCATTATGTAATGCTCCTCTTTATCCCTGATAATTTCCTTGCTCTGAATTCTGCCCTGTCTGAAATGAATAGTAGCTACTCCTATATTTTGATTAGTGTTAGCATAGTATATTTTTCTATATCACTTCATTTTTAATATGTATATTTCTTTATATTTAAAGTAGGTTTTTTGTAGACAGCATATAGTTGGAGCTTGGTTTTTGATCCACTCTGACAAGGTGTGCTTATTTTTTGCTTGCTTGTTTGTTTCTTTGAGACAGTCTCACTCTGTTGTCCAGGCCAGAGTGCAGTGGTGCAATCACGGCTCACTGCAATCTCTGCCTCCCAGGTTCAAGCGATTCTCCTCCCTTGGCTTCCTGAGTAGCTGGGATTACTCAGGCATGCACCACCATGGCCCCGCTAATTTTTGTGTTTTTAGTAAAAACTGGTTTTCTCCATGTTGGCCAGGCTGGTCTCCAACTCCTGGCCTCAAGCAATCTGCTGGCCTCAGCCTCCCAAAGTGCTGATATTAAAGGTGTGAGCCACTGAGCCTAGTCTGACAAGGTGTGCTTAGGCCACTGATGTTTACAGTAATTATTAATATAGTTGGGTTAATATCTACCATATTTGTTTTTGTGTTCCATTTATTGCCCTTATTCTTTGTTCCTATTTTTGTCTTCCACATGTTTTCTGCCTTTGTGGTTTTAATTGAGTGTTTTATGTGATTCTGTTTTCTGTCCTTTCTTAGCATATTGATTGATTATACTTGTTTTGCTTTTACTTTTGTAAGTGATTGCACTAGTGTTTGCTATATACATTTACAACTAATTCAAGTCTACTTTCAGATAACACTATACCACTTCACAGGTAGCACAAGTACCTTATAATAACAAAGTATTCCTAATTCCTCCCTCCTATCACTGATATTACTGCTGTCATTTATTTCACTTATCCATAGGTATACATAAGCATGTATATGTAATATACATATATGGTCAAATACATTGTTACTATTAATATTTTGAACAAAATGTTACATTAGAAAAATTAGGAATAAGAAAAATAAAATTCCCAAAGCTCTTCCTTTCTTTATATAGTTGCAAGTTTCTTACCTATATCATTTTCCTTCTCTTGAAAGAATTTCTTTTAGAATTTCTTGCAGGGCAAGTCTACTGGCAGCAAATTCCTTTCATTTTTGTTTGTCTGAGAAAGTCTTTATTTATTCTTCACTTTTTTTTTTTTTTTTTGAGATAGAGTCTTGTTCTGTCACCCAGGCTGGAGTGCAGGAGCATGATCTTGGCTCACTGCAGCCTCTACCTCCCAGGTTCAAGTGATTCTTCTGCCTCAGCCTCCTGAGTAGTTGGGACCACAGGCACACACCACCATGCCCGGCTAATTTTTTTGTATTTTTAGTAAAGGTGGGGTTTTACCATGTTGGCCAGGCTGGTCTCAAGTTCCTGACCTCAACTGATCTGCCTGCCTTAGCCTCCCAAAGTGCTGGGATTATAGGCATGAGCCACCATACCCAGCTCTTCTTTACTTTTGAAGGATAATTTTGCAGGGTACAGAATTCTAGGTTGCTGGTTTTTTTCCTTTCAACACTTTAAATATTTTGCTCCACTTCATTCTTGTTTGTATGGTTTCTGAGGTGAAGTCAGATGTAATTATAGGTAAGGTGTTTTTACCCTCTAGCTTCTTTCAAGATTTTTTCTTTATTTTTGATTTTCTGAAGTTTGAATAAATATGCTTAGTATAGTTTTGGTGGGCATTTATTTTGCTTAGTGTTCTCTGAGCTTCTTGGGTCTGTGGTTTGGTGTCTGACATTAATTTGGGGAAATTATTGCTTCAAATATTGCTTTAGTTCCTCTCTCTCTTTCTTCTCCTTCTGATATTTCCAACCTGTAAAT
This sequence comes from Papio anubis, assembly GCF_008728515.1. Lineage (NCBI taxonomy): Eukaryota > Metazoa > Chordata > Mammalia > Primates > Cercopithecidae > Papio > Papio anubis. The sequence goes on along the minus strand of NC_044987.1, from coordinate 48,029,775 downwards.
TCCACTTTTTGTAGTTGTCTTACAGTTCTTGGATATTCTGTTGTGGGTTTCTTTTCTCCAGGAATTTTTTTTCTCTTTTTCTTTCATTTTTGGAAGTTTCCTTGTCACGTCCTCAAGCTCAGAGATTCTTCCCTCAGCCCAGTCCAGTCTACTAAGGAGTTCATCAACGGCATTCTTTATTTCTGTTAGTGTTCTTGATCTCTAGCCTTTCTTTCTGACTTTTTCTTAGAATTTCCATCTCTCTGCTTATATTTTTCCATCTGTTCTTAAATGTTGTCTACTTTTTACATTAGAGTCCTTAACATATTAATCATATTTGTTTTAATTCTCAGTCTGATAATCCCATAATCCATGCCGTATCTGAAACTGGTTCTGATGCTTAAGTTTCTTCAAACTTGTTTTTTGCCTTTTAGTGTGCTTTGTATAGTACTATTTTGTTGGAATCTGGACATAATAACTAGGTGAAAGAAATCCCGGTAAACAGGCCTTTAGTGATAAGGTTTGGGTAAAGTGGTAAGGTTTGGGGGGATGAAAAGCATTCTATAGTCCAATGATTTGATTCCAGTATTTTCTGAGCATGTGTACTTCCAGTCCTCCAGATAGGTTAGGCACTGAGAGTTTAGTCCCCCAGTAGGTTAGGCTCTTGTGGTATCATATAAAATACAATAATCTTGTGTATAATACAAAAATATATTTGGTCTGTTCCTGTCTTCTGGCACAGAACTCCTAAAACCTTTGGAATTTCCCTTGGAATGATAGGAGTGCCTTTGTTATTCATAACGAGCCCCTCTCCACCATGTCTATATTTATACAAATAAGGTGGCTTAGGGTGGGGCCCTTAGATGGCCTCAGGATAGAACTGGTCTCTAGAAAGAACAAGTGATTAGAGGGTGAGAATTTTCAGCCCCACTCATCAACCTCTGGGGAGGGAATGGGGACCTGGAGATTGAGCTCTATCAAAACTCTTGAACAATGAAATTCAGAGAGCTTCTGAATTGGCGAATACATCCATGTATTGGAAGGGTGGTGCATTCTAATTCCACAGGAACTGAAGTTTCTGAGCTCAGGACCATTCCAGACCTTGCCCTGTGCATTTCTTTATCTGGTTGTTCACTTGTGTCCTTTATATTAAACCAGTAAATATAAGTAAAGTGCCTTCCTGAGTACTGTGAGCCATTCTAGCCAATTACTGAACCTGAGGAGGGGCTCATGGGAACCCCATATTTATTTATTCTTTTATTTTATTTATTTTGGGATGGAGTTTTGCTCTGTCACCCAGGCTGAAGTGCAGTGGCGCGATCTCAGCTCACTGCAACCTCTGCCTCCCAGAAAGAACCCCATATTTATAGCCAATCAGTCAGATGTATGAGTGCCCAGGGACTTCTGATAGGCATTTTAAATGGAGGAGGTCTTGAGAGATTGAGCCCTTAACTCTATGGCGCCTGAAGCCAACTCCAGGTAGTTAGTGTCAGAATTGAATGGAATTTGTTGGCATCCAACTGGTATCCAGAGAATTGGAGAATTGGTTGCTGGTGTTGGAAAAAAAATCCACTCAGATAAAATAGTTTCCCATGATGGTAGACCTTGTTAAGAAAGAAGTGCTCTATCATATTTAAAAATGGTTCCTTTTTCTCTTCCCCTGCAAGAAGCATGAGGAATTGTTCTCCAGTATTGACTGTGTGTACCTGGTAGAGCTTCAGGAGGTAAAACTCACAAAAGTGTTAGGGCCTCCTAGGACAAGGTCCCCCTGGAGTTTATAACTCGAAGACTTGTCCACACTGAACCTCCAGCAATTTGTTAATTATAGGTTAGGTTTTCCTACCCTGGCACTGGCTCCCTGTATCTGCCTGCCTGTCTTCAATTTTGGGGCAGCAGTCTGCCCTGTGACCTGTGACCTCATTTTTTTTTGACAGATCTAAGAAATGTTGTAGATTTTTCTGTTTGGTCAGCTTTTTTATTTGTTGTTAGGATGGAGTGGTGACTGTTTTTTGTTTTGTTTTGTTTTTTTTTGAGACGGAGTCTCACTCTGTTGCCCAGGCTGGAGTGCAGTGGCATGACCTCGGCTCACTGCAACCTCCTCCTCCTGGGCTCAAGAGATTCTCCTGCCTCAGCCTTCCAAGTAGCTGAGATTACAGGCGTGTGCCACCACACCTGGCTAATTTTTGTATTTTTAGTAGAGACAAGGTTTGACCATGTTGGCTAGGCTGGTCTTGGACTTCTGACCCTCCACCCACCTCAGCCTCCCAGAGTGCTGGGATTATAGGTGTGAGCCAGTATGCCTGGCGAGGGGTGACTTTTAAGCTACTTACATGCCAAAATAAAAACTGAAAGTCCTAGACATACTGATTTAGAGTTGTTCCTGAGATACCCAAATGGAACTGTCCAGTATGCCAAAGGATATTGATGTGGCTTTCAGTAAGCTGGAGATCAGACCCAAACACTGTGAGTGTGTAAGCAGTTGGTGAAATCATGGAATGTATGAAGTTAACCTGGGAGTGAGCTAAAGACAGTCCTGGGTAATTCCAACATTAAAGGGCAGCATACAATTTTGAATGAGCACTGAAGATATATAGTCACTCTCTGATAAAATTAAGTTTTCCCTGGTACCTTGTTATAGCTCATATAAATTTATCAAAGTTCATTACCTTTTACTCTTTTACACCCACACCTCCCACACCTCGTTTAACTAAAGCAATTATATTACATAATCTGCTCATCCTGGGGCAATTTTTAAGACGTAGACTTTTTAACAGTGGAATAAAGTATTTCCAACTATCTTTTAAATAAGGTTCTATAGATTAATTCAAATCTTTTGTTTAAACATATCACTTTAAAGCAAATATATTTTATTCCAGTTGGCAAACTAGAGAAAGTTTCAAGTACTGAATTCTAAACCTCCAGAAGTAGGATTAAAATTTTAGATGCTTGAGGATTCCAGGAAACAGCAACATTTCTGCATGCTACAGTAGAATAAAGGCTGGAGGGACACATCTGCCCAACTTTATGTTATAATTAAATCACTTTGTACTGACATAGCTGTAGTTTAGAAGAGAATGTTTGTGGGGATTTTTAATCAGATAAAAATAGGGCTGCTGTTTTCTCTATACCAATTAACATAGTTGACATTTAGCCAGATCTACCCTGGACACAGCAGGGGATGTACAGTTTGTCCTGGTTCTGTGGGAAATGGGAAATGCAGTACTTGGCACAAGAAAAATATGTGAGCCCAAAAAAATGTCAAATATAGCAAGTCAAATTAAGTAAATTGATTTACTGAAGGGCAGTCTATGCTTTCGAGAGAAAAAAGCTGGAAGAAAGACTCTCTAGACTACTTTAAAAAGCTGAAGAGACCTTGAGTTTAACTATTAATATTATATGTTAATAAATGAGCATCTTTAGTTACAGTCATTTTTCTAGCACTTAAATATGCAATTCTTGTGATGAGTTTAAGAAAGGAACTGGTAGTGGCTCATACACAGTATATGAAGACATGTTAAGGCTGGGTGCTGTGCTTCATGCCTGTAATCCCAGCACTTTGGGAAACCAAGGCAGGTAGATCAGTTGAGGTCAGGAGTTCAAGACCAGCCTGGCCAACAGGGTGAAACCTTATCTCTACTAACAATACAAAAATTAGCCAGGTTTAGTGGTACACACCTGTAATCCCAGCTACTCAGGAGGCTGAGGCAAAAGAATTGCTTGAACCTGGGAGGAGGAGGTTGCAGTGAGCCGCGGTCATGCCACAGCATTCTAGCCTGGGTGACAGAGCAAGACTCTGTCTCAAAAAAAAAAAAAAAAAAAAAGACATGTTAAAAATTTTTAGCACAGAAAGACTACTTACATGCCATCTAACCCATTCCGTCACTTACAGATGAGAAAAATTGATCCCAGGGATGTTAAACCGCTCTCATCAAGTCACACTGATTTGTTGCCCTCTCAGAACTTCTGCCACACATCCTTTGGCTCATGCATCAAAAACTTTATGAGAATATCAATGATATAGTAACATTTCAAATAACTACAATGCTTGAAGAACAAATAGTTTATTCTCGTTCATTTGAAATTCTGATTAATGTTTAGAAAGAAAAGTATTTTTATATTTATACCTTCTTAAAAATTTATCACAAGTGTCTTAGCTCATGGTAGCACCTTTATAAATAATAGGCTGAAAACATGAAATTGCTAATATTAGCTACGTTTTTTAACCGCAAAAATAGCAAATTTTGATCAAGTGCGGTGGTTCATGCCTGTAATCCCAGCACTTTCGGAGGCTGAGGCAGGCGGATCACCTAAGGTCAGGAGTTCAAGAGCAGCCTGGCCAACATGACAAAACCCTGTCTCTACTAAAAAAACACAAAAATTAGCCAAACGTGGTGGTGGGTGTCTGTAATCCCAGCTACTGGGGAGGCTGAGGCAGGAAAATCGCTTGAATCCGGGAGGTAGAGGTTGCAGAGAGCCAAGATCACATCACTGCACTCTAGCCTGGGTGACAAAGTGAGACTCTGAAGAAAAAACAACAAGAAAGAAAGAAAGAATGAGAGAAAGAAAGAAGGAAAGCAAGAAAGAAAGAAAAGAAAGAAAGAAAGAGAGAAAGAGGAAGAAAGAAAGAAAAAATTTGGAGACTTGTACTAGTCAGCATCCAAAATGGATCTAAGTGACCTTTACCTCTTGGTATTCAAGTCCTTGTATAGCCCCTGCCCATGATGAACAGGAATACCTGTGCAACCAATAGAATATTGAGGAATTGAGGATGTTTGACTTCTGAGGCTAAGGTCATAAACAATATTGCAGCTTCCACTTTGCTCTTTCCTGGCTTACTCACTCTGGCAGGAATCAGCCACCAAGTTATGAGAACACTCAAACAGTCCAAGGGAAAGGTCGACGTGGCGAAGAACTCAGACCTCCCGCCAGCAGCCTGCACTAACTTGCCAGCCTGTGAATGAGCCATCTTGGAAGCAGATCTTCCCACACCAGAGTAAAGCCTCCAGAAGCCCTGACCAACATCTTGATTACAACCCCATGAGGCACCCTGAGCCAGAACCAACCAGCTAAGCTCTTTCCAAATTCCTGGACTATGGAAACTATGTGAGATACTGTTTTTCGTTTATTTTTTTAGAGACAGAGTCTCCCTATGTTGCTCAGGCTGGGAGTGCAGTGACTATTCAAAAGTGCACAATCAGTACACTACAGCCTGGAATTCCTGGGCTCAAGACATACTGCTGCCTCAGCCTCCCAAGTAGCGGGGACTACCGGCACATGTCACAGTGCCCACTGAGATGCTATTGTTTTAAGTCACTAAGTCTTGGGATAATAGGTAACAAATATGGAGCTTTTACAAATATGTATCTGGGCCAGGCGCAGGGCCTCATGCCTGTAATCGCAGCACTTTGGGAAGCCAAGGCAGAAGGATCTCATAAGCCTAGGAGTTCGAGACCAGCCCAAGCAACATAGCAAGACCCTGTCTCTACAAAAATTAAATTGAAATAATTAGCTGGGTATGGTGGGGTGTGCCTGTAGTCCTTGCTACTAGGAAGGCTGAGGGAGAGAGGATCACTTGAGTGCCGGCGTTTGAAGTTGCAATAAGCCATGATCGTGCCACTGCACTCCAGCCTGGGAGTGAGACCCTGTCTTTAAAACAAACTGTATATACATATATATACACACACACATACACACAAGTATACATATGTGTGTGTGTGTATATATACATATAATATATAGAGAGAGGCCAGGCATAGTGGCTCATGCCTGTAATCCCAGTACTTTGGGAGACTGAGGCAGGAGGATTGTTAGAGCCTAGAAGTTTGAGAACAGCCTAGGCAACATAGTGAGACCCCATCTCTACGAAAAAAAGAAAGAGGCTGGGAGCGGTGGCTCACACCAGCACTTTGGGAGGCCGAGGTGGGCAGATCAGGAGGTTAGGAGATCGAGACCATCCTGGCGAACACAGTGAAACCCCATCTCTACTAAAAAAAAATACAAAAAAATTAGCTGGGCATGGTGGCGGGTGCCTATAGTTCCAGTTACTTGGGAGACTGAGGCAGGAGAATGGCATGAACCTGGGAGGCAGAGATTGCAGTGAGCCAAGATTGTGCCACTGTACTCCAGCCTGGGTGACAGAGCGAAACTCCAAGTCAAAAAAAAAAAAAAAAAGAAAGGAAAAATAAAATATAAGACTAGACAGTATTAGGAAAATTTACAGCATTACTATGGGGGAGACAGAGGAATGACATTTTGTTTGTTTTAAAATACGGTTTATAGTTCATGTGGTTTCCTTGAACCAATAAGACCCTTCCTAAATCCATTCCAGAGATGATTATTTTGGGTTTCATTTCCTTCTTAGAGAGCCCTCTAAGAATCTCTCCCTGCAAGGTGACTCAAGTTCACACCAATGTTTCTCTGCTTTGATCCTCAGTAAAACTTGTTGGACTTCACAGTTCATTCTTTTAGTATCTAATCTCTAATTGTTTCAAGTATGCATTGCTTATCTCTTCAATTAAATCAATTAGATTGTAAAATTCCTGCAGCCAGGACCACATCTTTTACTTGCTTTAGACCTTCAACATTGTTATCTGCTGGGGACACATTACATGAGTATCATTACTCATTTATTGATTGACCAAATTAATAGAATCGCTTCTTAACATAGTTTTCCTCCTTGAAGATCATTTTATCCTAGAAACCATTCTTTATTTCAACATGGATGTTTTTCTACCAAGAAAACCATACAGTACTTTAAAACACCCAAGTCTATCATATAATCCTCTTTGAGTTATTCATACTTCAGAAATGTGCTGAATTTTTTGCTATCACTTCATGACTTTCTCCAATTGTGAGGCTACTAATTTAATTATATTATTTTATAATTGCTAAAATACAAGTTAGGCAAAAAAGATCTTGCTGTGGTAACTGTGCATGGACTCTGTCTGAAAGGCCCACCCCTAACATTTGTAATAGTGGGACCAGATGATACATAGCAGCCTATACATCATGTGTCTAAATATTTCAAAGTCAGGTATCAAACTGTCAAACTTTTAGAAAAAAAAAAAAGTATGTTCTCTTTTTGCCATCTTGACAAGTTTTCTTCCTAGTTATTTCTTCTCTGAATTTCAGTTTTGTATTTTCTGTTTCTATCTTGACCTTAACTTGTACTCATTCTCAAAGTCCTAAAAGATTAAAAAAAACCAAAGTGACTGTATTCAAAGTGTTCAAATATATCTTCCATCAAAAAATGTAAAGTAAATTCAAAAACTGGAAATTCCCATTATTTAATGTTTGAAAGGTATTTTTCTAAAATATTCAAAATAATCTCTCCTGATCATTTTGTAGTTCATGAGTGTAATGATTGAGTGTTCATGCACATGTGTGAGATATGCCACCCTTGAACCTTGTTACACTGTTGTCACATTACCCGTTTGACGTGAAAAAAAAGAAACAAAAGAAGAATCTCCCTAAAATTTCTGAAGAGGAAAACAAATTATAATCATTAAATATCAACTTCTTTTTCAGATTCATTATCTGCTCTGAAAATGTCAAAATTTTAAATCAAAGTAATTAAACAAAAATGTTTTAAAAATCTATTTGCATCTATTTAAATATTTTAATAACAATAAAACCATTTTTAATGATCACATTCAATGCCCATTCAGTGGCCAATGTAAAGAAATGGTATCATACTTCATACATGTTATGTATAACCTTCATATACACACACTTGAATAATATAAATTGTTTTATCTTAGAAAATATTCCTCAGCCACCATATTTAATTATTGCAAATAAAATACTAGTTCACAAGTAGTCAGGAAACACAAATTAAAACATGAAGAAGGCCAGGCACAGTGGCTCATGCCTGTAATTCCAGCACTTTGGGAGGGCTAGGTGAGTGTATCACTTCAGGTCAGGAGTCTGAGACACCAGCCTGGCCAACATGGCCAAACCCCGTCTCCACTAAAAATACAAACAGTAGCTGAGTGTGGTGGTGCAGGCCTCCAGCTACACAGGAGGCTGAAGCAGGAGAATCACTTGAACCTGGGAGGCAGAGGTTGCAGTGACCCGAGATCGTGCCACTGCGCTCCAGCCTGGGCGACAGAGAAAAACACCGTGTCAAAAAAAAAAAAAAAAAAAAAAAAAACAAGAAGAAGAAAATGGATACTTTGTGTGTTGGAAAATGATACTGCATTACACAAACATCTTTTGCACTCTTGCTAACTGAAAGATCTGAAAAGTTAGTCTCTTCTCCTACCTAGGTGCTTCTGTTATTCACATTCTCCTAAATTGCTCATGTTCATCTTCATATCTTGTGGTGGTATAATCCAGAAGATAGCACAGATGATGGACACAATTGCCTTTTCATTTAATGACATAGGATAAGAGACATAAAGAAGCATTTTCCTGGGCCTTAAATGCTGTTAAGCATGAGTGGATGCTTAAGAACACACAGTCAATGCTAAGAGCCAGATCTTGAGTATCAGAAGTGCCCATGTATTGTTAAATAAATTTATTTTGGGGGGAGGCCGTGTATGGTGGCTCACGCCTGTAATCCCAGCACTTTGGGAGGCTGAGGCAGGTGGATCACGAGGTCAGGAGATCAAGACCATCCTGGCTAACAAGGTGAAACCCCGTCTCTACTAAAAATACAAAAAAATTAGCTGGGTGTGGTGGCAGGCGCCTGTAGTCCCAGCTACTCAGGAGGCTGAGACAGCAGAATGGTGTGAACCCGGGAGGTGGAACTTGCAGTGTGCCGAGATAGTGCCACTGCACTCCAGCCTGGGCAACAGAGTGAGACTCCATCTCAGGAAAAAAAAAAAAATATATTTTTTGCGTCGTGATATGTAGGGCCTTCTAAAGCACAGTGCCTAAGACTAGGGCCACTTTGCCCAGCTAGCAAGGTTGTACTATTGTATCAAAAGTTAATCACCAAAAGTCAGAAAATTTTTCTAGTCTCATGTATGATTTACAGATTAAATAATAATATTATTTTTATTTTTCGTGGCAGTGTGTCACTCTGTCACCCAGGCTGGAGTGCAGTAGCATGATCTCAGCTTACTGCAACCTCTGTCTCCTAGGTCCTAGCGATTCTCCTGCCTCATCCTCCCAAGTAGGTGGGATTACAGGCATGCACCACCACACCGGCTAATTCTTATATTTTTAGTAGAGACAGATTTCACCATGTTGGCCAGTCTGGTCTCAAACGCATGACCTCAAGTGATCTGCCCACCTCGGCCTTTCAATGTGTTGAGATTACAGGCGTGAGCCACTGTACGCAACCCGAATTAAATAATTAAGTTATTCGTGGCGATAGAATAATGAGAGTGCAGACTCTGGAGAAATGGCGATTGGGTTCACATCTCAGCTTTGTCACTTAGTTGTGTGACCTTGGGCAAGTTACCCAACTTTCTGTGCCTTAATTTCCTCAACTGTAAAACAGGGATAAAAATAATATCTTGAAGGATGGTTGCTATGCTTTAAAATACCAATCTTACTGAGGAAGGTGCTGAGAACAGTACATAGATCATAGCAAGCTCTACATATGTATTGCTCTTACTGTATGTGCACTCTCCAAAGCATTCTGTAGAACCTAATCCACTCTTGGAAATAACACAATAATTAATGATAATTATAATAATTACAGTGTTTGAATACCTCCCATGTGCCAAGCACAGCATTTATATTATTTCATTTAATCCTCGGAACAACCCTGACAGGTAGGCATTAGTTTCAATTCTCAGAGGAAGAAACTGAAATTAGGAAAGTTGAAGTAATCTGCTCAAAAGCACAGATAGTAAGTGACAGAGCTGAGCTTTAAATGGAAGTTTTCTGAATCTTAAACTTGTGCTCTTTCTACTTCATTCTTGGTGGACAAACCATGTTGCTTAATCCCAGATTCCTGGTTCTGAGATCCCAGAATACAATGATTCTGTTATTTGTAAAGATGAAAATTACAAATAATTTGTAATCACCAAACTGAACTCTTTGAGGGGATAGATTGTTTCCTTCTGCCCCCCTAGCACCATGCCTGGAACACAGTAGATAATATTTGTCCAAACAGTGATGATTAATCTGGAGTCAACAATATGCTAGGGAAATGAACAAACTTTTTTTTTTCTTTTTTTTTTCTTTTTGAGACATGGTCTTGCTCTGTCACCTGGGCTGGAGTGCAGGGGCACAATCATGGTTCACCGTAATCTGGAACTCCTGGGCTCAGGTGATTCTCCTGCCTCAGCCTCCTAAGTAGCTGGGTCTACAGAAGTACACCATCATGCCCAGCTAATTTAAAAATTTTTATTTTGTAGAGATGGGATTTCACTATGTTTCCTAGTCTGGTCTCGAACTTCTGACCTGAAGCAGTCCTCCACCTCAGCCCCCCATAGTGCTGAGATTATAGGTGTGAGCCACTGCACACAACCAAACATAACATTTTGTGAATTGACAGTCTATAGGTTCATTGAGACAGCTGCAGTACTTCCTCTACTTCATGTAACAAATTTTTATAAGTAATAATTTTTCAGCCTGAGCAATATAGTGAGACCCTGTCTCTAAAAACATTTTTTAAAAATAAATAAACCAGGCACAGTTGTGCATACATACCTGTAGTCCTAGCTACTTGGGAGGCTGAGGTGGGAGGATGGCTTGAGATGAGAAGTCTGAGGCTGCAGTGAGCTATAATTGTGCAATTGCACTACAGCCTGGGTGACAAGGAAGAATCTTGTCTCTTAAAAATAATGATCATCATCATTTTTGAAATTCAGTTATACTTATGCCCTCTGTTCTTGCTTTGACATTTTTAACCATGACATATAGACCTTGACTGTCCCTTGAATTTTTGAAATGAAAACTGAGTTTATTCAAATTTCTTCTGGCTTTAACTATTATTCCCATGTTGCTTGCTAGAAAACAAATTACAGGATATTTGGAGATGTTTCCTTGTTTAGATTTGAATTGCCTGGGCTATTTTTTTTTTCTCAGAAAAATCTCATAGTACACACAGTTTCATACCAGCTTGGAACATGGTTATTTGGCCCATCTGCCATTTTAAATAACATTTAAATTTAGGTTTATATATTTTTAGGGATATGGTGGTGATGCTATAGGGTTTTATTCTGAGAGTTTCAGTTCTTCAGGAGTTCCACAACAAGCAACTTGCATGTAGTCTGAACAATGTCTTTAGATGCATTTCCCAGCGAGTTTTAGGGGAAAAAATTAAACTCCTCAAGTTCATCTCTCTTTTACTTGACCAGAGGAACAGCAATTTATTTACACTTGAGTTCAGATTAGGAAAAAAGAGGAAGGGGGTTTCAAGCAAACTCATACAGCTCAAGCGTCTGGCAACTGTTAACCAAAATGGTGGTGGAAAGAGAAGACTTGTGTCAGACAAAATCTCAAGTATCTACTTCCTCATCCTTTCTTAGTGATGAAAACTTTATTTTGGCTGGGTTTATAGCCACTCGAAAAGAAAAGAAAAGAAAAGAAAAAAAAAACCCTTGCAGTTAGGTATGTAGGTATGTAGGTATGTGACTAAATTCTAACAAATGAGATGTCATTGAAATTGTTCTTTTGAATTTCCAGGAAGGCTCCTTAAAGGGAAATCATGCAGACAGATCATCTCCATCTCCTTCATTTGGGCTGGAAATAAAACATGATGGTTGAAGCGTGAGTAATGCTTCTGGGCTATTAGGTAGAAGCCATGTGGCAGAGCAATGGGGTAGAAAAATTCTGTGTGCATGATGATCATAAAACTGTTATACCAACTCTGGATGACTTACTTCTGGACTTCTTTTATGTAAGAGAGAAATGAATTTATATATTGTTTAAGGGCACTTATTATTCACTGTTTTCTCTTTCTCATCTATACCCAATTCCAAGAGACAGAAGGATCCATTAGGATCTTCATATATTGTTCCATCTTGGAAAAAGTAAAAAAAAAAAAGGATCTGACTATATCTCCATGATACTCTTTCCACCTGGCCTATGAAAGCCAAAGACGTCTGGACAGCCTCTTCAAAGAGAGGAAACTTGTCAGTTAATCCTAGTTTATGAATATGATAGCAATTTCTCAGATAATATGCTTATGTTCTCCCAAGATGGACAAATTAAATATTCTGGGTTTTGTGCTGTGAAATTAGCGTAAACGATTTCTCTGTATTTGACACAATTCATTAATTGTTAATTAACTGTTAATTGCCGGGAGGCGGAGCTTGCAGTGAGCTGAGATCCGGCCACTGCACTCCAGCCTGGGTGACAGAGCGAGACTCCGTCTCAAAAAAAAAAAAAAAAAAAAAAAAAAAAAAATTAACTGTTAATTGATCCTTTAAGATCTCTAGAATCATTTTTTAGAGTACCAGGAAAGGCAAACTAGCCAAATGTGACTTTTTGACTTTTTTTTTTTTTTTTTGAAATGGGTTTTCACTCTTGTTTCCCAGGCTGGAGTGTAATGGCATGATCTTGGCTCACTGCAAACTCTACCTCCCAGGTTCAGGTGACTGTCCTGCCTCAGCCTCCCAAGTAGCTGGGATTACAGGCGCCCTCCACCACACCCAGCTAATTTTTGTATTTTTAGTAGAGACAGGGTTTCAACGTGTTGGTCAGGCTGGTCTTGAACTCCTGACCTCAAGTAATCCGCCCACCTCGGCCTCCACAAAGTGCTGAGATTACAGGGGTGAGCCACCGTGCCCGGCCCCAAATGTGACTTTTTACCTCAAGCATCAAACTATTTTAGCATTACATTGAAAAGTACCTCACAGCTGTTTCCCCAGAAAGACTAGTTTTCTTTTCAAATATTCTCTCATTTTTACATTCTAACCTCTAAAATGTTTCGATCTGCTATAATATATTGAGTCTTGTAAGGTTATAAATTAATTTCTTTTTAAGTTTGATTTTTACCCTGAGAAAGATATTTTACATGATCAATAATGAATAATTAGCAGGGAGGTAGCCAAGAGTAGAGGACGGGAGGAGAAAAGAAAATGAAAAAAAATTAAACTTTAATACAGAAGAAAATTTATCTTTAAGTTTTCTTCCACATTAAACATTTAGGCTAAGTAAATTCTTATAAGGGAAACCAAACGATTTTTAACCAGCAGAAACAAATGTCTGATAAAACCAAAAGACAGGTTTCCTTATGATCTAATAAGGTAATTTTGTCTTCATAATTAGCAAAGTGCTATTGCTAAAATAGCACTTAGGGTATGATGCTCAAATATTCCCCCAATGGGAATATGTACATGATTCAGACTGTGAGCAATGACAGCCCAGGATAACTTACACATTGCCAAATCATATCCCTGGGCGCCAGAATGTGTGTGAATCTTCTACCTACTACCAACTCACGTCTCTAAGTATGTTGACAGACCTATTTGTCATGTCTCTTTAGTCTGCAGTGTGGTGTAATACAAAGAGCACTGGGTCGAAGGTCAGAAATGTTAGAGTTCTGGTTCAGGCTGTAACACTTGTGGCATTGTGCATGTCACTTGACCTTGCCTGGTGTCAGTTTCCTCATCTGTAAATTGAGGTTAATGATACCTACATTACTCGCTTTACATGTCTGTTATGAAGATCAAATGGTATGTATTTATTAGTGCTTTGGAAATTTTAAAACGTTAAATATTCTATTACTGTAGGTTTTTACACATATACCTTTGGCCCTACTTAGGGGTCCCCTCCCTTCCTCCCTTCTTTCCTTCCTCCTTTCCTCCCTCCCTCTCTTCTATTCTTTCTTTCTCTCTTGCTCTCTTTCCTATTTATTTATTTATTTATTCATTTATTTATTTATTGAGATGGAGTCTCGCTCTATTGCCCAGGCTGGAGTGCAGTGACGCCATCTTGGCTCACTGCTTCCTCTGCCTCCCAGGTTCAAGCAATCCTTTTGCTTCGGCCTCCTGAGTAGTTGAAATTACAGGCATGTGCCACCATGCCCAGCTAATTTTTGTATTTTTTTTGTAGAGATGGGGTTTGGCCATGTTGGCCAGGCTAGTATTTCTTTCTTTTTTGTAGGGATAGCATCTTGTTTGTTTTGCCTAGGCTGGTCCAGAACTCCTGGCTTCAAGTGATCTTCCTGCCTTGGCCTTCCAAAATGATTTCTTTTTTTTTTTTTTTTGAGACGGAGTCTCACTCTGTCACCCAGGCTGGAGTGCAGTGGCACGATCTTGGCTCACTGCAACCTCTACCTCCTGAGCTCAAGCAATTCTTCTGCCTCAGCCATCTGAGTAACTAAGATTACAGACAGGTGCCAACACCCCCAGCTAATTTTTTTTGTATTTTTAGTAGAGACAGGGTTTTACCATGTTGGTCAGGCTGGTCTCAAACTCCTGACCTCAAGTGATCCACCAGCCTCAGCTTCCCAAAGTGCTGGGATTACAAGCATGAGCCACTATGCCCAGCCCCAAATGTTGAGATTACAGATGCGAGCCACCGTGCCCAGCTACTTCTGACATTTCTTTTCCTCAAAATCTCTTTGAAAATTAGAACCCAGTCTAGGAGATCTCTCAGTGACCTCTCTGAAGAGCAAATCACAACCTTCTGAGCCTCTATCTGTAAATGAGAAGTTGGAATAGATTAATAGGCCCAAATTTTATTTTGAAGCAGAACATTTTTTAATAAACTTATTCTGAAGATCAGCAGGTGAAATGGACAGAAACGGGTTTGCTCTTGGGTGAGATGGTAGAAACTGGAATGAGGAGAACTCAGAGTCCTACCTAGTCTTCTTTCCCCCACTATATTCCTAGCTCTCTTTTAGGCAGCCACTGAGGCTCCTCACAACAAACCTCAGATCCTTCCCACTCTAACCTTCTACAGTGTTGATGGTACGATTCTAGCCCTTATATTTCTATCATTCTTCAAGCAAATTATATTATAAAGTAGTAAAGAATAGCTGTAAAATGTTATAGATGGACAGATGTCTTGGCCTCTCCAATGACTTAAATACTAGGTAGTCCATCATTCCATCATCTGAATCATTCTGAACTCTTGTTAGTCACCCAACAAATTTGTTGAAACGTAGCCAAATCAATCAAAACAGATAGGTACCAAATTTCTTGAGCTAGAAGACGACTTTAAAAAGAATGTAAAATATCTCCAGAGCTCTCATGGAGTAGGAACTCTGCTTGAAACTATAAAATATCGAATAAGCAATTCTCCAAGTTGTTCTCCACTAAATATACAGCAATACTACAGGCTCTTTGAATCTCTTTTAAGTAGGAATGATTCAGAGATTAAGAAGCCATTTATAATAAAGCAAACAATGCAATGCCGTATCTCAGTGGCCCAAACAAGAGAGATTGTTTTGGGAAGTTGGCTCCAGAATACACAGATCACGTAATTGTAGTGTCAGAGCTGGAAATGATGTTAGAGAGTAACCAGTCTATTTTACATATGACAAATATGAAGTTCAGAAAGACTGTGAGTGAGCTGTCCAAGATTAGGGATGCATTCAAGCTTCATTAAATAAGTATTAACTGAGTGCTATGTGCTGGGCGATAGGGATAGGAAGGCAAATAAAACATGATCTTTGTCCACATAGTGGAAGAAGACAAATAAGTGAATAATTGCAGTTAGACTGTTGCATAACTGGGACTCCAATTCTGTGTCCAAGTTCATAATCAAAGGTCTAGAAGACTCTTCTTATATGAAAGGAAATTCTTACAAAGATTTTTTTGCCAATACTTATAAGGACTTCTTAGAGCATTGAGGAAACCATGAATGGTAAAGGCTTACAAATCAAAGTAATAATAGGATAACCTTTGCTCTGACTTTTTAAGAAGTTACCACCAAGGTCAAAGTCATGAAAAATTATATTACCTACTGGCACACTTTTCAACCTACTTAAGTAAGAAAATGATATTTTAATCAGCTGTCTGCATTTGTTTCTTTTTCCTTAGTATGTAAAATATTGAAGAAATATACAAATATTTCAAAGATCTGTACCATCATCCAGAAAGAACAACAAACGCAAAAGCCAAACAACAGCCTGGGCAACATAGTGAGACCCTGTCCACCCTCACCCTCATCAGCTGTCCATTCAATAAAAAATGAGCAACTTTATGAAGAGATATTATGCATATAAATTAATTACAATAGAATGTAAGTGTGCACTCACATTTTTATGAAAAAATGCATCTATGCATAAAAGCAAATTTGGAAGACTACACATTGAAACATTAAGAATAAGAAAAACCTTTAAGCAAAATATAAACAAATACATAACAGTTTTATAGAATACATACACAATAAAAGTAAAAAGAGCTGAGCTTGGTGATGTGTGCCTGCAGTCCCAGCTACTGCAGAGGCCGAGGCAGGAGGATTGTTTGTGACCAGGAGTTCAAGTCTGTAGCATGCCTGTGAATAGCCAGCGTTCTCCAACCTGAGCAGAATAGCAAGTGCTCATCTCAAAAAAGAAAAAAAAAAAGAAAAAAAAAGGAAAAGTAACCAAAATCCTTTCTTTAAAACTCTTATGTATAATTTTTGTATTTTGTAATGTCCCTGGAATGGAAAAAAATTCCCTAATCCAACCATTGAGGGTATAGTTGAGAATTGTTAGTGACTGTGTTCAGACTTTTCATATGACTGGTACTTTCAGACCTTCCCAAAACAATACATATCAAATATTTAAGTTACGGAAATTATCATCAATGTTACTTACCGAATGTCAAAAGAAGAGAAATAGTCACCAACAAGAAACTATAATGTAGTTAATTAGGCAAAATATTTATTTAATTGAACCAACATTTGAGTACCCTCCATATACATAGTTTTATCCCGGAAAAAAATGTAGAAGTGTACTAGCTAAAACAAAAAAGATAATTTAGCAGGAAACAACTAAGGAAGAATGTGAAAGCAACTTATAAACAAATATATGGTGGTATAATCTAGATTCCAGATAATGTCTAATGTCTGATTTAATAACCCTAAAGCATGTTCATCTCAAACTACAGTGGATAAGAGCAAAATAAACAATTAGCTTTTTGGGGCGGCACTGACACAAGATAGACATAAACATATGCACAAACTTATAGGAAGTTCTGAAACAGAGCATCAGCCACTGTGTGGTAGTTATGCCCTACGGCAATCAAGAACAGCCTCGCTCTTTTTAACGAAAATTATCTGTAAGTCACCAACAATTGCCATTGCTCTAGCTGATCACAGGGCTCGGAGGCACAACTGAAAACAATGAATCAACAGAACAGTTAGTAGCTATGTTCAGGCGGTGAGGACAGTAGCTGGCTCCTAGTAAGAGCTTATTAAATGCTCTCTGTTGAATAATCATTCATTTTTAAAGAGCTGCTGGTGATACACTAGTCTATCCAACTCTTCTCACACCTTTTCCTCTTCATTTTCTCACTTCTCTGGGTCCCTGTCATATACAGCGCACCAAGAGAATCATCATCCACAATGTCATCTTTGAAGGAAATAGAAAATTTGTATCTGGATGCCAAACACTTAAAAATACAAAGGTTTCTGAACCTAAAAGGTACAATTAGCTAGAGGTCCATCAGAAAAAAAAGAAAGAGTAAAAAAGCAATTTGGGTTCAAATCAGAAGAGATTTTTGTGTTGTTTTTATGCGTAATATTTCAAGCTTTGTCTCTATGAAGCTTAGAGATTTGCTAACAGCATATTAAAATGAAGCTAACTGGTTAACTCACAAGTCAAGTCTTGTAGGTATAAACTATTATTATTTTAATTGTTACAGTTAATTATTATAATAAACATTCATATAGCACTATATATTACTGAAATGCTTTATAATATTCTTGGCTTTTATTCTTCTAATGCTAAATTAGTTAAAACTAAAAGCAATTATTTTTTATACACTAATGAGAATGAAATTTGACTGCTTTGTGGAATCTACAGAGAAAAAGACAGGTGGACTTAAAGTTTAAATATTTAGTGTAAATTTTAATTAAAATATTTAACTGGATAATTTAACTAGGAGCATAAGAAGTTGTACACATTAAAAAATTCATTTATTAAAATATTTTATTTTGAATTTTGCTTATAATTATAGAACATAACAGATACTGCTAGTCTATATCAGTGTTTTTGCAACTTTTCTCATGGTATGAATCATAAGGAGTGTTTGTTAAAAATATAGTTCCTTAGCTTCCAAGTCTTGGAATTTCTGAATCATCAAGTCTGCGACGAGACCAAGGAAATTGTATTTTTAACAAATACCATAAGAAATTCTTATTATTGGGGAAATTTGGGAAACAGTCATTTCTGTGAACTAGTATCCAATTCTCTGGCCCCATAGAAACTGGGAACATATAAATTTTACTTGTATCTTCAATCTTTCACCCACTAGGCTCAAGAGTTTTGACATCTCTTTTGATCTTCATAGCATTCCATAAGATAGAGAGTGTTACCATTTCCAGGAATCAAACTCTGAAAGTTTGAATAACTAGACCAACAGAAAAGTTGAATAACTAGACCAAGGTCTCAAAGCCATGTCTACTTGGCTCCAAAAGCTGTGCTGCATCAGTACAGTGTATTTTCTTCTGTACATTGCCAAATCTTGCATCTCAGACAAAAAAAAAAAGAAAAAGGAGAAATAAAGAAGAAAGCATAATTCCAGTAAGTGCACTCCAGATTTTCAAGAGGTTATTGCATATATACAGCAAATTAAAAAGTTAAATCCACCTTAAAAGTCTCCAGTTGATATTTAAAATTGTTTTAAAAGACTCATGTAGAAGTCTCAGGGGAAGATTAGGAATGGTCACAAAATAGATTGAAGATTATAGTTAATTCTATATTAGTGTTGAGGTAGATGTTATTTTTGTTAGGAAGAGCCCCTTTTGGTTAAGGAAATAGAGAAAAGAGTAGGTCTTGATATTTGATGGGATCTAGTGTATTATTTCTCTAAAGCTGGCAATTCAAACTATAAGGTCATTCTTTTTTGGTAGGTGCAACTCTTAATCTTGACTGGAAAAAAAACTAAGAAAATCATGCACAGTACATATGTCCAACTTCTTGTTCTACCTTGATGCTGAGAAGGGAAATCCTTCAAAGTCTTTTGATAAGTACGCCTAGTTATAAGGATCAGGTTGTCATGTACAAATGCAAGAAATAATTCACCTGAGTCAAGCTAACGTTTTCAGAGAATGCAAGCTGAGTTGAGCTAGTTTTTGTGCAGAACACAGGCTCTAATATTACCTTGAGAGACCCAGCAAACAAAACCTTCAGGCTTTTGATGCAGAAATGGGACAGACAATCTGTGACAAGAAAAGGGGGAATATGTCAGCAAGTTGCTATTGATATCAACAAATCCCGCCTCCCCCACCCACACACCCTTTTATTTTGTGCTATTGGTTTAATGTAGACAATGGTGATTATTTTTTAAATTTCATTACAGGATATGGTGGCTTCCTTGGCTTTCAAAAAATTCTACTTCCTCCATTTGTTTCTGTCAGTGTGTTATATTTCTGCTTTACAACCATGAAGGGAGGTGGTCTTGGAAACAGACTAGTGTCCATATGCAGCGGGGTGGGGTTGGATTTATGGCTTAGGGGAGATCACAGTTTGGTAACGAGCTTACCCTCAGGGGGGATTCCAGAAAGGTAACAGAGGGATCAAGCAGCAAGAGGACAGTTACAGCTACAAGCCTGTATAGTGAGAAAAGAGTTAAAGGGTCTGATAGGCCGAAAGGATCTTGCTATAAAGCAATTGTCAAAAACCATGGCATTCCATTTCTTCTTATGTAGACATGATACACCAGAAATTAATCTAGAACTTTGTGTTAGAAAAGCTAAGTAATATCCCAGGGAAGAAGTTTCAACATTTGGGGGAAAATGATTTTCAATCACTTTGAAAGTATAATTTGCATGTGAAAAACTATCTTATTGATTATATAGCATTCTAGGTCCTAAGAGCTACCATTGCTTTGTTAACCTTGACAGTGTTTGTTGGTCTCTAGTCTGTGGGATGTCTGGCTACTAATTTAATTCTTTTTGCCCCAAGATAATATTATTCTGGTCACTACTACAGTAGCCCAAAGCACATATTTCCTTTGGTGGGTTGATTTAACTACCAGTGTCTTGGAAGAAAGGCCAAAAGTCAAGAGAAATTGAGGGGCTTTGGGCAGTGGTTAAGCAGCTACTTCGTATTTCAAAGGACAGACACTTGAAGTCCACAGTGAACTCCAAGGTATGAGTAGAATAATTCACCTGCTGTATTAGGCCGTTCTCACACTGTTATAACGAAATACCTGAGACTCGGTAATTTTTACCTGGAAGCATGACGGCATCTGCTCAGCTTACTTATAATCATGGTAGAAGGGGAAAGGGAAGCAGGCACATCTTACGTGGCCGGAGTAGGAGCAAGAGGGAGAGTCGGGGGAGGTACTACACACTTTTAAACAACCAGATCTCACAAGCACTCACTCAGTCACTATCACGAGAACAGCACCAAGGGGATGGTGCTAAACCATTCATGAAAAACCACCCCCATGATCCAGTCACCTCCTACCAGGTCTCACCTCCAACAGTGGGGATTACAATTCAACATGCGATTTGGGTGAGGACAAAGATCCAAACCATATCACCTGCTCACCACCAGCACATCACTCTCATGTTCATTTGCTTTTGCTCTTCCTCTCTTTCACTGCCTATTTTTCTGTTTCTTTGTATGTGTATATCTTGTTTGTTTTCTTTTTCTCCCGTCTCTTCCTCTCCTCCTTTATCAATTGTTTTCCCGTCCCTTTTTGTCTCTTTCTTCGACTTTCTTCTTTTAAAAAAATATAATTAATTAATTTTAATAGACAAATGATAATTGTACATATTAATGGGGTACATAGTGATGTTTCAATACTTATAGTGTATAGTGATCAGATCAGTATAATTAGCATAGCCATCCTCTCAAACATTTATAATTTCTTTGTATTGGGAACTTTCACCGTCTTCCTTCTAGCTCTTTGAAACTCTATAATGTATTATTGTTAATTATAGTCATCCTCCACTGCTATAGAACACTAGAACTTGTTCCTCCTATCTAGCTGTGATTTCGTTTCATTTAACAAATCTCTCCCTATCCTTCCTTCCTCCAACTTTCTTTTACCTCTTCTCCTCTTTATTCACCTCCGCTCTCATGGCCATCTCTGAAATCAACCAAATATGAAACTTAAATACAGCATTTTAGATATTCATATTTGTAGAAAATAATTTTATACTTGCAGTTCTTAATTTTACAAGCATATAAATTTGTGTATCTCTTTCTTAAAAGAGAATTTAAGACCAACAACTTAAATTTTACTTCTGACAGGATTTTTATTGTTTTCTATGGGTCAGTGAGCCTGAATAGACAAAATATTTCCTAGCAAAGCCCTCATATTTAATACTATGTGAATTTCAAGTTTTTTAAATCATAATTGTAAAATAAATATTTAGTAACTCCTTTATGGGTAGACTTTCTTCTAAATTGTGCTAATTTAATGGTGTTTTGTTATATAAATATATTGGTTACATTAACATTAATACAATAATCTAAATATAGCATAATTTTTAAAATGAGTTTCTCTATATTTTTTAATTTTTTAATTTTTAATTTTTGTAGAGATGGGGTTTCGCTGTGGTGCCCAGGCTACTCTCGAACTCCTGGGCTTAAACAATCCTCCCCCCTCAGCCTCCCAAAGTGTTGGGATTTCAGGCATGAGCCACCACGCCCAGTCGAGTTTTGCCTATATTTAATGTATTTCATTCACTCTTAATTTTGTAGCTGAAAATATGTTTTGAGGAACCTGAAGGCGTTAAGTAAGAATGTTGAAGAAAAGGACAAGTTCTCCAAGGCAGAAGATGCTATTACAAAAAGTAGTATGATTCTTCTAGGCATTGTGTCCCTGAGATCAGGGGCTAAACCAATTTTTTTTTTTTAGATACTCCCTATCTAACATCTATAAATCTAGGAACCATAATCTGAAGTGGAAGAGTCTATGTATAGGAAACATGTCATTGTATTATTTCTTCACATGATGCCATCTTCTATCTATGTGCCAAGTGAAAAATGTCACTGGAAATGCTTTTGGCCAAATATAACTCTGTTCTGGGAAACTACTTCCTTCATCAACCACAGGTATCTAGACACATCTTAGAATATACTACAGCTTTCCAAGGAGTGCCCACCATGCTCCTCTGACCCCAAGAATCAACTCTCAGGAAAAAATTGCACATTAATCACAAATGCATCTGGACTAGCATGCATGTTGCTTCTTTTTCTGGCAGATCCCTAACCTAGCCAACCAGCTGGACGTGCAGTGTGAGAGAGGGGAATTGGGAGTATCCTGTAATAGCCAAGCAAACTGGCTTTTAGAGATCCCCTTATGATTGTCTCATAGGTCTATCACACTTTAACATTTTCAAATCAAAACCCAATCCCCAAAACATGTTCTACACCCAGTCTTTCATATGTCAGTAAATAGCACCACCATACCCCAAAGAGTTCAAGTCAAAACCTAGGACTCTGTCTGGTTTTCTTTTTGCCTTGCTCCCAAAATCCAATTCATCAACAAATCCTAGAGGTTAATCCTCCAAAGTAAATCCTGAATTTTACCATCACCACTGATATCATCCTAATCCAAGCCACCATCATCATTTACCTGTACTTTTGCAAAGGATTCCTGTTTTCACTGTTGCCCCTCCATACTCCACCCTCTGTCCAGCAGATAGAATCATCTGTTAGAAACAAGTCCACATCTCTCCTTTGCTTATTCCAACCCCATCCATAGTCTCCCACTGTAATTAGAACATAACCAACAGTTTTTCCATACCCTGTGAAACCCTATATGATCTGGCCTTTCTCCACCTCTACAATCTCACCTCTTACCTTTCACCCTTTTATTCGGTTCATTTTAACTACATTGTACTTTTTCCTCCTATCTCATTAACCTGCACACCAAGCTCATTTGCACTCAGAGCCTTTGGATTGCTATTCCTTCTACCTGATGTGGTTTTCCCCAGGCCTTCTCGTAGCTGTCTCCTCATAATCCAAGTTTCAGCTCAGTTATCATCTCCTCAGAGGAGCCTTTCTACCCCACCTCTCCCAATTAAAGTATTTTAGAATTACATAAATTTTAAAAAATTATTTGCATCGATTCCAGCTTTCTTTTGATTGGTAAAAATTTTAAAAAATAGAATTATGTGCATCCATTTCTTTCTTTCTTTTTTTTTTTAGACAGAATCTCACTTTGTCACCCAGGCTGGAGTGCAGTGGTATGTTCTCAGCTCACTACAACCTCTGCCTCCCAGCTAAAGTAACTCACATGCCTCAGCCTCCCAAGTAGCTGGGACTGCAGGCGTGCACCACCTCACCTGGCTAATTTTTGTATTTTGTTTTTAGTGGAGACAGGGTTTCATCATGTTACCCAGGCTGGTCTCAGACTCCTGGCCCCAAGTGATCTGCCCACCTTGGTCTCCCAAAGTGCTGAGATTACAGGCATGAGCCACTACACCTGGCCGATGTGCATCTATTATTTTGATATTTTAAGTTAAAGTAAAAACAAACGTATAAATAACCAAAATAGTCTCTCTAGTCACTATTATATCACTTTGCTTAGTTTTCTCCATTGAAGCAATTATCTCAAGTTATTTTCTTTGTGTATCTACTTGTGTTTCATGTGTTTCTCACTACAATGTAAGCTACATTAAAGAGGGGATTTGCTTTAGTGACCCCATGACTACCATGCTAACCTCATGTCCTATCATGTATCCCAGCACCTTCAAAGTCTTCTGTACGTTGTAGACTCTCAATAAATATTTGTTAAATGAGTAGATTTCAGGTATCCAAGAGACAGGCAGTGTTCTTTTGGCTGATGGTTATATGCATTCACTTGAAAAGAGTGTTGTAACAAAATTTGTTCAAGTTGGGTTTTGTTTGCGTATTAAGATACTACTGCCAATAGCCATGCATATGGAATGGGTATTTGATGCAAGTGAGAAATTGCCAACATTCATTTAGAGCCTATTAACAAATGGGCTTTATCCTATATATTAGTATCTATGTCCCTGTCAACATGGCAGTGGTAAAGTTCACATCAAAGTAAAAATTGAAAAACAAAATTAATGTTGATTTGGATTTAAAAGCTCATACCTGAGTTCTGCTTTCAAGGCAGTGGGGAACTGTGGGGAACTGTCTGGAACTGTTGATGCTGCAGGTGAAGCTAAAAAATGAGAATGCTATAGGCTGGTTTGTAGCACAGTGAAAACGGAAGAATAAGAGGTAAGGCCAGTTGCCCGGAGACTCTAAATAAGAAACATGGTTATGAGGAAGTGGTTTAGAATTAGGGCTTTGAAAAATAATAGCTGTCATTGATTGAGTGCCTACTATGTGTCAGGCCATTCTCCATAATCCTTACGGAAATTCCTAAGCTAGGTATTATCTCTCCATTTTATAAATTAGTAAGCTGAAGTTCAGGACGTTAAATGACTTACCAAACCATATAGTTATGTAAAAAGTGGAGCAATGATTTAAACTAGATTTTTCAAATCCTAAAGCTGACATGCTTTCCACTGTACCACAATGTCTTCCTTTGTACTGGTGCACTCCATTTATTTCTGTGATTCCTGGCACCAATTTTAGGGCTTGGCACAGCATCCTAATGGAATCATGCCTAGCTGGATAGCAAATGCCTCTGCTGCCAGTAGAGGGGCAACTTAAGAGAAAGGTCCAAGCCAAATTGGGTCCAAGAGTTTCTGACTAAGCAGGTTTCAAACCTCCTGCTAACACCTCTTCCTCCTCACTTTATTTCCCAGCATCCTCCCATAGCTCACCTCCACCTCTGTCCACTGGAGACACCATCCTCCAGGTGCTAATAAGAAAGCTACTCTGGCTATGGAAAAAGGGAAAGAGGCAGCTCAGCAAAATCACTGCTGAGAGCCTGGGCAGGCTTAGGCAAAGTGATCTGAAGAGCTGAAGTGTGCAGCCCACAGAGAGAAATAATTGGGTAAAATGCAAAACTAAAGAAGAGGATAAACCTAAGAGGAAAATCTTCCTGACAGAGATGAATTAGTTATGGGACTAACTCCCCATGGAAGAGATTGGGCTTCATTCCCTGAGGCTCCCTGAGCAGAAAGCATGCTACAGAGAACAAGTAGGGGGGTGGTAGTTAGTGGGACATCAATGACTAATAGGTGCTTTCCACCTCTGAGTTTTATGAAGATGAATGGAGCGTTTTTGAATAGAGAAAGAAATGAAAATAGTAACTAAAATGGAGAGATGGGGCTGACTAAAGCATGGCAAAGATAAAGAGGAATGAGGCTGTTGGCCCTCATACTGAGTGTGGAAAATCATTTCTTCCAATTGGAAGATGCAGAGGTGATCAGTTCAGAGGTTTAAATTCAGAGTCCAGGCTCTGCCACTTACTGATTATATGAACCTGAGCAAATTACTTAGCCTTTCTAAGCTACAAAATAGGAATAATGCGCTATTTTTCAGATTATTTCTCACTACAGATTAGGAGTAATGTCATTGAAAAGGTTCTTATGAAGATTAAATGAGATAACTCATGTAAAAAACAGTATCTACTTAGCATGAAGTAAGCACTCAAATGACAATAATTATTATTGGGGCATGACTTCATGTGGAGGGGGAAACATGGCTGGGTAATTATTATCAAGGTCACCATATGGGGATAATTTTCCCTTTGGACTTAATGATGGTGTCTCCTTGGTTTAATTATTTGCTGTGTTGATAGCTCACATCCTCTCTACTGACTTGGCTTTCAGCTCACAGGGAAGATGAAGCCCAAATACAATAGATACCAAGGCAAGCTTGCTGAAGAGCAGCTCAACCCATACTGGTACTCAGAGTCATTCTAAGGATAAAGCTGTCTCTCCATGGAGAAGGGTATTGTACACAGGAGATAATACTAATGACACCATCCATTTATTTAATCTCTTACAGTTTACAAAGCACTCTTGCCTGGGAAGGGTTACTATCTTCATTTTATAGATGAGGAAACAGAGACTTAGAGAGGTGAAGCAACTTAATTAAGGCTCCATAGATAATTGGTTGTGGAGATTCACTCCCAGGTCCTCTGACGTCATGTCTGGGGCTCTTATACCACAAGAATGACAAGATGCTGCAGGGAACATGAAGAGGTAGCAAATTAGGAGGCTAGTTGCTTTCAATCATAAAAATAGTGAATTTAGGAACAGGAAGAAACTTTCAGATGACCTAATACTGTGGTTTTAGACTGTATCCAAGGGTCTAGTAGGCAGTGGAGGGAGCCAAGCAGGAGGTGGGATCAGCTTTTATCAATTTAAAAAAGAAAAAGAAAGTTAGAAAAACCTAATCTAGTTCAACTAACTGTCTCATTTCCCCAAGAAGGATATTGAGGCCCAGAAGGGTTAAGTAACTTGTCCAAATCAGAGCTAACACTAGCATAGCACTCAGTCCTCAGTCACCTGCATATTTGATAAGCATGTCATAAATGTCCTCATTCTCCAAATATTTTCCTTTGATTACCTCAAGCAAGTCACTTACATGTAATAATCAAATCATTGAAGAGAAATTAGCTCTGGTGTGAGTCTCTTCTGATGACACCATGTGACCTTGGAATAGTCTATTGATCTCTGAACCCTCAGCTTTTCTATAGGTAAAATGGGGATCATAATTTCTGTCTAGGTAACTGTCAGTGGGGCTGTTGTGATGAACGTAAAAGAAAAGCCCATATGGAAGTTCATGGAGTTCTTCCTGGGAAGGAGACTCAGCAAGCTCAATGTCTTATTCTTTAACAATACCTACCAAGAGTCACTGCTTCTAAGCTAATCTCTGCAATTTACCATTCTCATTTATTTGTCATTCTTTCTCAAAAAGGCAATGAGGTTTGTAACCATGTCAGTACTACTGGTTTGTGAAAGTCTCAAAAAGTTCTTATCATGTTGGCTTTCTGATAAGACTTTGTGATTTCCACTACTTACATGTGGAAACTAAATCATTTTAGGTTAAACACCTTTCGTTCTAGACAAGTAACAGAGGCAGCTATCACTCAGGGTGTTCTAGCAAGCCTGGGGAGCTCAAAGCCAGATGAGATCACAGGACTTGTGTGCAGGTTGCAGAGTTTGGAACTCTCCCACCTAACTGGCAGTTTCTCCTCCTTTGACAAGGAATACTAAGAAAATATTATCACAAACCCTTAGGCAGCTCTTGAAAACAGCCTAATGTGCTTGTGACCTTGGCCAAATTCTTGATCTCTCCAAGCTTCAGTTTTCTCACCCGTATCATGTACGCTTTCCACCTTACAGGGTTGTCAAGGATCAAAAGAGAGAACACAGGGTGTTTTTGAAATTGTCGAGCATCTACTAACTAGAAGGATTGTTATTTTTAAGAATGTGTAAATTATTACAATTATTTACAGTGTGCATTTCAATTAAATCCTTTCAATTTGTTAGAAAAACCCACTTGATTAGATCAAATACTAAGATTGAAGAGAACAGTGTTTTAATGTACTCTGGTCTCTGTGAAGAAAGTAAAATGGTGATACTGAGCAAGACAGAGTTAGAGCTAGGGAGCCAGTTAGCCCCTTACTTGGCATCATCACAAGACAAGGAATACTTTCATATTTTCATTAAGAACATTTTAAATTTAAAAAGAAATTTTAAAAGCCTTTACCAAAATTCTGGGTTTCCCAAATTTCTAACTACATCCCTTAGTTAACAGCATTTCTATGCTTACCCATGTTGATACTTTAAAAAATCTAGACCTAGTTTCCATTATGCAGACAGCCCAGGCACAGAAGCCAACCAGTATTTTAAGACTGCAATGTTTACTAATGGATGTCTGGCTAGAAACAGTGTTGGCAGAATCCTGGCGGAGGCATTTACTCTCACTAATGATGTGGAACAGGGCTGCATAATTATGTCCACTTCTATTAAGTCTACCTAAGACTGTGATGTTTTGTAGTGGAACCGGAAACAAGTATCCCAAAAACTCCTGGGATTTTCCTGCAAGAGGCATTACATCAGAACTGGTTCAAGGCCGAGCACAGCAGCTCATGCCTATAATCCCAACACTTTGGGAGGCGGAGGTGTGTGATCACTTGAGGTCAGGAGTTTGAGACCAGCCTGGCCAACATGGTGAAACCCCATCTCTACCAAAACATACAAAAATTAGCTGGGCATGGTGGCAGGCACCTGTAATCCCAGCTACTTGGGAGGATAAGGGGGGAGAATCGCTTGAACCCTCGGTTGTAGTAAGCCGAGATCATGCCACTGTACTCTAGCCTGGGTGATGGAGTGAGACCCTATCTCAAAAAAGTAAATAAATAAATAAAATAAAATAAAATAAAATTTAAAAAAATTAAAAAGAACTGCTTCAAACATTCTCACAGTCTTTGCCCAGCCATTCATATCATTTAAGGCCTTCTTCACAAAAATGACTTCACAGAGTACAGAGGAAATCAGACTGCTTAGCAGAAAATTTTGGGACGTAAAGACAGTATATACCATACATGGACCATCCCAGGCCAGGAAAAACCTATTAAACATTTCCTTGGAAACAATATGAGGTACTTTTCTTGTACATATACAAATGTAGAAGGACACTCAATCTATCCCCTGCTCCCTGCTCCAGGAAAGCTGTTGAAGTTATACATTATCATTTTCTTTCCTAGCTGTACCTGGGACTGGAAGCATCAGCAGTTATTCATCAACAAGGAAGGACAATTACGTTCATTGGGACTGCCTGTACACTATTCTTGTGGAGAGTAATTTCTGCCTACTAAAAGAGATAGATTCCAAACTTAGATATGTGGGAAATCATTTGGTATTTAATAGAACTCAAGTCATTCACATAGCCCTAGAAAATGATAATTAATAAGGAACTATGCATTGAAAATGAATAGCAGCAAGCCTTTAAAATGAAAATCCTTAGAATAAAGGAATAGCTGTTGTTATTATTATGTTAGTATTACTTAGTATTAAAAAGGTCAAGATACTGTCATCAGATTTCTTTCCTATCTGCGTAATTCCTAGACCTGCAGGTAATCTTCATGCCATTTTCTGAAACGGAATGCCGCTTCAAAGATTTTGGAAGTAAACCATAAAACGAGAACCTTAAAGAAGCATTGATCTTTGCAAATTACTATTAAATAATATCTTTATCCCATATTAATAATTTAACCACAATGTTCGTTAAATAATCTAAAACTTTGACTGCTTTAGAAAATATCCAGTATTATCTGAAACCAAATATTAGGGTTTCGAATGAGTTGGAACTTGGATCTGGGGTAAGAAAAACTCTCATGTCCCTCCCTCCCTCCCTTCCTTCTTTCCTCTCTCTCTTCCTTTCTTCTATTCATCCTTTCTTTTTTCATACTTCTGGCCTTTTGGTGCCCCTTATCTATATCTAGGGTAACATTTAAGTGGAAGAGATTCTAGAAAAAAACAGTGCGTGGCATTCAAATACAGAGAGGTATTTGCAAGGCAAGATGTTGTAGTTTCTGCCATTCCCATGAATCCTCTATCAAGATGTTTGTCCCTCAATTGTTGATGCAGATGGTCAAAGATTATCCCTTTAATCTTTAACAGTGTCAAAGTTAATGTATACCCTTTACTTTTCAACACTGTCAATGTTAATATAAACCTTTTAATTTTTAACATATTCAAAGTTAATATAAATCCCATTAATGTTTCTCAGTTGATCAAACACAAGAATGATCACTATAAACTAGTTGTATCAGTAGTTTTTCCATTCAGTAGCTGGTACATATTTGGGGGTATGATATCATGAATGGTCATAGTGATAACTGCCCTTAGTTATAGCATTTTTAATACAAAATCATATCATCTTTATTATTTCATTTGAGACTCCCATAGACCACTGCTTGCTACTCCAGAAACTGTTCCCAATTGCGTCTGCCATTTCATGCCCTCTCCTGAGTGCTGCCGCTCCCTCTCCCCTGAGTTTTATTCTCTACTCCTTCCTTCATCCTTCCAAGCACAGTTAACACAGGTTATTGTGTTTAATACACTATACTAAATGTATTGGTTTCTTAGAGCTATCATAACAAACTACCACAAACTGAGGGGCTTAAACAACAAAAATTTATTGTCTCTCAGTTCTGGAGTCTAAAGTCTGAAATCAAGAGGTCAGCAAGGGTATTCTATCTGAGGACTTTCTCCTTAACCTGTTGATGGTTATATTCTCCTTATGCCTCTAACATCATCTTCCCTTTGTACTCTCTTTGTTTTTGTATCCCAGTTGCTAGTCCTATAAGGATGTCACTCATACTGCACTAAGGTCCAGCCTAATGACCTCTTTTAAACTTGATTATCTCTGTAAAGACCCCGTCTTCAATTAAGGTCACCTTTTTTTTTTTTTTTTTTGAGATGGAGTTTTGCTCTTCTTGCCCAGACTGGAATGCAGTAGCATAATCTTGGCTCACCACAACCTCTGCCTTCTGGGTTCAAGTGATTCTCCTGCCTCAGCCTCCCAAGTAGCTGGGATTACAGGCATGTGCCACCACACCCGGCTAATTTTGTATTTTTATTAGAGACAGGGTTTCTCCATGTTGGTCAGGCTGGTCTCGAACTCCTGACCTGAGGTGATTTGCCCACCTCGGCCTCCCAAAGTGCTGGAATTACAGGCCTGAGCCACCATGCCCGGCCTTTAAGGTCACATTTTGAGGTACTAAGGGCTAGGGCTTCAACGTATCTTTTTTGGGAGAATACAGTTAAACCCATAACACTAAGCCTCGAAGATAACAGATGAGAAACACAATGTAGAAAAGAAGAACTTAAATGGAATCTCAAGTGTCATTATCATGAAACCCATTGGCCATGCCTGGTATAGGGCCTGATTGTGTCACTCCTTATGTCCAACCTGCTACCATGTTTCTGGGGCCAGCTCATCTCCTTGGATGGAAATCTGATCATGCACATTCCTTTCTTCCCGTGATCATTAATTTTATGTGTCAAATTGACTGTGCCACTGGGTGCCCAGATATTTGGCCAAACATTATTCCAGGTGTTTTTGTAAGGATATTTTGGAGAAGATTAATATTTAAATCTCATCTGGGTAAAGCAGATTGCCTTCCACTTTATGCGTGGGGCTTATCCAATCAATTCAAGGCCTGAATAGAACAAAAGGCTGATCCTTCTTTGAGTAAGAGAATTATTTTGCTTGACAAATCTTCAAACATGGACATTAGTTCTTCCTGGCTCTACAGTAGCTTCCAGCTTTGAGATTCAAACTGGCACATCAGCTCTGCAGATTTTGTACTTGTCAGCCTTCATAATCATGTGAGCCAATTCCTTATAATAAGTCTTTCTCTCTCTCTCTCTTTTTCTATACTCTCTCTGTCTCTGTTTCTCTGGAAACCCTAGTACACACTCTAAGACCAGGTCTCACTTAATGAAGAAAAATCACAAACCATATCAGCATCCTTTCAGGATTACAACTTATGAGCCCCAGAGCAAGCTCTTTATCTTACTAGACACAATACTCCACTTCCCTAATCTGAAGCCCCTACATCTGGGTTATTCCTCTGGGTTTCAGTCATAAAGATGACTGAAATCTGCCCCCCTATCCCCACTGATCTCTCTGAGAATAAAACAAGATCCTGTCCCAAAGTCAAGTCCAGCTGCTAATCTTAGTGCAATCATGGACTGAAAAATACTGAGATCTGAAATCAGAGTACTCTGCTACATGCACAAAACTTTTCATATCTTTGCATACGTTTCAAACCTTTGTGGACTTTCTCAAATTCTCCCTATCTAATTTCATTTAGGGCTTTTAATTTCCTCTACCAACTGTCTGGTAATTCCTTTACTAACTGCCAGTTAGGTAATTACCCAGATTTCTAACTACATCCCTTAGAGCACAGCATTTCTATGCTTACCCATGTTGATACTTTAAAAAATCTAGATCTAGTTTCCAATATGCAGGCAGCCCAGGCACAGAAGCCCACCAGACAATTCCTTTACCAACTGTTTTTTATAGCTCAATAATGTATACATGTGACTTTGTAAAGAATTAGCCTTGTCTACTTAAGGCTCAATACAAAACCTTCCAAAGTTTTCACAGATTAACCAAATTAGTCTTGAAAGAATGTCTCCAGGTTAGAAGAGGGTAAACCACTCTCCCTGACTCTGCAGCCTTACTCTCATCCCTACTTTGGGTCTCTACTTTCCAGATTCTGTCACCATATCACCTATTCACCCCTCCCCCAAGGTGGTATGATTCTCCTTTAAAAATTTTAATGTGCACAAAAATGTTTTCCCTTGGCATAACTGAGACAGGCTGGTATTTTCAAGAACAGCTTTACTAAACATGAGGGAAAACAGAAAAGAAATAATTACAGAAAACATACACAGTATAAAAATAGCCAAGTTTCCAACTGCAGGTTTCTGTTTCTAAAAATTCCATTTGAAGTAGGAACTCTTTACTGGGCCTCAATCTCATTTACCCTTAGTCAACCACATCCCTTAATTTTGCTACATCCTGTCTGGACTCCTTCTCCCCTTCCACCAACACCTCATCCTTCCCTGAGCCCTGTGATCTTGAGCCGCTATCTCTGTTTTTTGAACCCACATCTCAAAGAAAAAACACCCAAGAACTTACTTTTAAAATTAAACTTACTTTTTATTCTCCTAATTAAAATTATCCTGGACTCACGAAGAGCTGCCAAATTGCTAGCTTACAAGAGATTTTCAAGTTTTGATGTTTAAGATTTACTGGGTTTCAAATATTAGTCCTTCTCAATACTGATGTTAAACCAGCATAAACCAAACTGTAATCTAGGAAATGATCACTGGGATAACAAATATTCTTTACAAAGGCAGGTAGTATTCTATAGTCAAATAAATCTGAGGAATGCTGGGTTAAACAAAGTTTCATAGTTTTCTCCATTGCATAATTTCTCAAACCGTTCCATGCAGTTAACAAATATTTATTGAGCACCTATATTGTGCTAGGCACTACTACAGGTACTGAGGATTCCCTGGTAAAGAGTGAACAGGACAGATAAAATCCTTACCCTGCCCTCATGGAATTTGCCTTGTAGGTGGGGTTCGTCACAAAAGATCAACAAACAAATAAGAGCATTTCAAATCATGGTATGGACTTTGAAGACCTTAAGGGGTAAGGTTATAGGGTATAACTGGAAGTGGGGAAGCCCAGGAGGCAGAGGAAACAGTGAGTCTAAAGACGTGGCGGGAAAAAGCTTGGCCTGCTGGAGGAAGAGAAAGGAGCTTCTGTGGTTGGAGCTGAATAATTAAGGTGGGGAGTAGAAGTGAGGTATGATCTTAGAAAAGTAAGATGTTGTTGGTGCAATGGAAAGCAATTTGGAAGGTTTTAAGCCCTGGCATGATTTGACTTACAATTTGAAAAAGAAAAATTCCTTGCATGTTGTGTGGAGAATGAAATTTAGAGGCTAAGATTAAAAGTGGAAACCGGTTAGGCTCTTGTAGTAGTTCCTTTGAGAGATGGCAGGAGTGTCAGTGCAGATAGAGAGAAGTGAATGGCTTCAGCACATATCTGAGGCGTAGTGACAACAGAACTTCCTGATGAGTTAACGTGAGAAATAGAGATCAGAGAGAAGACACTGATGACTTTCACCTTTGGGGCTTGAGCAATTACATACATGATGGTGGTATTGACTGAGCCAAGACAGACTAGGAAGCAGAGGCTTAAAGGGGTGAAGGAAATGAAGCCTTATCCATGATAAGTTCGAGATACCTATTTAGATTGGTGCAAAAGTAATGGTGGTTTTTGTCCATGAAAGTAATGGTGTAATACATGTGTAAGAGGTGCTATCAAGTAGATAGATTATATATATATAACATAATAAGTAATATATATGATAATTTATAATAATATATTTATATGAGTCTGGAGTTTAGGAGAAAGGTTTGAGATATATGTTGGGAAATCATCAGCATACAGATGGCATTTAAAGTCATGGAACTGGGGTTGGGCATGATGGCGCATGCCTGTAATCCCAGCACTTTGGGAGGTTGAGGCGGGTGGATTGCTAGAGGCCTGTAGTTCGAGACCAGCCTGGCCAACATGGCAAAACCCCATCTCTACTAAAAATACAAAAATTAGCCGGGTGTGGTGGTGCATACCCATAATCCCAGCTACTCAGGAGGCTGAGGCATGGGAATTACTTGAACCCAGGGGGTGGAGGTTGCAGTGAGCTGAAATTGCACCACTACACTCCAGCCTGGGTGACACAGTGAGACACTCTCAAGGAAACCCGAAGAAACAAATAAAGTCACAGAACTGGATGAGATCACCTGGGGAGAGAGCAGAAAGGAGCCAAGGCCCAAATTTAGAAATCTGGTACAGACAGGAACCAACAGAGGACCACTTTTAACATGTTCGTGGGCATTATGACTCTATAAAAGGTGAATGCAGAAGGCAGCATTTCCCTAACTTTTTTGACTTTGGAAACTTTCATCGTGTAGCATGTCACAGGACTAGGGTTTTAAGGAAAATATTTTGGAAAATATTGCTCATACCCTTCTAGCTACACTCCATTATGGCATTATATATTAATTCCTAAGGTAACACAGGCTTTCTCTCTAGGTAGAAAGGTATTTCAATAAAACTTCATCCATCACTAAACCAAACAGTGTCCTGAGGATCCAGGCCCCAAAATATACCTATAGGAAGCACACATGTGCCAAATGCAGTGAGCAGCAAGGAGGGCTGTCTCACCACAGCCTTGTTGAGCCCAACCTCAAATGCTGCCAGGTTTTAGCCTTTTTTTTTTTTTTTTTTTCATATTTCTAATAGTATTTCGGTGGAGGAGTAAGATTGAAGGTCTGGAGAGAGGCCTGGGAGTAAATGGTCCTTTTTTCTGGTGATGTATGTAATATTGTTCAGAGTACTAGCATTTGGGTGTTTCTACCTATACACACTATATCAGTGTCAGAGTGTCATTTGATGCTCTAGAAAGAATTAAAGTTTTTTTCTATTTTCTAATGAGTGAGGTTTTTGTTTGTTTTGTTTTTGTTTTTTGTTTTGGTTATAAGGCCTCACTCAGAGGCTCCGTAAGTAAAAAATGTATGAGGGAAATACTGAAAGGGAATTTATCTGGTGATAGGAAGTTAGAATCTGAGGCAGCCCTAGGGATAGGTTTCTCTCCAGGACAAGTCTTCTCTTTCTCTCTCTCCCTCTCTCTCTTTCTCTCTGTCTCTCTTTCTCTCTCTCTCTCTCTCTCACACACACACACACACACACACGCACATTCACAAAGGCTCAGAGGCTGTATGATCTTTCATAGTACCTCTGAGAACTCTCACATTTTATAGTTATACACTAAGAAATCATAATAAAATCTTCTATGTTTGCATACCACAATCTAAGTAAGTCTTGAAGATTTGCTTTGTAAACAAGGAGACAAAGGCCCGGGGAGAAGAGACACCACCCAGTGAAAGGAGCCCTAGTTGGGTTTAGTAAACCTGAATTCTGCTCCTGTGTAGGCAGATGGCTTCATCTGGGTTTCAAATTCCTCTTCTGAAAGGGAAGTGACTGGATAGAGATAGGTGATCTTCAAGATGCATTCCACAGTGTAACATGGCTGTGGTCATACAGCTGGTGGATTACAGCCAATTAAGAATCATATCTCCTGTTACCTGGTCCAGTGTTGTGATTTGTTTCATTACGCTACACTGCATTTTCATGTTTAAACTTTTTAAAAATCTCAACCCATTTTTTTCCTCATCTGTTTGGATTGCTGTGAAAACACTTTAAGAAGGCAATATGGTACTGTGAAAAAACTATAAGCGTTGAAACCAAAGAGACAGATTTGGATCTGGGTTTACTGTCAGCTCTGTGATTTTGGAGCAGTTACTTAACCTCTTCCACAGCCTCAGTTCCAGCATCTGTAAGACAGGTATATATAATACCTGCCTTGTATCATTGTTGATAACATTAAATGAGATCGTGTCTATAAGCATCAAAGACAGTATTTATAAACATTCCATCTCACATTTTACATCTCCATGCCTCTTAATTATTTAGGGAGATAAGGAATTACAGCAAAGCATTTATGAACCAAGATGAGGATGAGGCATGTGATGGCTTTATTTTCTGCATAAGTAATATTAGAGACATATTTTAGGTCAATTTTTCTGTTCAAACATTTTCAAAATATCAGTCCACGTTCCTTCTTGAGAAAGCACACACACAAACTTTAGAAAGATTATAACTGAGTCTTCATTGATGATTGAAGATCTTGCTGTGCCTTGGGCTTATTATTTCAAACTTGAATTCAAATCATTCAGCTGCCTTGGAAAAACGTGCAGAAGGTACAGAACTTAGTTGGAATGTGTTGAACTCAGGAAATCTTCTAGAATTTTGTTGTTTGTTTTGAATTGAAATTCTTGTTAACAATTTTCTCTGTGGTTCAGACTTCTAAATAGTACAAACATTCCATTTACAGTTGAGGATCTTGGGTACTGTGCTCTGGTTAAACAAATGATCCACAGAATTTTTTGTTTTTTTTTGAAAGCCTACTTTGTTGAAGGACCTGAACCAGATACCATTTTGGATACGAGCAAATATCAATATTAATATGAGGTTTTAAGGAACATACACACTCATTAATGAGGCAAAACATAAACTCATAAAAAAGTAGCTACAACTGAAGTCAAAAAAATGAGAGAAGGCTTTATAAAGAAGTCAGTACTTGAAATGGGACTTGAACTATGGTAGAATTTGGACCAGCAGTGCTCAGTGGTAGGAGGAATGTTTGATGGAGAAGGATCTTTAGGGCTGAGAGAATAGTTTGAATAAATGCATGGGGATGGGAAAGCTTAGGATATATCTGAGGGACTTTACTTTGTTCGTTTTGGAGATAATTAAGGCTAACATAGATATTTAGTTGAGACGTTCCTAGTTTTTCATAGCATCTACTGAATGTACGGATGTCTTGAAAAGTGTTTCTTAGGCCCTAGAGTGATGAGAAACTGATTTGCTGTGCATTCTTTTGTATGTTAGTTTATCTCTGTGGGCTGATAATATGTAGGTCACAAAAGAAATCATAGGGCTACCAATTTACCTGTTTGTTAGAAGCTAAGACCCATTTCTTGGACATCAGAGATGTCTGGTACACTCAACAGCCTTCCCAGGTTCCATTCTCCTTTCTAGAAAACCTTTAGAGCCACGGGCTAGGTCCTGAGTTTGGGTATCCATTGCCCCTCTGTAAACAGCTCAAGCCAGGAATATGAAGGAGGAGGGCACTAGGTTTCTCTAATGTTCTTTCCATTTGCCTCACTTGCCCTTTGTCAGCCCAATCCTGTGCCCATTCTCATGCTTAAAAACAAGATTCCTTAAATACAAGGTCACGTTTCTCAGAGGGAAAGATAGCATTTCACCTAATGGTCAATGGACTTACATATTCCCTCCTTATAAAAGTGGAAAATGAGGGAAAGTCGGGGGGAAATCCATGCAGAACCCTGGTGTTATGGGACATCTCTCAATCTACTTTGCTGAAGCTAATGCTTTCAGCAGAGGTGAAAAAGGCATAACACAGCAATGTGTATTCCATATTAAAGTATCTGGGTAGTGAGACTGTCATGAAAAATTGCTAGATAGATACTCTTTTGAACATTTCTAAGCATTGATTGATTCTGTTGATATGGTTTGGCTGTGTCCCCACCCACATCTCATCTTGAATTGTAGCTCCCATAATTCCCATGTACTATAGGAAGGACCCCATTGGAGGTAATTGAATCATAGGGGTAGGTTTTTCCCATGCTGTTCTCATGATAGTGAATAAGTCTCATGAGAACTAATTATTTTATAAATGAGAGTTCCCCTGGACAGGCTCTCTTGCCTGCTGCCATGTAAGACGTGACTTGGCTCCTCATTTATCTTCTGCCATGATTGTAAGGTCTCCCCAGCCATATGGAACTGTAAGTCAATTAAACCTCTTTCCTTTATAAATTACCCAGTCTCAGGTATGTCTTTATTAGGAGCATGAGAACAGACTAATTCACTGTTAAGGAGAGAAAACTGAGATTCTCAAACGTGGCTTTCTACATGTAAAGCAAGTCTATGCCAAGTAACATGACAGTTTTGTGTTTTAAAGAAGCAGGTCTTTGATCAGGGACACCTAATGAGGAAGGTTCTCTTCTTGTCTTCTTTTTTTGTTGCTGTTATTTTTCTGTATCTGGCTTCTTTGTTTCTGCCCTTCACTTTCAACCATAATGCACAACTTCTCCCCATTTAATGAAAAACTCCTTTCCTAACATAGCACGGGGTCAGAGCGGTAGAGCTGGGAGGGAACTTAGACATTATTGAAGTCACCCTACTGACTTTTGAGATAAGGAAAATAAGCCCCAGAGAGATAAAATGATTTTCTGACTGTAGAGTGGTAGGGATAGATGTGAATGTTGGGAAGTTATACGATAATTCACAGAGTGTTTTATGGTTTACAGAGTGTTATTACTTATGTGATTGCACATGATCTCATAACACCTGTGATGTAGGTGATATTATTATGTCCATTTTATAGGTGAGGAAACTGAGACCCAGAGCATTCTCCTATAAGGGGAAAGAGTATATACTTTTTCATCAGGGAAACTGCTCATGGCAAAGCCTAGTGACTGTGAAGTGCCAAACCCTGTTCTGAAGGGCTAGGCATACAAAGATTAATAATGACTGCCTCTGCACTCATATCTGTTAGGAGGAGGTTGTTGGTCTCCCCAAAGGCCACACACAGGGCACCCTAATGCTGTCAAAAATTACCTGAACTCTAGAGGAACTGCATCTGGTACAGCCATTTGACTCCCTCTAAGCATGGCCATGTAGAAACTCTGGACAGGGCAACTCTTCTAAAGAGGAACCTACACTTTAAACTGTATAAAATTGAGAGTCGATGTAATGTGAAAAGTGAATAAATTAAGTTGGCTCAAGATCATAGAAGCATTTGTGTTTTAACTGGCCGGGGAAGTTGAGTGGGGATGAATTAGGGGCTTTCAGATCTCGTCTTTTCTATTCTTTTTTGTGAATAGTCCCCATCTCTGTGGCCCTGCTTTTTCAGAGTAACACTCACAAATACATACTCTTTTTATTTTTCATTTTTATTCTTGGTAAAATTATCCGATCAATAACTGCATCATACCTTCATGGATGTTGCAAAATTCTGGAACTTTTGTTTATCCAAGACAAGGGTCAGCAAACCACTGCCTGTGGGCCAAATCTGGCTGCTGCCTGTTTTTATAAGCTTGTGAGTTAAAAATCATAAATCCATATATATATATATATATATATATATATGTATGTATACACCCCCATATATATATATATATATTTGGAGACACTCTGTTGTCCAGACTGGAGTGCAGTGGCGAGATCTTGGCTTACTGCAACCTCTGTCTCTTGGGTTCAAGCTAAGAATACTTTTTATATTTTTTAATGGTTGAAAACAATCAAAATCAGAAAGCTATTTTTTGATGTAAATATAATATTAAAATTTCAATGGCAAAAAATAATGTTTTACTAGAATGCAGCTACTATATATGGCCTGCGGAACCTAAAAATATTTACAGTCCTGCTCTTTACAGAAAATCTTTGCCAATACCTCTCTTACAGCACCAATCATACTGTATGAGAATTCATTCTCTTTATATCCATCTCCCCACCTTGACTTTTGAGCTTATGGAGGGCTCCTCTTTGCTTAAGGTGAGGCTTTAACTCCAGGTGGGCACTCTAAATATTTGTGGGACGGAAGAGAAAATGAATCAATGATGTGGGCTTGGCAGAATCAATTCCTGCTTTGGGGTCTCAGCTTTCTTTTTGTGAAATGAAAGAGTTGGTTAAGGTGACCTCGGTCCCCATCTAGCTCCAACATTCTATATTAAGGTTTCTGTAGCTAAAAATAAATATCATGCTTGGTTCATTGAACTTCAACTTTGAGTTCTCCCTTGCTGATCTGCTAACTATTGGTTGGTTTCCCAGGTCTTTCAGTATCATGAAAGGGATGCCCTTATGAGCTAACTTCCCTGGGCATATTATGTTAGTGTATGTGGTGTGTGCATTGCATACAGTATATAAATATATTACATTAAGAAATCAGTAACTTCCGGGCTGGGCGCGGTGGCTCAAGCCTGTAATCCCAGCACTTTGGGAGGCCGAGAGGGGCGGATCACGAGGTCAGGAGATCGAGACCATCCTGGCTAACACGGTGAAACCCCGTCTCTACTAAAAAATAAAAAAAAAATTAGCCGGGTGAGGTGGCGGGCGCCTGTAGTCCCAGCTACTCGGGAGGCTGAGGCAGGAGAATGGCGGGAACCCGGGAGGCGGAGCTTGCAGTGAGCTGAGATCCGGCCACTGCACTCCAGCCCGGGCGACAGAGCGAGACTCCGTCTCAAAAAAAAAAAAAAAAAAAAAAAAAAAGAAATCAGTAACTTCCTTCTTCATTTCTGCATGTCTTATGTGAATCTAGTGACATGATTTTCTCAGGGTCTGGACATTCTTTTTTTTTGAGATGGAG
Source organism: Papio anubis (assembly GCF_008728515.1). Classification (NCBI taxonomy): domain Eukaryota; kingdom Metazoa; phylum Chordata; class Mammalia; order Primates; family Cercopithecidae; genus Papio; species Papio anubis. The sequence goes on along the minus strand of NC_044987.1, from coordinate 47,989,354 downwards.
TTTCGCTCTTGTTGGCTGGGCTGGAGTGCAATGGTGTGATCTCGGCTCACCACAACCTCCGCCTCCTGGGTTCAAACGATTCTCCTGCCTCAGCCTCCTGAGTAGCTGGGATTACAGTCATGTGCCCACTACACCCTGCTAATTTTGTATTTTTAGTAGAGATGGGGTTTCTCCATGTTGGTCAGGATGGTCTTGAATTCCCAATCTCAGGTGATCCGCCCACCTCAGCCTCCCAAAGTGCTGAGATTACAGGAGTGAGCCACCATGCCTGTCCAGGCCTGGTCATTCTTAAGAATCTGGGACCAGGTGCAATGGCTCATACCTCTAATTCCAGCACTTCGGAAGGCCAGGAAGGGTGGATTGCCTGAGCCCAGGAGTTTAAGACCAGCCTAGGCAACATAGCAAGACCTCATCTCTATTAAAAAAAAAAAGTACAAAAATTAGACAGGTGTGGTGGTATGTACCTGTAATCTCAGCTACTTGGGAGGCTGAGGTGGGAGGATTTCTTGAGCCTGGAGTTCCAGATTGTAGTGAGCTATGATCACACCACTGCACTCCAGCCTGGGTGATGGAGTGAGACTTTGTCTCAAAAATAAAATAAAATAAATAAAATAAAATAGATGTTATAATCAATATCCTTGTATTTGAATCATGACTTTACCTTGTACAAACTGTATACAAGTTATCTTGTGTATATTAATATCTTATGTATATATTCGTATCTTCATCTTGTATATATTAAGACAAATTATTTAATTTTGATTTTCATTTTCCTTAGCTGTCAAATTGGATTGAAAATACCTTCTAGAGCCTGTGTAGTGTAGTGTAGTGGCCTGTGCCTATAGTCCCAGCTACTCTGGAGACTGAGGTGGGAGGATCATTTGAGCCCAGGAGTTTGAGGCTGTAGTGAGCTGTGGTCCTGCCGCTGCATTCCAGCCTGGATGACAGAACGAGATCCTGTCTGTTTAAAAAAAAAAAAAAAAAGTCTGAATGTTTGGAGTTCAGAGACCACATACTGGAGTTATGGCTACTCCCTCACCTCTATGCATCCACACAATAGACTCAGAAAAAAACCCATCTGCCTTTACTTGGAAAATCTCACTACTTAGAAAAACTTACTACTTGGAAAATCGTGTTATTTTCAAACCAAATGGAGATAAAAATGCTTGTGGAAACTTTAAGAGTGCACAGTGCCATTCCCTGAAGTGGTTCAAAGAACACCTTCATCAGGCTGGGTGTGGTGGCTCAGACCTATAATCCCAGAACTTTGGGAGGCCAAGATGGATGGATGGTTTGAGCTCAGGAGTTCAAGACCAGCCTGGGCAACACAGCAAAACCCCGTCTCTGTTAAAAAAAAAAAAAAAGTAAAACACACACACAAAAGACAAAGAACACCTTCACGAGGCAAGGTCAGGGCCAGACATAATATCAGTGTGATTTGATTTAAACCATTATCCTGGACTGTTTCCTCCCAGAAATGTCATTGCCTCTCTTCAACCCCATCATTGTTAAAAAATGGACAGAATCTTAAGAGTTGAGACATATGTGACCTAAGGAAATGTACTTGCTTATAAATATGGTCCTATGAAGTCTGCCTGTACTGAAGCCAAGAGCAGCTCTCAAGCAATAGACAAAATTTCTTTTCCGGACTCTTTTGTTATTTGTTCTACCCTTTCCTCCCAGATTTCTAACACTGTTCACTGATTATCATGGGCCTCTGCTATGATGTACCCAGTGTGGAAAACATCTAAGCCTTCAGTTCAGTATCTCCCTTCCCTTCTCACTACCCTTAAAAGGAGGGTAGCAAGGTATAGTGGAAAAGAGTAAAGCACTAAGACTCAAATAAATCTGAGACCCAGCTCCTCCATTTGTTGATGGAGCCTCAGTTTCTATAATCTACTAACACTTGTTATCTCCTACCTCTACTAATCATCCCTGAGTCCCTTACTGTCAAGAACCATGCATTATTTCTTCTTTTTATCTCACACTACTTAGTGTATAGCATGCAGCAGAGGCTTGACACATGCCTCTGGAGTAAAATTGAACCGACTTGACATCTAATCTTGCATGGATCATGAAATGTGGAATGTCTGTGCTAAAAGGAACCCAAAGACCTACCCAGTTCAGTGTCTGCAAATGGAAGGCAGATGCAACCCACTCCCCTCTTCTGTGCTAAATGGACAGAAATGACTAAATAGTCACAATATTCTTTCTAGCGGAGTGTATTTCCTGACCTAAGCTTCACCATTTTCAATGGCGCTCCCTTGGAGGCCACTGCTGAAATTAGCACTGGAGAAAAAAAACCTATGTACCACTCTGGACTGAGTATAACTTGCACTTTATAAATGAAGAAACCCAGACCTAGATAGGTGATATGATTTGGCCAAGGTCACACAACTAATTGTAGGGTGAATTCAAAATAGAACGTAGGCAGCCTCCATATCCACAGATTCCAAATCAGAGGATTAAACTAAAAACAGATTTAAAAAAATTCTGAAAAAAGTTTTTAAAATAACACAATAACAAAACATAATACAAATGTAGGCTGGTCGTGGTAGCTCATGCCTGTAATCTCAGCCCTTTGGGAGGCCAAGGTGGGTGGATCACTTGAGGCCAGGAGTTCGAGACCAGCCTGGCCAACATGGCAAAACTCTGTCTCTACCAAAAATACAAAAATTAGCTGGGCGTGATGGCATGTGCCTGTAGTCCTAGCTACTTTGGAGACTGAGACATGAGAATTGCTTGAATCCGGGAGGCAGAGGTTGCAGTGAGCTGAGATAGAGCCACTGCCCTCCAGCCTGGGTGACAGAGTAAGACTCTGTCTCAAAAAAAATAAAAATAAAAAATAAAATAAAATATAGTATAACAACTGTTTACAAAGCATGTATTTGTATTAGGTATTATTAGTAATCTAGAGATGATTTAAAGTACACAGGAGGATGTGCATAGGTTTATATAAGGGAATTGAACATCTGAGGATTTTGGTATTCATGAGGACTCCTGGAGTCAAACTTTCCCCGCAAGCCCTGTGCATACCTAGGGACTGTATAGGTCTCCATGCTGTCCTTCCAATGCTCTATCCACAGCTTAACATTTGGATTCTAACAGAAGTCTCAGTGCCTTCAAGGCAAGGAGTGAGTACTGGGGAGAATTTCTAGCAAGGACAAATGAGCTTTTTGGTGGGAGTGGTGGGGTGCTTGGCAGACAGGAGAGCCTTAGAGTCATGTGGATACCTTCTTGGTATTTCAGAAGGCAAGTCAATTGCTCAGCACACTTTCACTGAAGGCCTCTTCCAGGTACAGATGCAAGGCCTTAGAGGCATAGATAGATAAAAAGAGGACTCTGCCCCGGGGCTTATAGACCAATAAATAAACACTGAAAAAAAAGAAAAACAGAATGATAAGTGAACTAACAGAGATATGCCTAGACCCTTGCAAGGGCAAAAGGACATGACCACACATTGCCCAGAGAAGTCATAGGGAGCTTAACTGAGGAAGTAGCATCTGAGTTGATTATTTGAAGAGAAGTCACAGTTTTCCCAGGAAATTAAGAAGGAAAGAGTGTTCCATCACAGAGAACTGTGTGTGCAATGGCAAAGGGCTGGGATAGAGACTGTCATATACTGACAACAGCAAAGAGTTCTGTGTGCAATGAGTTCCAAGTGTGTGATGAATGGGGGCGGAGAAGAGAAGGGAATGAGGGCAATGTCCAATGTCAGGAGAGGGATCTAGAGAGAGAAGCAACACCTGCTTTGAAGGAGTCTACAAAGTCTGATAAGACATGCGTAAATCATTTATAACGCATAGTAGAATGATCCAGTGTTTTTCAGAGGATCAAAGGAAGTGGAGAGCTCAGAGAAGGGAGAGATGACTTTTCACTGGGAGTTAGGGATATATTACTGATAAGTCAATCAGGGTTCAAATTGATCCTCTTTTCAAGTAGAAGTTAAAAATCTGCAATACAATTACTTGCCCAGTCGTGTTCTCATTGGGTCATACCTTTAACTTGATAGACCTGATCCTAAGTCCCAACACACTGCCCAGTGGGGTGCCCATTCCCATTACATAACATATTGTGTGTTTTCTTCACCACTCTGTTACCCAGTGCCTACAACAGTGCCTGATGCCTAGCAGGTGCTGAATAAATATTTGTGGAATCAGTCTTTTAAATGATATATTTTTATTATGGCAACTACACACTCTAGATTTTTCCCAGTGTCTTAAAAAATCTGTCTCCCTTGGGAGGCCGAGGTGGGTGGATCATGAGGTCAGGAGTTCAAGACCAGCCTGACCAACATGGTGAAACCCTGTCTCTACTAAAAACACAAAAATTAGCTGGGCGTGGTGGCATGTGCCTGTAATCCCAGCTGCTTAGGAGGCTGAGGCAAGAGAATCTCTTGAACCTGGGAGGCGGAGGTTGCAGTGAACCAAGAAAAAAAAAAGTCTGTCCCTTAGTTGCCATTAGTACCACTGTATTTGTCGTGCATCTGGATTTCTGACTTAGAAAATACGGTAATAGAACCCACAGCTACAATATAGAAAAGCTTCATTCTCATTCTCAGAAACTCCCCCTATGCGAGCTGGAATTTTCGGGAGGGAGGTGGGAGAGAGGTATGGTTTAGTAAGAGCACACCATTTCCAAGCTGGAGGCCTCAGCCACTCCCTGCTGCACAGTTGGCTGCCCATGCAGTCTTGGACCAAGTCATCTTGTCGTCTTGTTCTTTGCCCACTGAACACATAGGCTTTGAGAGTCTTGGGTGAAAGTGGAAAGCATTCGCATCTTGAAAAGGATGTAGTTGGGGCACTTGTGTCCTTGTTTGTTTCTTTCCAGAGCTCTGGCTGCTCTATTGGAAAAGGTAAACTTTCAGATTTGCAGGGATGAAAAAGTGTGTTGCTTTACAAACTTAGCACCTACCTGATACTCCCTGGAATGTAACATTTAATGTGTTTGATTATCATGGTCAAATGAATTATCAGTGAAAATCATTATCAACTAAATATGTTCTTTCTTTTTTTTTTTAACAAAAGATTCCAACTTTTTTTAGTTTTAGGTTCATATGCCAAGTTTTTTTGAGCTGAGGAATAGGCTTGCTTTATATTCTTACCTTTTACAGTCTCTACCTCTACCTCTCCTTAAAAATTTTGAATCCCTTCTGTATTTAGGAAGTAATAGAGAAGGCTGTCTTTCCTAATGGTTTCACCAGCCTCTCATCAACCGAAACTGAAAGCCTTTGGAATTCTCTCCACCATTTCACCACTACATTCTTGAGCCCTCTTGATTCTATCCCCAGATTATTCTTACATGTATTCCCTCTTGTCCAGCACCTTAATTGAGGTTCTCAGACTGAGTTATTCTAACTGCCTTTTAACCAATCTCTCTGACTCCAAGATCTCCTTATCAAGCCAGCCTTTGCACTGCTACAAAACTAACCTCCCTAAAACACAAGTTACATTATGGCTCGCTCTTCCTTTCTGGGCTAATCCTTATAACACAGGGAATAAAATGCAAAATTCTAGCATGCTATTCAAGGCCACCTCAAGTCTTGACAATGCTTTATGAGCCTAACCTCTGGAAAATGAAAAATAAACAGAAGAAAAATAAATTTATAAAATAAGCTGGATATAGTACATAAAATCTGTGTCCAAAAATCTACTGCAAAAAGTGTGTGTGTGTGCATACAAATATACACATAGATAGATAGAGATATGTATACTACACACAATGTTATAAATGATTAAGATTTCTAGACAAGCCCATACAAATCTATTTAATGTATAATTTGGAAACAAACTACTGTGCATGGGCCACAAAAATTACTCTGCAATGCCAATAAATAAAATAGAAAAACCATTAAAATTTAAAATAATTTTTAAGAATATATCTTGACCACTGACCCTTGAGATGACAAGATGGACAGACAACTCCATTTGTCTTTATAGCTAACTTTTACAATGTGCTTACAATATGCCAGGCCATATTCTAAGAGCTTTACAAGCATTAGCTTTACAAGTATTTGATCTCACAACAACCTTACAAAATAGATACTATTTCTCTGTTTTGTAAACAAGGAAACTGAGGCATGGGGTAATTAACTTGCCCAAAGTCAGATGCAAAGTGGTAAAGGTGGGATTTGAATTCAGACAGCTTGGTTCCAAAGTTCCCACTGCTTAAATTAGTATAGCCATTATGGAAAACAGTATTAAAGTTCCTCAAAAAATTAAGCATAGAACTACCATATGATCCAACAATCTCACTACTGGGTATATATCCAAAGGAAATGAAATCAATAAATTAAAGAGATATCTGCACTCCCATGTTTACTACGGCATTATTCACAATTGTCAAGATGTGGAATCAACTTAAGTGTTCAACAATGGATGAATATGGATGAAGAAAATGTGGTATATATGTATATATACATATATATATACCACATTGGAATACTATTCAGCCATAAATAACGAAATCCTGCCATTTGCAACAACATGGATGAATCTGGAACACATTATGTTAAGTGAAATAAACCAGACGTAGAAAGACAAACAGCACATGTTCTTACTCATATGCAGAATTTTAAAAAATTGATCTGTGGCTGGGTGCAGTGACTCAGGCCTATAATCCTAGCACTTTGGGAAGCCAAGGCGGGAGGATCTCCTGAAGTCAGAAGTTCGAGACCAGCCTGACTAACATGGTGAAACCCCGTCTCTACTAAAAGTACAAAATTAGCCAGGCATGGTGGCACACGCCTGTAAACCCAGCTACTGGGGGAGGCTGAGGCACGAGAATTGCTTGAACCCAGAGACAGAAGTTGCAGTGAGCCAAGATTGCACCACTGCACTCTAGCCTGGGCGACAAAAGTGAGACTCTGCCTCAAAAAATAAACAAATAAGTAAAAATAAAAATAAAGATAAACAACCAAAGTTTCCACATTTAATGACAATTCTATCTTGAAAGCCACTGTAGAGTTACCAGGAAGAGCTAGAGCTGTTTAATGGTGGAGAATGTGCAGGAAGTGTCTAAAACTGTCAGGGCTAGACTGACTGGGGAATAAAACTGGGTAGTCAGGATTGGGTATTGGGTACATGATGTTTTACTGAGGTAATTTTAGTGCCAGTGATATTTCAATGTTCACAATTCATTACTGTAAAGAATAAATTATTAAATTTTCAACTTTTACAAAATCATCAAATAATCTGTGTAAATAATCTCCTTTATGTCAAGATGAAGTGAGGGTCAGATAAGGAATTCAGGAATGTGGCTGGACACAGAGATGTGGTGAGAGATGTTGAAGCTTATGAATGGGGTAAGGTTGTTACCCATGTCATTTGTTCATTTTTTAAAAGTGAAACCAATTTCTCTGACTCTAAGATCTCCTAATCCAGCCAGCCTTTGCACTGCTACAAAACTAACCTCCGTGAAACACAGGTGAGACTATGGCACTCTCTTCCTTTCTGGGCTGCTCCTTATTGGCTTGATTTTTAGGGTCCAGTATATCTAAAGTGTCAAAACAAAAAATTATTACTTCAGAGGGACATGCAAGAGGAAGAGGTTAAGCACTGAGTGCTAACCACAGTCTGCCTTGGGCGAAGCAGAGAGAAGCCTCAGGCCAAATGATAGAAGGGAAGTTGCTTTCTGTTCTGGTTGCTGGAAAGGGCAAAGAATCAAAACACCACTTTTGCAATGAATGATTTTACAAAATTGCAATAACTGTGACAAGACCTGAAAGACAAAACGAATTTTTGAAACATCTTCATGCAGTATCTTTTTGCTTTGAAGTATTCCCCATTTGAAAATTGGGATTATTTGATGAGGTAGCATCATCTCTGGTATCAAGACAAATACCAAGACAAATCTTGGTGTGTCAAGACAAATAAAATATTGTGAGAAAATTGGGATACAGAACCAGGTTCAAATCCAGGCTCTACCACATGTCAGCTGTGTGTTTTCAGGCAAATCTTAACCTCACTGAATTGCAGTTCTTTCATTAATTAAAGGAGAATAATTTTACAACCTGAGCCTTACGATTGTTAGGGTGCCTCAGCTAGTCAGCATTCAGTAAATATTCAAATATTCATCAAATAGCAAGAGTTGTTAGTGGGATTATAGTCGATTCTTTATTTTATGTCTCTGTATTTCTTAGATTGTGTACCATGAATATATGTTGTTTTTGTAATTAGAAAGAAAAATAAAACATATTCTTTTTAAAAATGAAGACCAGAGGGCTGGGCATGGTTGCTCATGCATTTAATCCCAGCACTTGGGGAGGCCAAGGCAGGAGGATCACTTGAGCCCAGGAGTTGGAGAGCAGCCTGGGCAACATGGCAAAACCCTATTTCTATCAAAAATACAAAAATTAGTGAGGCATGGTGGTGTACGCCTATAAATCCCAGCTACTTGGGAGGCTGAGGTAGGAGGATAGTTTGAACCCAGGAGGTGGAGGTTGCAGTGAGCCGAGATCGCACTACTGCACTCCAGCCTGGGCAACAGAGCCACACCCTGTCTCAAAAAAAAAAAAAAAAAAAAAAAGGCCTGGTGAGGTCACTCATGCCTATAATCCCAGTGCTTTAAAAGGCCAAGGAGGATCGCTTGAGGCCAGAAGTTCAAAACCAGCCAGGGAAATGTAGACCTCATCTCTACAAAAAATGGAAAAAAAAAAAAATTTAATTGGGTGTGGTGACACACACTTGTAGTCCTAGCTATGTAGGAAGCTGAAGCAGGAGGATCTTTTGAGCCCAGGAGTTGGAGGCTGCCGTGAGCCATAATCATGCCACTGCACTACAGCCTGGGCAACAGAGCAAGACCCTATCTCAAAAAAAAAAAAAAACAAATTAAAGATGAGGGGCATAATTTCTCATATTTTTACATTCGCTCTCCCCACCCTTGTCTCTTTTATGTCTCTTTCTGCTGTTATAAAGAGTGCATCCTGTCTATACAGCGATATTCAGAAGGTACCATAGAATGACAGTCATTCTCTATTCTCCAGCACAGTGCTTTTGGGGTCAGCTGACTCTATCCAGGCCTGCAGTACTGAAATGAGGCTCAGATCAGGGTGGTAGCTGTGTCCATGGGAGATCTGTTCTCTCGATTACATATCGATTCCTATCCCACCATTTCCTCAGTTTGACACTAAGCTGGATGCTCCCAGCCATCCCCAGTCCTCAGAGAACTGTATTTTTGCCTTCTAGTTTCATTTATTCAGCACCAAGGCCTAGTGGCACTGACATGGCTGCAGGAGTCAAGCCTGCAGTTGGTCTTTGGAAAACAGGGAGAGTGTGGGCGAGTGCATTAAAGGAAGCAAAGCTCTGGAAGGAAACCAGCTTCTAATCTTGACGCCACCCCTGGTTCTCTTCTTTTCTTTATAATTTTAGGTTTGTGGGTCCCAGATCTCCATATTTGCCTTCTGGAGCTGCTTTAGCAATAAGAAAAAAGATGAATGAGGAAATTAGGGCCAAGTTACTCCAGCCCCATGAAGCACCCCAGCACCAGGAAGCATAACCTGAGGCTCCATCACATTTGGAGCTGCCTGCTTTGCAGTGGCCCACCCTTCTCGTGCAGAGGGCCTATTTTCAGAGTCACAGAGGTTGGGAAGGAGCCAAAGGGCCAAAGTCTTTCTGAATATGTGGGCTTTGGGAGTGCAAGGTGCCCATGATCAGAGTCCTCTCAAACCCGTTGCTGCTCGCTTGTTCCCATCTCAGTAAACGTTGCTGCCATCCACCAGCTGCCCAAGTCAGAAATCTAGGAGTTGCTTTGGACCACCTACCTTTCTTCACAAGTCACATCGAAGTATACACGCAATCCCGCTTACTCTACTTTGTAAAAGTGGCCCTTGAAGCCACCCACTTCCCACTTCCAACTAGTGGAGACAAATATGCTCTTCTGTCTCTATAACTGGTATCTCCCAAATAGGACAATTGTTTAAATGCCTGCTAGTCCTAAATAACAGCAAGAGAGCATAAGGTCACACAGATAGTGACACATAGATCCAGAGGGGGAGTGCAGGCTTCTGATTCCTAGTCCAACACTCCTTCTGGATTTGTTCATTTGTTCAGTATGCTGTATTGAGCCCTTAAGAGATGCCAGACACACTTAACTCTGGGGTTTCTCCAGGGTCACCTCTGAGGTGACTTCCCATATTGGATTATGGTTTTCTGCCTGTTATTTTATGTCCCTTTGCTCTGGCATATCACAGAGTAAGGCATCCCTCAGACCCCTGCTGGACCTCTCATCCTAGCATTCCACAAGTTGGCTTCTGTGTGGCCTTACTCACAAACAGCTTCTGAGCTATGGGGCCAACAGAAAATACACACATTGAGGCATTTCTCCAGAGGAAGAAACTATGTGAGTCAAACATTTAAGCCACAAGTAAGTGCAAATATTTCCCTCTAGACCAAACTTCTCTACATAGGAAAGGGGAACAGGAAGGTTGATCTGGGTTCAGTTTTCATTCCCATCACACTCCATGACATCTTGGGAAGGAGGAGCTCACAGCATAAGTCCTTAGCATATCCAGAATTCAGTGATTCATTTAACACGTTAATAAAGGTGTGTCATGTGCCAGGCATCAGTATGGGTTCTGGGAACACAGTGCTCTGTCACACAGATGGAGATTCTGTCCTAGGGGATTTTGTAGACTCACACAATTGGACCTAACCTACTACTTAGTTTCCTTTTAAATACATTCATTTTTGAATGCCGTATTCACAAATTTCCAATAAAGGATTGTAGAATCATAGAATACAGGAGACACGAAGGAGATATTCATTTAACCCCATGCCTCTCTCCACTTAGTCAATGTTTAAATCCCTTTCCCAATATCCCTCTCAAGTGATCATGTGATTCCTCCTTGGACACCTCCAATGACAGAGGATTTCCTGCCTCCAAGGTGATCTATTTTACTTCTAAACAGCAGTAGGGGTTAAGTGTTCTTCCCTGTGTGAAGCCAAAGTCACTTTCCCTAAAACTTGTATTGCATTCTGCCCTTTGGGCCTATACAGGACAAGACAGTCTCTTCCATTCTGAATGGGCCCTAGCTATGTGAGGATGGTTGTTATGGTGCCCAAGCATTCTACAGACATCTCCCCTTGATGCTCCCTCTCCCCATGAACACGGTTTTGAGCTCATCCTCTAGTGAAATGGCCAACAGAGCCACCCTCCCCTGCCCAACTCTGTGGAAGGGCCTTCACGTAAACAATATTTTCCTCGATTCTCCCACATTAAGTTCAGGTATCATGCCCCTATAGAGCATCCTTCTCTCACCTCTACAATACCCCATCACTTGTGTAACTCTGTGTGTAGCATTGAAACAAGCAGGCAAACTAGAGCTAATAATATTGAGCTTTCAGGGTGGCTTTGATTAAAAGAGGTAATGAATGTTGAATCAAACACTGCAACAAGTATTGATTGAACACTCATCCTGCACGGACACTGTGCTGAGCTCTGTGTGTGACACCATCCTGAGGAAGATAGAAAAGGCCTCTAACCTTATGGAACTTTTAGCCTACATCCTGAACATAAGCCCCTCTCCAAGGCTTGTACAGTTTTAACCAAAGCCAGGGGTCCTCAGAAGCAAATCTCCATGACCTAAGCTGAAAGCTCAAAAATGGTACCATTATTATTGTCATCATGATGAACATAGATACAACCATATTAATGCCAATAATGCCTTTAGATGTTACAATTTCCCTGCAACAATAATACTTTTGGAAACCTAGGAAAGTCCATAGTGGTATTTCTTATGAATAACAACCATGATATCACCTATTGCCTCATTTTTTCTTACTAGAAACTCCGTATTTCCCATAAATCAAGGAGTTTTATAATAAATGATCTGGGTTAGCTTCTACTGAGTGACTGTTCTAATCTGGATCACTTTTCCCACCTTGGTCAAACCAAATGTGAGATTCTAGTGCAAAGCAGCAGTTTTATAGAGGGAAGTGCACTTGCACTTACAGGTATGGTGCCAGGCGCCTTTCCTCCTTCCACTGTCTGCTAGTCATTATCCTGACCACAGTTCTCTTCGGCCATCGTCTTATTCAGCATGCTACAGTTGACAGAATTCGCATCAAATATTAAGGAGGCTTTCAGCTTTTCCAAAAGCTGTGCCTTGGCTTCCTTATCATTTCACATTACGGCTTGCACATTGTTTGGTCAGGGAACTGATGGGAATGGAAGTTATTTACTGTAAAATACGTAGTCTCTTACTTCAGTTGAAACCACTGTTCTTCCTGTTTCTCTGGTACTGTCAGATAATCCACCATTTTGGGTGGGGTGTGCATGAAACCACTACCTAACATATGAGTAGGGGAGGGAAGTGACCACAGGATATCACTATCTGTGTCAGAAGAGTGGCAAATATTTAGCAGGAAGCACTTCACATTTACTGGTAAAGCAGAGTTGTATATCTGGGAAGATGGTCCATGGCCACCATGTTACTAGGATGAGAGTTAAGGTCTCTTTCATTAAGCCTCATCCACTGCCCCTATATGCTGACAAGATTTATTAATACTATCTACGCCTTTGGATATTAATCATAATTTTTGTTTTGAGATAGAGTTTCACTCTTGTTGGCCAGGCTGGAGTGCAATGGCGAGATCTCGGCTCACCACAACCTCCGCCTCCTGGGTTCAAGTGATTCTTCTGCCTCAGCCTCCCGAGTAGCTGGGATTACAGGCACGTGCCACCATGCCCAGTTAGTTTTTTATTTTTAGTAGAGATGGGGTTTTTTCATGTTGGTCAGGCTGGTCTCGAACTCCCAACCTCAGGTGACCTGCCCACCTTGGCCTCCCAAAGTGCTGGGATTACAGGACTGAGCCACCACGCCTGGCCTATTAATCATAATTTTATCCATGTGGCTAATATTATCTACAATTAGCCTGGCATTGTGCTTGGCACTTTTTGTACTCTATCTCACTCAATCTGCACAATAAATCTTATGTGGTAAGCATGGTTATTCTGTTTTCACATGAGAAAACTTGTTCAGAAAGGGCAAGTGGGTTGCTCAGGGTAACTTTAGTAAGATTCAGGCCCAGTGTGGTGATGCACAGAGCCTGACATCTTTTCACTCTCTTACTTTACCACCCTGTACACATGAATCCCAATCCAGAAAAGAGGAGGCCCCTCTCAGAATGCCCTTCCTTCCATACTTGTTCACTTCCTCCCGTTATTTGTGTTTTTATCTCCTACACAGGCTTGCAAGTTCCAATGAGGGGAAGATGCCATTCATCTTTGTAGTCTTCCCAGAGAATAGAATACGATAGTGTCTCAAAAAATGCCAAGTGAAAGCACACACACAAACCAGAATATAATGCTATAGCTGGAATTTCCGGCTCCTAGTTCAAAATTGAAGAAAGACTTCCTTCTTAAGTTTAATAATGAATCAAATCTTATGTAGCCTATGTGATATTAATAGTAGCCTTGCAGTGACTGAACAGTAAAACCCCTTTTTCACTGTGGCTCCAAATTGCACATCCTCTTGGTGTCCAAAGCCAAAGAGAATAAAAATCCTCCCACCCAGAGTGTGCCACTCAAAAGTAGCTGAGTCAAGACATGCAGTTTCTCAAATGCGAGTAGAAAAACTTTCCGCTCTACATGAATAGGAGAAGCTTCCCCAGAAGCACAAGAAACTGGTGGGAGTCATTGTGCAAAGAGCATAAGAGGAGAGATCTCCTCTCTATATACAAAGTTGGCTTTGCTGGGACCAGATGCAGACTGAGAGGCAGTGTTCTCAGCCATTAGTATTTAAGATCCTGACACCTGAAAATCCTCATTCCAATTAGAATGGAAGAAACATGCAAGAAATAGGTGCACGGGGATCAGCAAGCCAAGAAAGAAAGTGGACTGGGATGGCAATAACTCTTCAAATTTATGGAGGGCTTCCTATGTGCAGGCACTTACTTTATTAGTTTTAGTATTTGTAACAATTTGAGGGGTAGATCTATTTTGCAGATGTAGAAATGAAGCTGTAGAGAAGTAACCTGCCCAAGTTTTCCTTGTTGGTAAATGTAGAGCTGAGAGAATTGAACTCAATTGTCTGACTCCAAAACCTAAGTGCTTAACCATTAATACTAATCATTAACTACACTTAACTAACCGTTTCCTCTTTTCCTCAGTGAGCAGGGACTGGAGGTTACATACAAGAACTCCACTGCATATTCTTTATTGTCCTTATTTACATTATGAAAAAACTAAATGTACAGTCCTCATTCTGTAAAATGGATGCAGTCATTCAAAATTAATCTTTTTGTTGCCAATTTCAGTCCTGGGCTAACAACCTCCACTAGATAATGTACAGAGACACCTGGACTCAGTGTCTCCACACTGACAATTTTATTCAAGAAACTCGTGTCCAGAATGGCTGACCAGATAAGCAGCAGCCGTTATGCGCTGGAGCCTGATAAGAAATGTTGCTTGAGGCCGGGCAGGGTAGCTCATGCCTGTAATCCCAGCACTTTGGAAGGTCAAATCCAAGGCGGGTAGATCACCTAAGGTCAGGAGTTTGAGACCAGCCTGGCCAACATGGTAAAACCGTGTCTCTACTAAAAATTAGCCAGGCCTGGTATTGTGCTCCTGTAATCCTAGCTACTTAGGAGACTGAGGCATAAGAATCGCTTGAACCTAGGAGGTGGAAGTTGCAAATTTTTTTTTAAAAAGCTGCTTATTTCACTTATATTGGTAGAGTGGATTATAGTCTACCATGCACTTCATATCTATTATTTCATTTGGTCCTCTAAAGAATATTATGAGATAGATAAAATAAGTAATATTATCCCTATTATATATATGAAGAGGCTCACTTAGAATTACAAAATTAGAGCCAGGTGCAGTGGTTCACACCTGTAATCCCAGCACTTTGGGAGGCCGAGGTGGGCAGATCACCTGAGGTCAGGAGTTCCAGACCAGCCTGGCAAACATGGTGAAACCCCGTCTCTACTAAAATACAAAAATTAGCCGGTCGTGGTAGCAAGCGCCTGTAATCCCAGCTACTTGGGAGGCTGAGGCAGGGGAATCACTTGAACCCAGGAGGCAGAGGTTACAATGAGCCGAGATCATGCTAGTGTACTCCAGCCTGGGCAATAGAATGAGACTCTGTCTCAAAAATAAATAAATAAAATAAAATTAGAAAGTGGTGGAACTGGGACTCTAGTTCAGGAGGACTTCGAGTTCAGGTCCTGATAATCCAAAACCCAAATAAACAAACTTCTAGCCCTTTAGAAATATGGATGGAACCACGCTCAAATCTTGATGTTATCACACAAGTCTATCAGCTTCACACATCACTATCACATCTGCCGAATAAGGATGAGGATATCTGCTTTGCAGGATTGTTCAACTGAATGAAATAATGTAGGTAAAACCCTTTCAATAAAGTAGTGAACAGAACAGACATGGATCCTGTCCTCCTGAAGTTTATAGTCTGGAATCAGGAGGTGGGGAATAAGAATAAAACATTCAATAATACACACTTAACTATCAAGTTATACGAATAAGAAGTGTTGTAAGGGAAAAATGCAGAGTGCTATGCAAGTGCACAGCGGGGTGACATAAGTTAGAGTGTGATCCAGAGAGGCTTCCCTAGGCAGTGACAGCTAAGCTGAGACAAGAGGATGCAGGACAATAAGCCAGGTGACATGGGGAAGTGTGAGGCCATGGGTGTGGGTGTCGGTTAGAGCAGAGAGTGTTCCAGGCAAAAGAAGCATTTTTGAAGAAGTGTGGTGCCCATGAGAAACAAAGGAATTACTTGTGGGGCTGGAGTGTAAAGAGACCTAAGAAGAAGATGTGACAGGATGTTGGTGAGGTTGGCAGCCTTCATGCCATGTGGGGCCTTGTTGGTCAAGTTTAAAATTTTGAACTTTATCCTAACAGCAATGGGAAACAACCAAAGGGATTTAGGCAAGGGGGCAACATGAACAGATTTGAGCTTTACAAACTTTCAATTCCTAACTAGGGAAAGTTGGGATCTTTTTAAAACTTTTCCTTTGGCCGGGTGTGGGGGCTTACACCTGTAATCCTAGCACTTTGGGAATCTGAGGCGGATGAATCGCCTGAGGTCAGGAGTTCAAGACCAGCCTGGTCAACATGGTGAAACCCCGTCTCTACTAAAAATACAAAAATTAACTGGACGAGGTGGCAGGCGCCTGCAATCCCAGCTACTCAGGAGGCTGAGGCAGGAGAATCACTTGAACCTGGGAGGCAGAGGTTGCAGTGAGCTGAGATTGTGCCATTGCACTCCTGCCTAGGCGACAAAGCGAGACTCCATCTCAAAAAATAAAAACAACAACAACAAAAAACTCTTTTCTTTATTTTTTGAACAAACACTTCCTTAGTACCTCTTACATTGCAAAGACAGCAATAGGCTGTTTGTTTCAAATGTAGAATCCAAAGACTTCGAATGGGGCAAGAACCAACACGTCCCTTTAAGGAGCTAGGACATGTCACCTCAAAGGCTGCCTCTGTTCCCGCCACCTAATGCAGTTGCTTCTTACTCTAAGCAAGAAGTAACCTCCAAATCCTAAAAGTACATTAAGAACCAGTGGGACATTTCTGGGAAGCTCATTTATTTGTTCTTTTCATTGAGCAGACAAATATAAGCGTCAACTATGTACCCAGCACTGTACTGGGTGCTGAGGGTACAAGATTGATAAGATGGAGGTCCTGTACTTTAAGAACTCATGGTTTGGGGTCGAGGTAGGCCAGAAAAATAACAGTCCCAACAAAGTAGAATCTGTTAAAAAACCAAGAGGGAGTTGCTCACGGAACCTAGAGTGAGGAAAGCTTTAGAAGAGGTGATTAGCACCTAATGTGTGCTCAGTAGCTGCAAACTGAGTAAATTAAAGTTTGAGCTGAGTCTTTAAACTCTTAGCAGGCAGAATAAGAGGAGTAGGGAATGAACAAGATCATACATATCAGAAGAGTGGCTTTTGAGATTATTTTATCAGCAGTAAACTGGATGGGTTGAAAGGGAGAGATTATAGGCAAGGAGATCAAGTAAAAACCTGGAGCAGTGATCCTGCTGAAAATTGAAGAGGACTTCATGTGCACTCAGCAGTAATTGGGACTGTTCTCAGTTTGCCTAACCTTAACTTGAGCTCGGTGGTACAGTGTATGGCTTATAATTGTTATTTGCATCTCCCCATGAATGCATGCCTGTTCTCCCTCACTAGGGTGGAGACTGTGTCATTGACTGAAATCTTTACATTACTTAATTCTGTGCCCTGCACCGCATGCATCCCCATCAAAATTGGGTTGATGATTGGATTCCTTGAGATGCGTGGGAGTAGGAGAGCTGGAACAAGGGAGGAGGGAGAGGAAGGGAACCAGGGCTGGCAATGAGGGTCAAAAAGGATTTCATGTTATCTTAAATTTTTTTCACAAGTGTAATGATGCCTTTATGTGTTCATGACTTAATTAAATAGTTTTTTAAGGTAATAAAATCATTAAGAATATGCAGTATTGCTTTTCACTGCTTTTCTATTTTTCTTTTTCCTTTTTGTTTGTTTGTTTGAGATGGGATTTTGCTATGTTGCAAGCGGGAGCACAGTGATGCAATCATGGCTCGCTGCAGCCTTGACCTTTCAGGCTTAAGAGATCCTCCCACCTCAGCCTCTTGAGTAGCTGGGACCACAGGGGTGGGCCACCACGTCCAGCTAATTTTTTTTATAGAGACGAGGGTCTCACTATTTTGCCCAGACTGGTCTTGAACTCCTAGCCTTAAGCAATCCTCCTGCCTCAGCCTCGCAAAGTGTTGAGATTACAGGCATGAACCACTGTGCCATGCCCAGTAGTGCTTTTAACAGTGAAAAGTCTGAAGTACCTAAGTATTCAGCAAGAGAAATATTACCAAATCAATCATGATACAATTTCAATGGCAGAATTTAACAAAAATAATGTTGTTGAGGTATATTCACAGATATAAAGAAGTTAGTAATTTATAGTTCCACTTAAAAGTAAGTAGATATTAATTATTATATTCTGAATTATCCCATTTTTGTTAACAAATATATGCACAAAACGGTTTAAGATACTTTCATATAAGAAGTTTACATAGTTTCTACATCAGCGGGATTCTGTTGTGCTTTCTTTTACTTCTCTATTTCCTAATTTTTAAATAAAAAATAAATAGTAAGAAAACCCCAATTTTAAAAAAATGTAAATGAAATGAGAAAACTGAACTAGGAACAAAGAGAGCAAGAAAGCTAAGAGGAAAAAGTGTACGATGGTGCCATGGTGGATGAGGATAATAAAGTAGAGAAAAGACGTTCTTGGAATTGTTTTTTTGAAAGAGATTTTCTTATTTTCCATAAAGTTAAAGGGAAAAATATTTTTGTTCTCAGAGTTTTTCAGTGTGCTTTCCAAGCCATCAGATTCCTAAATATAACCAAAGTTGATGATTTTACAAGTAAGCCAATATAAACATAGTAGATGTTTATATTTCGACATTAACAACGTGACATTGGAGCTGCAAAAGATCTTCCCAATTGGCCATATTTTATTTTTCTCAAAAGTTTCCATTTTCAGTCCCCTATTAAAATACACCCAGTCCCCCCGTCTCCGACCCCCCCTCCACCCCTTTGTGGCTTTAAAATTTCAAGAAAAGGCAGAACCAGATTAACAGAGTGACACTGGACAGAGCATGTGGAATAAAGGAGCAAGAGTGAGATGGTAGAAGGTTAAGCATTTGGGGAGGAAGAGGAAGAGAAGGATTTTTTGCAGAGCCTTGCCTCAAAGAGGTACTACTACTCAAACTTAGTCACATCATGTAGGCTCTTGTTAACATGCAGATTATGATTCCGCAGATCTGGGTGGGACTCCCTGGTGATACCCATGCTTACTGGTCCATGGACAACTTTGAGCAGCAAGGCCTTAGACTCTGGGAATTTGCTCCTCCACCCTGGTCACATTTCACATGGGCAGCCTCTGGCTGTGATAACCTCTTTCTTTCTAACCTAGTAGGGTTTTTAAATTATTATTATTATTATTATTGTCAAAATACCAAATAGTGGAAACTTTTCAGAAAGTCATTTAACTATGAGCAAGGTGCAGTTCAAGGCAGTCTCCGTGGAAGAGAGTAAAACGGGAAATACAATATGGAATGGGTAGGAGCCCCTGGTATATGAATGTTATTTGTTATAAAGGGCGTGGTGTTGTGGAAAAATCCCCGGACTGGTTGTCAACAAAACTGGCTTCAATCCTAGCGATTACTAACTAGCTATATGTCCTTGTGCCCTTCATTTTTATCTGGTTCTCTGTTTCCTTTCCTGTTCAATAAAATAATTGGTCTACATGGCTTCTAAAATCTTTTCAGCTCTGACACTTGAGGAGTCTATAAAGGAGATCGTATATCAACAGGAAGGGAGGGAAAGGGATGTGCCACCACACGCGCAGCTGCCAAGGATCCTGCACATGTGGTATTATTGTGGCGGAATCTCCCCCTTGTCTGCCCAGATGCAAAAATGTTATTGGAGTGAGAGACTGGGAAACTTGCCTGGTATGAAATCCTAGTACCCCAACTTCCTGGTTTTGGCAATTTAGAGTCTTGGGAATCAGTCCCAGCCCCTATAAAAGAAGGCAGACCCTGTAAACATGCCCTCCAAGAACCTCCAATGTAGTTCTGGCAGCTTTCAAATTCTAAGGTCCTCAATCCTCCATTCTAAGGCCACCCTCGGGTTTCACCTCATTCCCCTATACTGGTCAGCAGCCAAATTCTGCAGCCTCTTTAACTTAAGATCCCAGCCAAAAAGCCTGACTGCCCTCCTACTTGTGAACAAATCCCAATTCTCAAAGCAACTCCAGCCCTCCCCAACAGACTCCCCTCTAGTCTGAGGGGAGTATCTGGGAGTATCTCCCAGATACTCAAACTCACTTCAGCCCTGTAGCACTCAAGCCTCAGGGATTTGGGCTGGCTGGTAGGTGACACTTCTCTGTTTAAGATAGTCCCATCTGCAGAGCGAGGATCAGCCCCTAAATTGATAAGCACAGGGTGGGAAAGCAACCTGCCTTAGTGAGATTACCCAGACTCTAAAGTAAGGTCCTGCAGCTCCACCTCATACCTCCACAGACACACACTCTTCGGCTTTTAAGTTATGAAACAGGCCTGTTGCTATTCTAAGGAAGTCTCACAAGTCACCTTATAAACATGCCGCTTCAGGCAGCTTCCTGTGGTTTGCCAAAGGCCAGCTGGGAAGGCAGCCAGACTCCCGCCATGGTCCTGGAACCCCCTCCTCTAGCAGACATTCACTTAGGGCATGACCTCCTGAGGTGCCCACTTGGGATGCAGGAACTTAGTGGCTGTGAGAGTTGTTATTTTTCCCTCCAGCCCCAGCCTGGGCTGGGCTGCATGATGTGGCTGGCTGGTACAAAGGCTGCTTTTTATAATGTTCTTCTTTGGTATTTTTGGTGTCTGGAGAGGGTTTCCTTTCCTCCCACAGTTAATTAGCAGCATCAAGCATTTCCCTTTCTCCAACAGAAGTCTGTTCCCACCCCTGAGGCCAGGCAGAGGGGGTGGCAGGTGTGGCTAAATGCCCCCTGAGGTTAACCTCAAACTTAAACTTAGAGCCCCACTTGGTTAGAAGTGAAGTGAAATGCAGGGCTAGCTTCCATTCTGGGCAGAGTCGGCAAGCGGGCACACGTCCCTGGCAGGCTAGCATCCCAATCAGGTGAGGGGACAGAGAAGGGGGTGGGGAACCAATGTTTGTTTGACACATTTGTGAATTGTT
Organism: Papio anubis; assembly: GCF_008728515.1. Lineage (NCBI taxonomy): Eukaryota > Metazoa > Chordata > Mammalia > Primates > Cercopithecidae > Papio > Papio anubis. The sequence continues at coordinate 47,968,643 of NC_044987.1, read as the reverse complement.
TCTACAACAAAGACTTTTTTAAAACAACAGAGTGAAGCTTTATATATTTGAATGAGAAGCACACAGAAGGACCTATTGTCTGGAGGAAAAATTGCATGAGTAATTGTGCATGACTTCAGACTTCCCAGTTGAAATGTTAGGCGTATTAAGGATGATTGAGGGCATTCCAGTGTTTTCAGTGTGGAGAAGAGGGAGGACGGAGCTCCTGGGACTAGGGGAGGCAGGTTGTGTAGCAAGACAAGGGAGGAAGGAATCTGAGGAACTCTACTCCCCACTTTGCCTCTCTGGTTTCCATTTTTTCTCTATTTAATTGAAGTGCCCCCTCCTACAGGAAGCCTTCCTGACCCTATCTCCTTCCTCCACCTGTCACTTTAGGTGTTCTTGATACATATCTCCTGTGTTTTCATTATTTGCTCGACTATGATACTATGGATGGACCATAGAAAAGTGAGGATGGACTCCAGGACCTGACTTTGCCGCTTCCTAGATGTGTTACCTTGGACAAGTTACTTAGCCTCTCTGTGCTTCAGTTTTCGTGTGAGACTGAATAATACTTACCTTCTAGGGTTGTTGAGAGGATTAAATGTGTTAAAACACATAAGGAACTGAGAATAGTGCCTGACATACAGTATGCATTCTCAATAAATGTTAGCAATTATTTATTTTTATTTGCATCCCCTCTTGTTTGCGCAGGACCTAATATATCATGGGGCAGCTGTGTTCAACCCTCATATGCATCATAATTGCTTGAGGAGCTTTAGAAATGTATAGGTGTGGCCTAGGTTCCATTAATCTATGGGTGAAAACTGGTAATGGTATTTTGGAAATGTTCCCTGGGTGGTTTCATTATGTAACCAGGTTGAAAACCAGTGTCATAGATGCTCAATGAATATTTGTTGAATGAATGAATGAATGAATGAACCAAATGAGATTAGAAAGAACAAACCCTGTGCTGGCTTCGGCAGCAAATATACTAAAATTGGAATGATATGGAGAAGATTAGCATGGCCCATGCACAAGAATGAAACACAAATTCATGAAGTTTCCATATTAAAAATATATGGAGAGAGAAAGAACAAACCCAGGTTACCCCATCTTTAGGAATGTGAAGGCATGATGATTCTGTCTCCTTCAGAAAGTTGGCTCTTCCTGAGACAGGTTTCAAGAGAAAAATATGACAGAGAATATAATGGAATACATGAAAGAAAAAATCATAATTCTAGTCATCTCAACATGAAAGTATTGAAGAAATAGAAAAACAATTGCCTGGAGCTCATATTAGAGATTAACAGTTATTTCCTCTTGCTCTCCCTTCTGTGCATGCAGATTTATTTCCTGGAGTTGCTATAATGACTCTAGCTAGAAGCTGAACTTTGACTTTTCCTCTAGTTTTAATTTCGATTTGCTACTCAATCTTTAATTTAGTGGACGTAAAAACTTAAAAGACCTCAACTGAAGCATTTGCACCACTCTAATTTATATTCATGCATGATGATAGCATAATTATAATTAACTGCTTTACCTAGTTGGTCCACAAAATTTAAACTGATTACTGCTTGTAGAACATTAAGTCGGGTACCTCAAAACAGAAATAGGAAACTAGGCCGGGGTGGTGGCTCACACCTATAATCCCAGTACTTTGGGAGGCCAGGGAGGGTGGATTGCTTGAGCTCAGGAGTTCAAGACCAGCCTGGTCAACACAGGGAAATCCTGTATCTACCAAAAATACAAAAATTAGCCAGGTGTGGTAGCACGTGCCTGTAGTCCTAGTTACTTAGGGGACTGAGGTGGGAAGATCACTTAATTCCAGGAAGTCAAGGCTGCAGTGAGCCATGAAGGAAAATTAAATTTAAGAAAAGAAGATGCTATATACAAGCAACAGTGACAAGGTGAGAAACTAGCAAACCTACAGTTGTCTAAGCAGTTTTTGATGCTCAATATTAAAAAAAGTTAATAAAAATCTTACATTAATTCCCAAATGAAGAGAACGGGAAGTTTTAGAAAATAAAAATACTTAAATCTAGCAATAAATATTCTTTATGACTTCACTAAACAACAAAAAATAATGGGAGAGATGTACCATTTCCTGGATGAAGGATCAGTAATGTGAAGGTGTCAGTTCTCCTCAAATTGATCTATAAGGCTGGGTACGGTGACTCATGCCTATAATCCCAGCACTTTGGGAGGTCAAGGCGGGCAGATCACTTGAGGTCAGGAGTTCGAGACCAACCTGGCCAATATGGTGAGACCCTGTCTCTACTAAAAATACAAAAATTAGCCGGCATGGTGACACATGCCTGTAATCCCAGCTATTCAGAAGGCTGAGGCATGAGAATCGCTTGAACCTGGGAGGCTGAGGTTGTAGTAAGCCGAGATCGCACCACTGCCCTCTAGCCTGGGCAACAGAGTAAGACCCTGTCTTTAAAAAAAAAAAAAAAAAAAAAAAAAAACTGATCTATAAACCTAATAAAATCTCAATTAAAAAACCAGAAATGTTTTTTTTCTGGAACTTGATGAGCTGATTCTAAAGCTCATTTGGAAGAGAGAGATGGTAATGAAAACAATGAGTTAATAAAGCAGACTCAGTAAATTCATTCTAGAGCCCAGAAACAGGCATATGCATAGATGGGAATTTGTTAGAGATAAAAGGTGACATTTAAGATTGGAAATAAAAAAAAAGGATTATCCCATAAGTCACACTGGATAATTAGCTTTCCGTTTGGAAAACAAAAGTTAGATTTTTGGGGCCGGGCATGGTGGCTCACTCCTGTAATCCTAGCACTTTGAGAGTCTGAGGCGGGTGGATCATTTGAGGTCAGGAGTTCAAGACTAGCCTGGCCAACGTGGTAAAACCCTATCTCTACCAAAAATACAAAAATTAGCTGGGCATGGTGGTGCAAGCCTGTAATCCCTGCTACTCTGGAGGCTGAGGCAAGAGAATTGCTTGAACCCAATAAGTGGAGGTTGCAGTGAGCTGAGCTCATACCACTGCACTCCAGCCTGGGAGACAGAGTGAGACTCCGTATCAAAAAAATAAAAGTTAGATTTTTACCAAACACAAGGTAACTTTCAGCTTGACTAAAGAGCTAAATAAAAAAAAAATTAATAGTAAGACAAAATATAGGAGACTATTTCTATAGTACGAAAATGGAAAAGTTCCTCTTAAGCAAATTTCAGAACAGAGAGCATTACCAAAGATAAGAGGGACCGATTTGACTAGAGGGTTTTAACTTTTTATTTTTACAGAAGTGGAGTGAATGGTGCAATGATCCCTTCTGTGTGCATCACCAAACATAACAATCATCAAATTCATAGCCAGTCTTGTTTCATCTATCTGCCCACCCTCACTAGATCATTTTGAAGCAAATATCAGATGTCATTTTATTCATAAATATAGTTATTATACCCAAAATACTAATAATTAACTATGTTAAATATACAGTTTTACTATTTTTTAAATTGAAGACTTTCATACAACAAAAATACTATAAGCAAAGGTTAAAAAAGAGTGAAAAGGACAGATTAGTTGCCAAATATACAACAAAAGATTAATATCCTTAATACATAAGGAGTACTTATCAATGAATATAAAATACAAATTAAACTAAACTATTAAAAAAAATGAACCAAGGAATTGAACAGGTAATTAAACGGAGGAAGAAATGTAAGTTTTCAATAAGCATATAACAATGTTCAGTCTTATGGGTACATAAGGAAATGTAACTTAATATAAGTATGAAATATTTTTAATCTTCAGATTGTCAAAAACGAATAAACAATAAAATCCAACATTAGCAAAACTTCAGGGGAAATGACACTCTCAAACTCTGTGGGAGTATCAGTTGTTATCACAGTTTCTAGAGAGCAACTTGGAAGTAGGTATGAAAATTTTCCATTTCTAGCTATCTAACCTGGAGAAAAGTTTGTAGAAGAGTCCATTTACGCAGTAAATTTAGCAAAAATTAGAGAGAACACCAGGAGACTCCCATAGCACAGCCAGTAAACAGTGCCAACACTGGAGTTAAAGTGCTGTGGTTCAAATCCCAGTTTGGCTACTTACTAGTCCTGAGACTTTGGGTGAGATTACCTTAGCTGCTTCAGCAGTCAACTAGGGATAACAATATGCAGTACCTATTTCATAGGGATATTCTGAGAAACATTTTTCATGCCAGGTGTGGTGGCTCACGCCTATAATCCCAGAACTCTGGAAGGCAGAGACAAGAGGATCGCTTGGGCCTAGGAGTTCAAGATCAGACATGCAAAGGACTTAATGTCAGGGATAAAATACTTCCGTCTGCCAGGGTAGTCCACCTATCTCTTTCCCAAACGCCTGGCCCTGTATACCATTGCATGTTCCTAAATATGTAAGTGTGTAGAGAAACTTACAGCAGAAACTGAGAGCACAACAATTTACAGAAGAAGGTGGGGTTGAGTGGGAATATGTAAGATTTTTACTTTTTACCTTCTACTTGTTTATTTTAAAACATTTTGCAGGCCAGGTGCAGTGGCTCATGCCTATAATCCCAGAAATCTGGGAGTCAGAGGTAAGAGGATCGCTTGAACCTAGGAGATCAAGACCAGGCTTAGCCAACATAGTGAAACCTAGTGAAACCCTCGTCTCTTAAAAAGAAAAAAAAAAAAGCAAAGAATGTATTCATGTATTTATAATCACTTGTGTAATTAAAACTTGTTAAATTTGACAGAAGAAATAAGATGGTAGGCAAAAGTATTTATCCCAGGAAGTTAGAAAAATGGAATATGATGATAGCATATATCATGTCCTAGATATTTTAGATGATGGAATATGAGTTAGGTACAGAGACTGGGTTTTCAGAACTAAAAATCAGAACCCAATGTCTACCAAAGAATTTTTAGTATAATTTCTGTGTTGGAGAGGCAGCCTGGATCGTTCAGTCTGGATGCCAAAATAATGGACTTTCTGGAACAATGTAACGGTTTATTATTACAAATAAACTGAAACTGGGCCTGTTCAAAAATTCCCAATCACATTCCAATTTTGGATCCTGTTGGAACTGAATTCCCCCTGACCCAAAACCAGTTTAGAACCTGGCATTCAGCCTGCCTTATACTAACTCCGCTAGGTCCAAGGCTTTGCAGATTTCCTCCCTGTGAGATCTCCCAGGAGCCCTGGCAGAGGATTTCTAACTTCTCAATTGCTTCTGTGGCATCTCCAGGCACACTGTCTGCCCTCACCTGCTAGGGAAGCTACTTTCCTGTCTCTGTCATCTCCCTGATTCCCTACGACCAGCCCCCATCCCCCAGCCCCAGCCTGGCGTGAAGCTGAGCCAGCTCAGGCCTGGCCTGGGCTTCTGATACCAATCCTGCTGAGGTTAGCACAGACAGTCTGAGACACAGGGTAAGCTGAGGCCATGGGAATGAATTTCTGGGTAACAAAAGGAGGAGGGCAATAATGTCAGAGATAGCAAAGAGTTTGCCAGGAAACCAGAGACATGGGTGCTGAGTGGAAAAGAGAAGTCGGAGCAGGACTCACTGAACATCTTGAGGCCACTTAAAGGAAGTGGGAAAAAGGTAGGAGCAAAACATACACAGCAGTGTTAGCTCTAAGTGTGAGAAAGGATGACTCTCATATCATCAATTGATGACCTTGATCATCAATGATCAAGGTAAATGCATGGGTCCATCCCTGAGAAGGACAAAACAAAAAGCTCCAGCGGGCCCCAGAGGGTTCTGCTGGGGAACAGGGAAAGAAATGAGTCAGAAAAACCTGCTTCCCATCCTGGCTGTGTGACGTGGAGCAACCACCTTTACCCCCTGAGCTTTTCCAGCAAGTTGTGTTCCTTCTAAATATTAAATGTGTTTGGGTAACTAAGGCTCTCAGTCTAGTGTTTGGTAAATCTGAATTTCTTTTTTTCTTTCTTTCTTTCTTTTTTTGGAGACAGAGTCTTGCTCTGTCGCCCAGCCTGGAGTGCAGTGGCATAATCTTGGCTTACTGCAATCTCCGCCTACTGGGTTCAAATGATTCTCGTGCCTCATCCTCCCAAGTAGCTGGGACCATAGGCATGCACCACCATTCCCAGCTAATTTTTGGTTTTGGTAGAGACGAGGTTTTGCCACGTTGGCCAGGCTGGTCTTGAACTCCTGACCTCAGGTGATCTGCCTGCCTTAGCCTCCCAAAGTGCTGGGATTACAGGCCTGAGCCACCGTGCCTTGCTGGTAAATCTGAATTTCTCTCTTTTTCCATCAAAATGTTGATGATGATGAAAACTCACCCCAGCCTCTTGCTACCCATGTCATCCTCAGCGTGAGCAGTCAACACACTATGTAATAGTTGTGATAGATAACATTTACTGAAGTGTGTATTATTTGCAGGCTCTGTTCTGAACCCCTTGCAGTATTAATCCTCACAATAACCCTATGAAGCAGGTAATATTATTATTCCTGGTTTACAAATAAGAAAATTGAAGCTCAAAGAAGTTTGGTAACTTGCCCAAGCTGAATAGCTAATAAGAGGCAGATCCAGGATGAAAATCCAGCTCTAATTGCAAAACCCATGCTCTTTACTACTGTACCATATGCCTTCCTGACAGTAAGGCAGAAAATAGAAAAATAGGTAAAACAGGGGAAGGTCCTAGCAGAGACAATGAGGGAGATTAAGAGGAGGCCTCTGATCCTGTGTAGGAGCAGCTGTTGAAGGAGGCTTCCTAGAAATCTCCCATTTGACAGTGGGATCCAGGGGAGAAATGCCACTGCTAAGATGAAGGAGTAACCTCCTCCCCTACTGTGGGAGATGGGGGATGGCATCTGAGAGGAAGCTGATCACAGGTATAACCTGTGCAAATAAAGCTGTAGGCTGGGTTATTGCTTCATGTTATGAAAACATCTTGCAATAAAGGAAGGTAATGTGGTAATAAGTCCAAACAGAAGGGTGATGGGTTGGCATGCAGTTTGAAACAAGCCAAGTCAAAGTTTGTTCATGTGTCTCTAGCTCTGCCTGCTCTGATTTCAAGTGTTCTGTCCTAGTTCTGCAGGCAAAATCCCTGGGGGGAGGAAAAGGGCCTGAAGGAGATGTTTCCTGGAGAAAGACAAAGCACAAAACAAGTAGAAGACATTATTCCTATTAATGTAGTAATGCCAAGGATACTAGAGGTTTTCATTAAAGTTAAAATCATTGCCACCATTTCATTTATTCACTCACTCATGTATTTATCCAGGATTTCCTTATGGAGAACCTCCTACACTCCACGCCCTCTGCTAGATGCTAGGATGTGATAATGGGGCTCTAGGAATTTTCTATCTAGTCAGGAGACAATAGAGAGTGGGCTCTTCCAACCTAATCAGGTAAAAGCGCTGCTGTCAGTGAGGGCCTGCCACATGCAAAAACATGGCCCTTCCTGCAAGGAGGTGATGTGCTGGTGGGGAGTCAGGAAGTACCTCCTACAATGTGCAAGACAGAAAGGTCCTTTGGGAAGTAGTCCAGCTTTCTCAGTGTATGGAGAAGAAACCCATGAACCTGAGTTACAAACGGGATAAACTGCAAATCAAGACTCCTAGAAGAAACCCATGAACCTGAGTTACAAACAGGATAAACTGCAAATCAAGACTCCCTAGGGTAAATACCAGCTGAATGGCACCATCGCAAGTGCAGCAGGAGTTTGAGGGAGACAAACATCACTGTGAGTCAAAGAAGGCTTCCTGGAAGAGGTGGGACTTAAACTAGGCTTTCCTGGAAAAATAAGGGGTGTGTGTGTGTGTGTGTGTGTGTGTGTACACTTGCACACAGGCATGTGTATGTAGGGAAAATACCTGGTTCTTAGGTGTTCGTCAGTTTGTTCCTTAAGGCTGTTTAATTTTTTTATCTGTTTTTTTAGTCACCAAAAGTCCCTCAGATCTGCAATTGTGTGTTTGAGAAGATCTAGCACCAGATGTGATATGATTAGTTGCACAGGCTTTGGAATCTGATAGGCCTGGGGTCAAATCCAGGCTCTGCCATTTTCTAGTTGTATGACCTTAGTTTCCTCATCTGTTAAATGGGGATAATTATACCTATCGTAGGCTTATTATGAGTATTAAATGAAATAAAATACGCAAAGCATATATCATAGGGCCTGAGACTCAGGAATCACCTAGCCTAATTCCATAAACATAATTATTTACCTGTATTGAGCCTGTTTTCAGTGTCCTCTGATTTATTTAAATTCCATTAATTTTTTTCATCCAACTGTTAGGCACAGTGCCATCCAACTGTTAGGCACAGTACCATCATCCTGGATGGTAGACACAGCCATGTGCCAGAGACATGTTCCTTGCCTACTCAGGGCAGTCTAGAGGGATATCAGACACATAAGCACATTATTGCAGTACAGTGTGAGGTGCATTATGAATAGGGGCAAGTAGTGGTTATTGGTGGTCATCTCTGAGTGGGCTATGGACTTGAAAGGCCATACAAGAGGCCAGTGGGGTCTGACCTCACCAGGATGCAGCTGCTCTGGAAACCCACCGGCAAAGTCATTACCACTTCTGGACAGCTCTAAGTCTGCTCTGTATTATTTACAATGTCATTTTTGTTTAATAGCAGAATAATGTAAATAGAAAAAAAAAGTTCCCTCTTACTAGCCCAATATCCAGCAGAGACTGTGAGAAGCAGTAAAAATGCACCTGGACTTAAGCTTCAAAAAACTTTTCCTGGCTCCTCTTCTCTCCCAGTGTGTTGGGTACCTTCTATAGCAAGCATTCCAGGTGGCTCCCAGTGAGCCCCACCTCCTGGTTTTCACACCCTTGTGTAGTCCCCTCCTACTTTGTACCAGGATTGATCTCTGTGACCAACACACAATGGCAGAAGTGAAAATGGCAGATCTCATATACTGCTTATGAGATTAGGTTGTAAAAGACACTGCAGCTTCCTCTTGAGGGCTTTCTTAGATGCGCTCTCTCTTTTGCGTATCCCTGGGGAAAAGCCATCTTGAGCAGACCTACAGAGAAGGTCACATGACAAGGAACTGTAGCCTCCTGCCAACAGGCATGTCAGTGAGCTGGGAAGTAGATTTGTCATCTCTAGTCAATAGTCAAGTCTCTAAAGATTGCAGAAGGCCAGGTGCGGTGACTCACGCCTGTAATCCCAGCACTTTGGGAGGCTGAGGCCGAGGTGGGTGGATAGTTGAGCCCAGGAGTTCAAGACTAGTCTGGGCAACAAAGTGAGAGGGAGACCCCATCTCTAAAAAAAAAAAAAAAAGAGAGAGAGAGAGAGATTGCAGCCAACAGCTTGATTCCGTGAAAGTTCCATGAAAGGCCTGAGCCAGAACTATCCAACTGAGTCATTGCCAGATTCCTGACTCTCAGAAATGATATGAGATAATAAATGTTTGTTGTTTTAAGCTGCAAAGTTTTGGGATAATTTGTTTTGCAGCAATAGATAACTCACACTGTGCCCTTCCTTTGTGCTTCAGGCATTCTGCCCCTCCCCTGATATGGCACATACACACTGTGTTGTATTTACCCATGTACTTATCTGTCTCCTCATCAGACTGCAAGCTCAAAGGAGATCATGTCTTATTGTCTTTGTACCCTCATCATGGCACATGCCTGACCCATACCAGGTGGTCAAAAATATTTGCTGGATGAATAACTTGCATTTGTATAGCACGTTAGAACTGACAAAGCATTAGTATATTGATACTCTTTCGTAGTCTTCAGGCAACCCTAGAAGTAAGTACTGAGATCCTATTCCCATTTAACAGATGAGGAAATTGAGGCTTGTCAACTCACTTGAATATCTCATAGCTAGTAATTCATAAAATCAGGCGTCAAACTTAAGTCACTAAATTACTAGTCTGTGCCCCTTCCTGTATACCAAACTGTTCTTCATTTAGCTTGGTGAAGGTAGGGGTGGGAGAAAAACTAATCTGAGGAATGAGGTGCAGTCCAATCATGGATGGAGCTCTAAAGAAAGGGCAATGGAGAAGAATAGTATTCACTTTTGAGTAGGCTAGGCCTCTGCAGGCCTCCACACATATGTTCAATATCTTGTTTAATGTTCACAAAAACCCTAAAATGGATTGGTAACTTTTATTCCCCCTTCACAGGTGAGAAAACCAAAGTATGGTTTCGCATCTGTTAAATAACAGAGCTGGAATTCAAGCAAATGTATTCAAACTTCTAGTCTAAGTATCTTTTTGTAAAACCCAAACTGCTTCTCCTTTTCACAGTACTGGACAGCTGGATTTGAGCTCCAGATCTAATTCCTGATTCCAGCGGGAAAACACTTGCAAAATATCATGGAGTCTCAGACAATGAGCAGACTCTGTCTTATGTAAGGATTCTACCTGGGGCTATGTCCTACCTTCTCCTGTGCTGAGCTCCAGGCACTGTTTCTCCGGCCTAAGGTCAAAGGTTCACAATATCTCTTTTATTAATGAAAAACAAAAAGTGCTGTTGTGCTTAGAGTCAGTTTCAGTTTACACATCTTTAAAAGAGGAAAATAATTGCCATGATGATTAAACAAGAAAAAAGGTGTATGTAAGACGGCTGGTACATAATAAGTATTCACAAGCATGTAAATACACTTCTCTGGGCTCTCTCCTATATGCCTATGGGACATTTTTCAGGACAAGAGCATACATCCTTTTGTGAGCTTCTGTTCTCCACATAAACTGAAGTGTTAGCAGCAACCATGGAAAATAGAATAAGAGGAAACTTCTGAGGGCTCTGTGCAGTTTCCAGCCTGAAGGGAGCTCTGCAGTGGGATTTCTGCTTTATGTCAGCGGCACAGGGGCCTGGAAGTCTTCTACGCTTGGGGGGAAAGTATGCCAAGGAGCTGAGGAACATCTATCAAGAAGAAGCCCCAGCTGTTATGTGGGCCCTAGTGGAGAGTGGCTGGGGGTTGCCTGAGGCCATGCTGGGTTGGGTAAACTTGGTATGTTCACTTCCATCCGGGAGACCTTTCACCTTGAGGGCTCAATGATTAGAAAAACATCACAGAAGCCAATAATTTCTCATTCTCCAGGGAGCCAGGAAGCATTTTCTGGGCTAGATATCAGGACAAACCCATGAACTGTGAGAGGTCCTCTTTGCTGAGCGCTCCATCTGATCCCAGGAAATAGAGTGCTGGTTCCATGTGCTAGAAGACACAACTTCCTGCCAGAAAGAGGATCTGCGTCTCATCTCCATGTGCGCCAGCGTTCAAATACGGCTGTCTGGGCTTTCATGGATGAGTCATGCAGTGGCCAAGCCTCAGCTGCAAGTTGGGGTGAGCCTGACTCTCATAGTCCTAGTCAAAGCAGTTCAGAGCAATTAAACAACCAAACGAGAACCTACTAGGTGCAGGCCTCTGGGGAAGGAGGGGTATTGTGGAAAGGTCGTGGGTTTTGAAGTTTGAAAGAAAGGGGCTTCAATTTAAATATTAGCTTTTCCACCTACTAAGTATAACTTGGGAAAGATACTTAGCTTCTTTAGACCTCAGTTTCTTTATCTTTAAAGTAATGGCAACAGTAGTATTTAATTAATTAATTAGTTTTGAGATAGGGTCTTGCTCTGTTACCCAGGCTGGAGTGCAGTGGCATGATCACAGCTCACTGGAGCCTCCACCTCCCTGGCTCAAGCAATCCTCCCTCATCAGCCTCCTGAGCAGCTGGGGCTACAGGGGTATATCACCGTGTCAGGCTAATTAAAAAATTTTTTTGTAGAGACTCGATTTCACTGTGTTGCCCAGGCTGATCTCGAACTCCTGGGGTCAAGCAATCCTCTCACTGTGGCCTCCCAAACTGCTGAGATTACAGGCATGAGCCACTGTGCCTGGCCAGTAAGTAGCAGTAATAGTAATGGTAATGGTAATGTAGGCTTTGCAGGGCTGAGATAAGAATTAAGTGTTGTTACCAAATATAAAGGGGACAGAATAATGCCTACTATCTGATCAAGGCTCACAAAGCCCAATCTCAGTATTAGATTTTATATATAGAGAAGTGAATAACAGTCACAGTTAGGGAGACAGTTCATGTAAAATTCAGTATAACTCAGTTGATTTTTTTCAACCAGCATATATTGTAGAACGTTCTGAGTGCTGGCAACTAATAATGGCCCCTGGCCTAGAGGAACTCAGAGTTTTGCAACTGAGATAGATGGATGAGTAAGCAAATTTCTATCAGGGTTATAAGGGATCTGACATAAACAAGAGAAAATGCTATGGGAGCAGAGTGGAGGAGGTGCTCACACTCACTGAAGGAGTTAGAAGAGGCCTTGTTGAGAAAGCAACTTCTAGGGCTCCACTGGCTGGGTCTTAAAAGATGAACAAAGAGGAGCTCACCAGGTGGAATGAGTGTAGAAAGTTGTTGTTATTGTTGGTTTTTTTTTTTTTAGACGGAGTCTCGCTCTGTCACCTAGGCTGGAGTGCATTGGCGCAATCTCAGCTCATTGCAACCTCCACCTCCTGGGCTCAAGCGATTCTCCTGCTTCAGCCTCCCAAGTAGTTGGGACTCCAAGTGCCCACCACCATGCCTGGCCAATTTTTGCATTTTTAATAGAGATGAGGTTTCACCATGTTGGCCAGGCTGGTCTCAAACTCCTGACCTCAAGTGATCTGCCTGCCTCAGCCTCCCAAAGTGCTGGGATTACAGGTGTGAACTACTGCACCGGGCCAAAAGTTGTTCTGATATCAGAGCCCATGTGTAGAAAAAACACAGAGGCATGAAAGAGCTTGGTTAGAGGAATGGGGCCATGGAGTAATGGATATAAGGAACTTGACAAAGGATGACCAGTCTCAAAGGATGACCTTGCTTGATTGCAAAGAAGATGGACTTTGCTCTGGAGGCAGCAAGGAGATTTTAAAGCAAATAACCAAGATGATTAATTTATTTTCAAGAAAAATAACTGGGTGGAGGATGAGTGTAAAGGGGAAAGACAGGAGGCCAGAGAGTGGAAACCTATGGAGATAAGAAGCTCATCTAGGTTACATAATCGGGAAGTTGAAGCGGGGTAGATCAGGAAGAGAAGCTAGACCTCTTGGCTCCTAGTTTGAGCCTTTTTGATTAGATTGCTCCCCTTCCACATCTATGAAACCTGCCTAGTAAGCAAACCCTGATCTAAAATTACAGTGCTTGTGTGAACAGGAACATAAAGCAACAAATTGCAAGTAGGTTTGAATTTGACTAAGGCGCCTGTTTTTTTAATCCATAGTTTGTCACAGCTTTAAAATATATTCAGCATTTTTCTTGGCACTCACCCTCTAAGGTCTGTCTTCCCAAGGAGAATGCAAACTATTACTGATTTGGGTGGGTCATCCATCCATCCATTCAATCCGTCTGTCTATCTATCTGTTGGTCTACCCACAGACATGTATTGGCAGCTACTATGTACTTAGTCTTTGGTTAAGTCCTGGGAATATAGAGATGAAAGGCAATTTCTGCCCTCAGAGAGCTCGCAGCCTAGTGAGGAGGGAGATAGAAAACTAAATAGACAGGGACAATCCAATGCGATGAGTGCTGATCCAAGGAGAAGGATGTGCTAATTGTTATGGGAGCTCGGAGCAGGGATACCCAACAGTCTGAGCCATGAGGAAAGGAGGGGATACTTGTGCCAAGCCTTGAAGGGCAAATAAGAGGGCACAGATGTATTCTAAGTAAGAGGAAGAGCATATGCTCTTTGGGGGTACAGTGCAGTGGTGGGAGTGATTATAATTTGGGAACTCAGCAATCTTCCTAGTCCTGAAGCCAAACACATGCTTTGCCTGTTTTAATTACATAAACCACATTAATTCACATCTTAATTTATGGCTTCCCTCTGGCATACAAGGCTGCAAACCAGTGCCACTTTCTCCAAATTACCAAATAGGTAACTGCTTGGCATTTTCTGACCATCTTCTTTTAGTGCCTTTTTACTCCCCCATTTCTGGCTCCAGTGCCTTAAGTTGGTCCTCCAGCAACCGAGAGCCCGCTTTAGCCCCAGCTGGGCAGTGGCCCAGGTTTCCAGTCTTTGTCTGTTCTTGCTCACTTTCCTATTAAGTCTTAGCTTGTGAGTCAAATTCTGCCCAGCTTACTCTGTGAAACTGGCAGGCTATTGTTCATTCTACTTTCTTAATAACCGCTAGCCAACTTAAAACATTCACCCTGTCAGAGATATCCACACTCAACATTGTCTTTGCTCATGTGCTTGTCCCCTGTGAGGACCATGTTTCCCCTATGCACACTTTCTCCTTGTGATTTTCTATGAGACCCCTTCTCTGGGTCACCTCCTATACTGGCAGCCCCATAGTACAGCCCTATCATGATAATCATCAAAGACAGAATTTTAACTATCTGCTTATTTCAGTCTTCCCCCCAGAAAAAAAGTTCTGTGTCCTACTCCTTTTTCTCTTCCTAGTTCCTGCACATAGTGGCACTACTAAACATTTGAAGAATGAAGGAATTAGTAAAGGAATGGACAGAAGTTTGTGGAATAAACTCCTGCCAATGGAACACTACTCTAGAAATAGGAACACCAAACATAAGAAACAGGTTGGACCTAGGCGATATAACCATTCAGGACATAGACACGGGCAAAGATTTCATGACAAAGATGTGAAAAGCAATTGCAACAAAAGCAAAAATTGACAAATGGGATCTAATTAAACTAAAGAGCTACTGCACAGAAAAAGAAGCTATCAACAAACAGACCACTTATAGAAGGGGAGAAAAGTATTGCAAACTGTGCATTTGACAAAGGTCTAATATCCAGCATCTATAAGTAACTTAAACAAATTTACAAGAAGAAAAAAAAACCATTAAAAAAGTGGGCAAAGGACATGAACAGACACTTATCAAAAGAAGACATACATGCAGCCAACAGTCATATGAATAAAAGCTCAACATCACTGATCATTAGAGAAATGCAAATCAAACCACAATAAGATACCATCTCACATCAGTCAGAATGGCTGTTATTAAAAAGTCAAAAAATAACAGATATTGGCAGCGTTGTGGAGAAGAAGGAACACTTATACATTGTTAGTAGGAGTGTAAATTAGTTCAACGACTGTGGAAGACAGTGTGGCGATTCCTCCAAGTCCTAAAGACAGAAATACCATTTGATCCAGCAATCCCATTACTGGCTATATACCCAAAGGAATATAAATTGTCCTCTTATAAAGATGCATGCATGCATATGTTAATTACAACATTATTCACAATAGCAAAGATGTGGAATCAACCTACATGCTCATCAATGATAGATTGGATAAAGAAAATATGGTACATATATACCATGGAATACTATGCAGCCATGAAAAAGAGTGAGATCATGTCCTTTGCAGTGACATGGATGGAACTGGAGGCCATTGTCCTTAGCAAACTAATGCAGGAACAGAAAGCCAAATATGGCATGTTCCCACTTATAAGTGGGAGCTAAATGATGAGAACACATGGATACATATAGGAAACAACACACCCTGGGGCCTATTAGAGGGTGGAGGGTGGGAGGAGGGAAAGGATCAGGAAAAATAACTAATGGGTACTAGGTTTAATACCTGGGTGACAAAATAATCTGTACAACAAACCCCCATGACATAAGTTTACATATAACAAACCTGCACGTGTACCCCAAACTTAAAAGTTCTTTTTCAAAAAGGAAGAAGGTTGGAGAATCTACTTTTGAGACTTCTGGCACCCCTCTATGCCATAGGCTTGTACCTACTTGTGTCTTAGGTTAGTTATAAGAAAAGACATGCAGCTTGAGAGCAGGGAGAAGACAGCATCTTATACCTTAATTTATTTAAGCTCTGTTTGGCCTAATTTCTCCAGGCCCATTTCTGTGGACCTGTGCTACTTTGTGTGGCTCTTATTCATGAACTAGGTACTATTAATGACACACCAGGAGTTGATATTCTACTTGACCTGAATTATGCTTTAACTTTAATGCTGTGAAATTCACTGAAGAGAAGAATTAAATTGAAGTTATTACTCAGTTTAAAAAAAAGACCAGTCCCTGATTTATTATTAGAAAAATCCTGGCCTTTGTTCTAATTTTATTTTATTTTTATGTTAAGATCCCAAAATAAACTGGGCATACTAGCAAATGCCTATAATCCCAGCCGCTTGAGAAGCTGAGGCAGGAGAATTGCTTGAGTCTAGGAGTTTGAGACAAACCTGGGCAAACCAGTGAGACCCCCATCTCCAATATATATATATATATATATATATACACACACCCCAAAAAGTCTGACTAGCCACACAGAGCATATGCTGAGAGTCCTCAGTCGAAGCCAAATATAGGAAAAGCCCAACAGTGTATAGAAAACAAACAAATGAATCACAGTGTTGGGTAAACTGCTATTTGGCATAAATCCATGAACACAGGCCAAAAAAGTATCTCTGCAAAGATGTAAGACATAGCTGTAGAAAATATCTCAGAAATAGATCTGAATTTGACCTGAAAACTTGACTACAATGGAACTTTGAACAAATACATAATATTTTCCACTAATACATGTTTGTCCACCAATTTGTCCATGGATCACGGGTGAGGCTGCTCTCTGCAGTGTGAACTGCTCCATGGTGGCTTTGGCTGTTGTGCATGGCCAGCCGGAGCCAGACTAACCTACAGTCATGGGAAGCAAAGATAATACAATTGGGTAGTTTGGAGCAGTGGAATGGGCCCTGGGCTGGGAGTCGGGAGCCATGGGCCAGAGTCCAGGCTCTACTGTTAAATAACTGTATACCACATGTAACATTCTTTAAAAATGTCTGTCCTTACCACATGTACTAATATGAAACTGTCTATAGACTGTTTAATCTAATGTCCTATTTGAAATTCAATTAGAGTAAGTCTGTTTAATTCATGGAATCACTAATTTCATGTAAAGGCACCTTGTGGATATGAAAAGGGGGAAAAGAGTTGGCCTTAAGTTTTCTAAAATCTGTCAAATAATTAATTTTGTGTGTTGACTATATTCTAGGCATAAAAGGAGCTTCAAAAAAATAAGCAGGCTTGGCCGGGCATGGTGGCTCACGCCTGTAATCCCAACATGTTGGGAGGCTGAGGTGGGTAGATCACTTGAGGTCAGGAGTTCAAGAACAGCCTGACCAACATGGTAAAACCCCATCTGTACTAAATACACACAAAAAATTAGCTGGATGTGGTGGTTCATGCCTGTAATCCTAGCTACTTGGTAGCCTGAGGCAGAAGAATTGCTTGAACCCAGGAGGCGGAGGTTGCAGTGAGCTGAGATCGTGCCATTGCACTCCAGCCTGGGCAACAGGAGCGAAACTTCATCTCAAAAAAAAAAAAAAAAAAAAAGAAAAAGAAAAAGAACAGGCACATGTCCTCCTACCCTCAAAGTGTACAGTCTAAGAGGGAACATAAGACAGATATGTTATTATTTTTATTTTTATTTTACTTTTTGAGACAGGGTCTTACTCTGTCACCAGGCTGGAGTGCAGTGGTACAATCTTGGCTCACTACAACCTCCACATTCTGGGCTCAAAAGATCCTCCCGCCTCAGCCTCCCAAGCAGCTGGGACTATAGGCATGTGCTACCATGCCTGGCTAATTTTTGTATTTTGTGTAGAGATAGGGTTTTCCCATGTTGGCCAGGCTGGTCTCAGACTTTTGGACTCAAGAAATCTTCCTGCCTCGGCCTCCCAAAGTGCTGGGATTACATGTGTGAGCCACTGTGCCTGGCCCAGAGATGTTATATTTGTAAAATGAGGTAGAAGGAGAGGAGTAATAATGACAGCTAGCATTTATTAAACAGTCAGTATAGACAAGGCACTATTCTAAATGCTTTATATTGGGCTGGGCATGGTGGCTCACGCCTGTAATCCTAGCACTTTGGGAGGTCAAGGTGGGTGGATCACTTGAGGTCAGAGTTCGAGACCAGCCTGACCAACATGGTGAAACCCTGTCTCTACTAAAAATACAAAAATTAGCAGGACATGTTGGCATGTGCCTGTAATCCCAGCTACTCAGGAGGCTGAGGCACAAGAGTCATTTGAACTCGGGAGGCAGAGGTTGCAGTGAGCCAAGATTGTACCATTGCACTCCAGCCTGGGTGACAGAGCGAGAGTCTGTCTCAAAAATAAATAAATAAATACTTTATATTTATGGCCCCATTTAAACCTAACAGAAACCTTAAGAGGTAGGAACTACCATCAACTCCATTTTTACAGGTGAGGAAACTGAGGCATGGAGAGTTTTTGTTTGTTTGTTTTAACTTTCCCAATATTGCCTAGCTAAATAACCCTGGAGATTCGAAGCCAGGTGGTGTGACTGAAGGTCCTATGTGCCTAACCTCTGTGCCACTTGGTCTACCAGGTACCACCTGAGAGGTACATACAAAAAGTATCCTGGGAGCTCCACTGAGGGAGACATTCACTCCCAAAGAGAAAGATTACCTCTACTTTGCACACTAAGCTTTGATGAATGGGAGGATTTGGACATATAAATGTTGGTGGTGAGATTAGAGAAAGAATTCAGACAAAGGGAGAGAAGTGCTTCCAGGTGAAGAGCAGCATTAGTAAAACATGAATGCAGTAAACACACAGGATCTAAGGAAATAGCCAAGATCAGTCTGGTTGTAACAGAATGCGTGAAAGCAAAATCATGGGAATGAGGGTTGGGAGAGTAAGCTGGAGCCGGACATGAAAGGTGGGCTCAGGCCAGGTGCAGTGGCTCATGCCTGTAATCCCAGCATTTTGGGAGGCCGAAGAGGGCATATCACAAGGTCAGGAGTTGAAGACCAGCCCTGTTTATTTTGCAGAGACAGCAAATGAAATTAAAATGGTCAAATAGATTTACTCAAAGTCACCTGGCAAATAAAATCAAAGTCATCAAGAAAAATCACTCTTGACCATGGAATTTTTGAAAAGTAAAACAAAAGTTTTCGTTGCACGTTTATAAAATCTACACGTACAGTAGACATATCAAATGTTCTTCTGTCCCAACATTCATTCATGAGTCTTTGACATTTGGTTAAAACACAATATCCAAACAGGAGGTTTTTACAGTGGTGAACACAAAAATTTTTCATACTTAGAAAAGTGATTATTTATATGCCATGCTACAAAATAAGTCAGTAGAGATGTTAACATTAACAATAGCTGACCCTGATTGCCCACTTGCTCTGTGACAAGCGTGGTTCTGAGCACTTAAAATGCATTTTCTCTTATCATTAAG
The DNA here is from genome assembly GCF_008728515.1 of Papio anubis. Taxonomy (NCBI): domain Eukaryota; kingdom Metazoa; phylum Chordata; class Mammalia; order Primates; family Cercopithecidae; genus Papio; species Papio anubis. The sequence continues at coordinate 47,949,527 of NC_044987.1, read as the reverse complement.
AAAATAATCCTTGCAGAGGTACTACTGTTATCCCCTTTTTATGGTAGAGGAATCTTAAAAGACATTTAGTAACTGACTCAAACCTAGGACTGCCTGATACCAGATTTTATGGTTTGCTTTATAGTTTTTGGCTTCTTTTTTTTTTTTTTTTTTCCAGTCTGTGGCCCAGACTGGAGTGCACTGGCACAATCTTGGCTCATTGCAACCTCCACCTCCTTGGTTCAAATTATTCTCCCACCTCAGCCTTCTCCCGAGTAGCTGGGACGACAGGCACGTGCCATCATGCCTGGCTAATTTTTCTATTTTTAGTAGAGACAAGGTTTCACCATGTTGGCCAGGCTGGTCTCAAACTCCTGGCCTCAAGTAATCCACCCACCTCAGCCTCCCAAATTGTTGGGATTAACAGGCGTGAGCCACCGCGTCTTGAGCCACCGTGTGTGGCTGAATTTTGTGTAATTAAGTATTACAATACATGATCTCCATAGCAAGTAGAGGATGCCGCTTACCTTCTTATCAGAAAACTTTAGCCAGAGTAGCTGTAGAAACTAACAAGTTAAATCTTTAAGAATTTCTGCCCTTAATTGAAAGTCTCTAGGTAAACAACTTTTAATAAGATTCCTTAACTGCCTCTCGTGACCAACCATCTTTGCTGGGAAACAGATGCCCTTGGTTTATTGCACAGTCAGGATTTCAGTGAGGGTTTGCAGGCTGCAGCCTGCCCAGTGGCCATCAAATAGCTGCCCTGCCATGAGTGAAGCCTGCCTGGTTAGCCTGGGGCCCTAGGCAGGAATCTGGAGTCTTAAAAAGCTATGCTTGGTCTGGCCTGGGGCCCAGCCTCCTGCTCTACTTGGCCCTTCCACTGACCACCAAGTCCCATTAACTGCATTTAAGAAATGGTGTTTGGTGGGTTCTCACTTATATGTAGAAGTGTAAAAGGTTGATTTCATGGAAGCAGAGAGTAGAATAATGGTTACTAGAGGTGGGGAAGGGTAGAGCAGAGGGAGAATAGCCAAAGATTGGTTAACAAATACAACAGTGCAGCTAAAAAAGAGGAAGTTCTAGTGTTCTACAGCACTGTAGCATGACTATAATTAACAACAATTGATTGTGTATTTTCAGATAGCCAGAAAAGTGAATTTTGAATGTTCCCAACATGAAGAAATGAGAAACGTCTGAGGTGATGGCTATGCTAACTATCCTGACCTGATCATTACACATTGTATACATGTATCAAAATATCACCCTGTACTTCATAAACATGTACAATTATTATATGTCAATTAAGAATAATAAAATAAAAAGAAGAAATGGCCTTTGACTCTGCTTGCTCTCTGTCCTTACTGCCACTGCCCTTCTTTAGACCTCCATCAGTCATCTCTTGCCAGGACTACTCTAAAAGCCCTGTAAGTCCTCGGGCATCTAATTTGACGCTTTCTAATCCTCTCCTCTGCTGCTAGTGTGCTTTCTTTAAAACTGATCATGTTAATCCTCTTCTCTGAAATCTTTGATTTCAAAATACAAACCACACGCCTAAGCATAGCCTCTGATACCCTTAACAATTTGGCCATTACTTACCTTCTAGGACTCAAGAAATATTCGATGAAAAAGTGAATGCTCTCCTGCTAGAAATCCTGTTAACAACATTCCCTACACTTCTTATTTAACAGTCAAGTTTAGTGAGTGTCCACAATGCATTAAATTTTAACAATAACTATTTTATCATAGGATAATAGAAACAGTTGGAACATAAGGTTGAGTCCTGCATTTGAATGCAGATATGGCTTTTTCTCTTTATACAAATCTGAGCAAGTTAATTCCTGCTTGTGGGCCTCAGTTTCTCCATTTGTGTAAAAGAGGGTAAACATAAAAGATCTCTAAGGCCCTACAACCCGTGTCTATACTAGTCCCCTGACACTACCACCCCTTTGAAGGAAGGAACCAGGAAGGTTAGTTCCTAGCCTGCCAAAGATGTGTGCCCACAGCTAATTCCTATACTCAGTAGCTTGAAGGCATCCTTACTTTATCACCTTTAATGCTTCAGCACTGTCTCTTGTAATCTCCTAACTGGGCCCTCACTGAGTCACAGTACTGGGGTTTTAATCTTCTATATAATAGCATCTGAAGCTGAGACAATGGAGCTCTCAGAGCCTTTAGCTATGATCTCATCTTCTGATCAAGATTTTCTTGGCTTGTGATTGCTCAGCCATGATGGGGTGGAGAAAAGCCCCTACTCTAGGAAGTGCTAGTGCTGACTTAGCATGCTGCAGGTCTGGAATTGGAGCAGAAACTTGTGTGGACCTGCAGAGACCTTGCAGGCTTAAGGAGGAAAGAAAGGAAAGGGCCAGGCAAACCTCAGGGAAACAATCCTGAAGGCAGAGATTTCAAGACATGCAAAACAGCAGGGTTTCTGTGAAGGAGAACTTCTTTACTGAGAACCTTCCATGTAGTGGACACTTTAACCTGGGCTACAAATATGCAAGGCAGGTGTTATTATTATCCCATTTCACACATGAGGAATCCACAATTCAAAGATTAGCTGGGTGTGGTGGCTGATGCCTGTAATCCCAGCACTTTGGGAGGCCAAGGCAGGTGGATCACCTGAGGTCAGGAGTTCAAGACCAGCCTGGCCAACATGGTGAAACCCTGTCTCTACTAAGAATACAAAAATTAGCTGGGCATGGTGGCATGCGTTTGTAGTCCAGCTACTTGGGAGGCTGAGGCAGGAGAATCACTTGAACCAGGGAGGCGAAGGATGCAGTGAGCTGAGATCACACCACTGCACTCCAGCCTGGGTGACAGAGTCTTGCTCTGTCACACACACACACACACACACACACACACACACACAATTCAGAGATTAACTTTTCCAGAACCATATGACTAGTAAGTAGCTGTGGGGTCCAAATATAGGTCTCCAAAGGCCTGTGCTCTTTTCTTTCACACACCCTGAGAGGTATCTGAGAGGGACTTAGGAAGTCTTGAGAGTAAAACTAGATGCTCAGGGAATGCCCATTGGATGGTAATTTCAAGCAAATGGACAAAATAATAATGGGATAATATTGAGTCCTAAATCACCAGCAGTAACTCTGAGAAGGGTAGAATTACAAACTCCATGCTAAATAGCTTTAGGTCATAAATGAATGTTGTCCTTTGGAGGATACAAAATGAAGTGGTTTATTCCTTGAACACCAATGTGACTAATAAGCCAGGCGTGGCATCCGTCATCTTGTCTGCACAGCTGTCTGGGTAGGCTAATCTCTGGCTTGAGGCCCTGGCTCCTGTCTGCCCAGTGGCATGCTGCACTCTGGTCTCCTGGCTCCACAGTGAGCTTGACATTTCTGCTGAGTCTGACTCACTTGCTCCCAGCCTCAACTGTTCTGTGCCAATGCAGACTTCTTTTATAGTTGGCCTACTTAGAAACACAGGATGTTAGTGTTGGAAGAGAGATCCTTTAGAAGTCACCTAGTGCAATCCCCTCACATTACAAATGAGAAAACAGGCCCCAGATGAGGCTTGGTGATGACGTGCCTAAATTCGGGTGAGTTTAGATATAAGGCATGATGAGACCTCAGCCACATGGCCCATAGGGAGGAAGCTGGGAATGAGCAGGACTGGAGCTGGCAATGCTGCCTCAGCTGCAGGACTCCTAGGGCTGGGGTGGAGCACAAGGAGTGGATCCAGCCCCTTGGAAGAATGAGCTGGGTTAGGGAAGCAAAGCGTCAGGAACCCAGCCAAGCAGTGTAGAGTTCAGGGTAGCACTTTTGAAATATGTGGCTGGGGAGGAGAATAAGGCTGAAGGTCAGTTGTGAAGACTGAGCCAACATGCCCAGGAGGGTGAAGTTGGTGTGAAGAAAAGTCACAACTTGAGGCTATCAGGTTGTGCAGAGTTCACCCTAGATGTGATAAAGTCCAGAGTGGTAGCAGCACACTCCACCCCCATGCTGAGGTGTGGCTGGTGCACTTCTTGCCCTCATTTTTTTTTTTTTTTTTTTTGAGATGGAGTCTAGCTCTGTCACCCAGACTGGAGTGCAGTGGCATGATCTTGATTCACCGCAACCTCCACCTCCTGGGTTCAAGTGATTCTCCTGCCTCGGCCTCCCAAGTAGTTAGGACTGTAGATGTATGCCACCACACCCGGCCAATTTTTGTATTTTTGGTACAGACAGGATTTCACCATGTTGGCCAGGCTGGTCTCGAACTCTTGACCTCAAGTGATATGCCTGGCTTGGTCTCCCAAAGTGCTGGGATTACAGGCGTGTGTCACTGTGCCCAGCCACTTATTGCCCTCTTTAGGAAGGTTCCGAGCTGGTGACTCCATATAATAGCCAGAGAGCTGGGGAAGACAGCACTAAAGAACACCATCTATTCTGCCTCCCAAATGTCTCTAAGGTGTCCTTTACCTCCGTTTCTACTGTCACCACCCTGAGCCTTGGCTGTCACCCACCTGAATTATTGCAACAGCAGTTTAGTTAACCACTTATCCTCTGTCTGTACTATTTCTAATGCACTCTTCTCATTGCCACCCAAGTGATGTTTCTATGACATGTGAAGATGTCACTTGCTTTCTATAAATGTTGGATGGCTTGCCAATGCCTAGCAGCCTTTCTCTCCTGGGCTTCTATGTGAGAACCAAGCCCTCCAGAAAATTATTTGAGTGACTATTTCAGGTCTTTCGAGGATGGTACATAGTTAATATCATTCTAGGTGTACAAGGGAGAGAAATTTATTTGTACAATAGATGTCTTAAGTCATCGGAGCTTAATTTTTCTGGTGGAATCCTGGTTGAGAAGAGCTGGATAGTACAAAGCCCAGATATATGAGTCTGGCACATTAGATCTACGTGACTTCAGCCCAGTGTTCCTTCCAGCCTCATCTCCTATTCTCCTCACTGTGCATTCTATGCTCCGGTCATACCGAACTCTTGCCATTCCTTCATCTAGCTATTCTGTTCATCTGTTAATGTTCCTGCTTCAAGCTGGTCTCCTTCTTGGACTTTAAAAATCTTAGTTATTCATCCTTCAAGACCAGGCTTAGATGTCACCTCCTCTCTGAAGTGGTGCTTTCTACAGCCTTCAAAGGCACATCAAATTGTTCCTTCCCCAATGTGCCAGTATTATTTTTGTGTGTGTGTGTGCCATTCCATTATTCATAATTGGAGGTTTACAAATCTGTGTGACTTACAAAATTTTGAGTTTCTGCACAGCGGGGAACATCCGCTCCACCTCCTGACCTGAATAGATGTTTGTTTAACTGAATGGCCTGAAGCCCACTGGATAATCAATGATAATACTAATTCTGGAACACATGACTTAACTCTTATTCCATCATTATTTGGGTTTCTATACATGACTACAACTAGATCGAACATTAAGTATGTCACTGTCAGATATGCAGCTGTGCATGGTGATACTGTGGGCTGGGAGAAGACTTTCTGAATAATTACTGACACAATGAGGGAGTAAGACCCGGCAGGTCTAAGTGGAAATGGGAAATGGAGCCAGAAAGATGTTAGATGAGGTATAGGGGTAGACTTCATCAAGAGGTATGCAGAGGACCAATTTCATAATTTCTACAGGAAATAAGAAAAGGAAAAAAAAATAGTAGTGGGGTTAAGTGAAGGACATATGTCAGGAACTAATGTCTGAAATGACTCATCAAAGCTGAAATCTGATAAAGGGAATTTACATTTGCGTAGTGTAGAATATTGTCACATAGATGATCTCATTTAATTCTCAGAACAACCCTGAGGTGGAGGGTGGGGTGTGTGGAGGGTGGGTAGGGAGTGTTGCGCTGTTGTTACAGTCCTCTCTTTACAGAGGAGATGACCAAAGCTCAGAGAGCAGAAATTACATGCCAAACATCCACCGTCCCTAAGTGATGCAACTGGAACCAGAGACAAGTCAGCCTGTCTCCTGGTCCAAAGCCACATTCACCTTTTTTTTTTTTCAGAATGGAGAGGCAGCTCCTCTGATCTAAAAGCTGAAAGCCTTCATGAAATCAAATAGAATGGCTAGGCACAGTGGCTCACGCCTATAATCCCAGCACTTTGGGAGGCCAAGGCAGGTGGATCACCTGAGGTCAGGAGTTCAAGACCAGCCTGGCCAACCATGGCCAACATGGTGAAACCCCATCTCTACTAAAAATACAAAAATTAGCCGGGCATGGTGGCAGGCACCTGTAATCCCAGCTACTTAGAAGGCTGAGGCGGGAGAATCGCTTGAACACGGGAAGCACAGGTTGCAGTGAGCCAAGATCGTACCTCTGCACTCCAGCCTGGGTGACAGAGGGAGACTCCATCTCAAAAAAACAAACTACAACAACAACAACAACAAAATCAAATAGACTGACATGTAGAGGTTTTTCTAAGCAATGACTCAGGGATTCTCTGTAAACTCAAATTTTTCTAGGCTGCTTTAAAATGAGGATAGAACACCATTTAGTCAGCTGACTTTCAAGGAATCAGCTGATACAGAGTAATTCTCCACTTGAACTGGGAGAAGTCTGACTTGATTAGAGAATCTGGGGCAGAAAAGAAGAGCAGAGAGCAGTTTATTTTTTACCTGCCTGTGGCTCTAGGGGTACACAGGACAACCAAAGATGATGCCGCACTTTTTGGTCAACTCTAGACACAGAGAGAGAAAGTCTCAGGGTTATGGAGTGAAAGAGTTGGGAAGACAAGAGGTCTCTTGACTGGCCCTCTGCTTCTCAGATCTACCCACAAACCTTGGAACCTGTGAGACTTAGACTGTAAGTACCACTGACCAGGCTCTACAGAGGATTCTTTCTGTTGTATTTAAACAGAATACAACATTTCCTGTCTCCCTGACAAAATGGTCAAACCCTCAGGGGCACAGAGTTAGTTTAAATAACTTTCTACCCTACTATATAGCGCTATGGTTATAAAAACACGAGTCTCAGGAAATGGCTTTTGATTACAATTAAGATTTCAAGTTTGTTAAAAACTTCTTTTTGTTTCTCTGTCAAACTCTTCCATTCACAAAAAAGACAGATTTTGATGCATCTTAAAGAAAGCAGGCTTACATTTGTCTTTTACTGCTGGATTTCTACTCTTGACCTCATAGGGCCCAGTGATCATGCCCTAATAGCATACTCTCGATTCGTGCTTACAAAAGTGTTTCTCTGTCAAACTCTTCTATTCACTGAAAGAAAACAGCTTATGATGAATCTTTAAGAAAGTACTCTTACATTTGCCTTTTGCAGGTGCATATGTAAACCAGTGATATATGACCCAATAAAGACACATGCTCTAATAAAAAAATCTTTTATACATTTTCACAAGATGAGATTCCTTGATTTCTCATCCCTCTCCCTCAAAAGTTAACCAGATAGTTTTTTAAAAAAAAATCCTCATTCATTTATTCAATGCTAATATTTTTGAGTTCCCAGTATGTGCTGGGTGATACGATGTGGTAGGCTATGCTAGGTGCTAGGAGATTCCTCATACTTTCATGGAGATTAAAGGTTAGGGCAGTGCAGTGGCTCACACCTGTAATCTCAGCACTTTAGGAGGCCGAGACAGGCAGATCACCTGAGGTCAGGAGTTCGAGACCAGCCTGGCTAACATGATGAAATCCCATCTCTACTAAAAATACAAAAATTAACTGGGCATGGTGATGCGTGCCTATAGTCCCAGCTACTCGGGAGGCTGAGGCAGGAGAATCACTTGAACCTGGGAGGCAGAGGTTGCAATGAGCCGAGATTGTGCCACTTCACTCCAGCCTGGGTGACAGAGCAAGACTCCATTTCAAAAAAAAAAAAAGAAGAAAAATGAAAAAGATTAGGGCAACATAGGCTGGTGTGGTTGAAAGAGACTAAGAGACTAAAGACACTGTTCAATTCAAATACCTCATTTTAGCAGTGAGAAAATGAAGGCCCAGAGAAAGGGCCTTACTAGATCACACAACCAGTCCATGGCAAAACCAGATAAAGAAAATAGTTCTACTTTTCAATTAAGATCCTGATCTGGTTGGGCGTGATGGCTCATGCCTATAATCCCAGCACTTTGGGAGGCCAAGAGCAGTGGATAACCTGAGGTCAGGATTTCGAGGCCAGCCTGACCAACATGGAGAAACCCTATCTCTTCTAAAAATATAAAAATTAACCAGGTGTGGTGGCGCACGAGCCAAGATTGCACCATTGCACTCCAGCCTGGGCAACAAGAGTGAAACTCCGTCTCAAAAAAAAAAAAAAAATCCTGATCTGAAGTTATTCAGGAGGCCAAGGAAGTCATTCTCTTCTTTCCCTTCTGTCCCAACTCAGTAAATCTTGGCTTCTTGATTATTGGAGAAAGTAAACATTTTTCTATGCTGTCTTTTCTGGGACTAAGCATGGTCTGTAAGTAATAAACAAGAGTTTCTTCATTCTCTGGAACTCTATCCTCTATATCCTTTGTAAACCCCACTCTCTAAAAGGTTCTCAGTTTTATGACTGGAGCCCCAGAACGAGGGGAAACATGCTGCCTGGGTTTTGCTTTTTCAGTGGAAGCAGATTATATCAACTTCTGTCAGAAAACATCATGAACTTCTGTTTCACTGTTGTTTAAAATAAATATTTCTGTAAGAAATGCTGACAAAATTTGTATTAGTCAGGGTTCTCCAGAAAAATGGAACCAACAGGATGCATGTATGTAAGTTGTGTGTGTGTGTATGTGTGTGTAAAAAGAGCGCTAAAGAGATGTTAAAGAATTGACTCATGCAATTATAAAGGATGTTTTAGTCTGTTGTCTGTTGCTTCAAAAGAATATTTGATCCAGTGTATATTCTGTACTTTAAAAAAAAAAAAAGAAAAAAAAAGAAAACCTGAGACTGGGTAATTTATAAAGAAAAGAGCTTTATTTGGCTCACACTTCTGCAGGATGAGAAATTCAAAGGCATGGCCCTGGCTTCTGGCGAGGGCTTTCATGCGGCATCACAACATGGTGGAGAAGGTCAAGCTGGAGGCAGACACATGCAAAGAGGGGAAGCCAGGGGAGCATCCTGGCTTTATAACAAACCACTTTTGCAGGAACTAATCATTCCTATGAGAACCAGTTCAGTTTCTTGAGAGCGAGAACAGACTAACTTGAGAACACCACGAAGCCATTCATGAGGCCTGTCCCCGTAACCCAAATACCTTCCACTAGTCCCCACCTCCCAACACCAGCACACTGAGGATCAAATTTCAATATGAGCTTTGGTGGAGACAAACAACCATATCCAAACCATAGCAGATGGCAAGTCCAAAATCTGCAGGGCAGACTAGCAGGCTGGAGAACATAGAAAGAGTCAATGTTGCAGTTCAAGGCCGAAGGCCATCTGCTGAAAGAATTTCCTCTTGCTCAGAGGAGGTCAGTCTTTTGTTCTAGTTAGGCCTTCAACCGATTGGATAAGGCACACCCACATTATGAAGGGCAATCTGGTTTCCTCAAAGTCCACTAAATTAAATGTTAATTTCATCTAAAACACCTTCACAGAAACATCCAGAATAATGTTTGACCAGTATCTGGGTATTGCAGCTCAGCCAGGTTGACACAAAATTAACCATCACAAGACCATAAGGTGAAAGTTTTACAACCCAAGAGTTCTATTAGAATTATGGATGAGTGCCAGTTACTGGGGGAGTCACTGCACATAAAGGTCTTCATAATACTGGACCTCGCAAAACCAGGCATCTACATCAGAGGAGAGAGAAGGAAACCTGGCAAAGATGGAAAAATCATCAGGTAGACAGAAAGGTTATGACTGGAAAAGAATATTTTGGCAAACAGAGATTCCCTAGCCCTAATCCCTTTACTTCTGTTTTGTTTGTTTGTTTTTATTTTGTTTTGTTTTTTTAAGACAGAGTCTCCCTCCATTGCCCAGGCTGGAGTGCAATGGCATGATCTCAGCTCACTGCAACCTCCGCCTCCCGGGTTCAAGGGATTCTCATGCCTCACCCTCTAGAGTTGCTGGGATTATAGGCCCCCACCACCATGCCTGGCTAATTTTTATATTTTTAGTAGAGACATGGTTTCACCATGTTGAGCAGGCTGGTCTCAAACTCCTGGCCTCAGGTGATCCGCCTGCCTCTACCTCTCAACATGCTGGGATTATAGGCGTGAGCCACCGCACCAGGTCCTTCTGTTTTGTTTTATAAATTAAACCAAAGGCCAGATAGGGGAGACACTGCCTTGTTTTACCTTCAGATATACTTGGTGGACTGAAGTTCCAACAACCAGACCTTTGGGGCTGGGGTAAGTTTTTCCTCCTAACTCCTCTGTGTGGGGAACTGAGACATTTGGCTTCCTGTTAGGAAGTTAAAGCTTGTGGCTGTAGGAGAAGGCCTGACTCTTGGTGAAGCTGCAGAAGTCTTAGAGTTCTGAACATAGGGCTTTGGACATGGAGATTCTTACATATGTTCAACAAGTATCCTTTGTGCCAGGCTCTGTTCTACATGCTGGCAACATAGCCTTGAACAAAAGTCACAGAAATCCCTGCTTTCTTGGAGTTTTCATGCCACCAGGGGAGACAGACAATAGACAATATGAGTACGTGAAATACAACATACAATATGCTAATTACAAGTGGTAAAGAGAAAAATAAAGCAGGGAAGGGGACTAGCAAATGCTGGGGAGCAGATGTTGTGATTTCAGATAAGGTGGCTAAGGAAGGCCTTGCCAAGGAAGTAACATTTGAGTAAAGACCAGAAGCACAAGAGAAGGTAAACAGTGTAGACATCCGGAGCAAAAGCATTCTAAGCAGAAAAATAACTGTAAAGGCCGTTGTTGTAGGTTGAATTATTTCCCGTCGCCAAAAGATATGTTGAAGTCCTAAGCCCTGGTACCTGTGAAATGTGACCTTATTTGAAGACAGGATCTTTGCAGATCAAGTTAAGATGAGGTCACTAGGGTGGGCCCTAATCCAATATGACTGGTGTTTTATGAGAGGACACAGAGACAGAGAGACACAGGGAAAGTGCTGTGGGATGACAAAAGAGAGATTTAAGTGATATAACTGCAAGCCAAGGAATGCCTAGAGTTGACAGCCACAGCCAGAATCTCAGAAGAGGCAGGCAAGAGTTCTCTCCTACAGGTTTTAGTGGGAGCATGGCCCTGGTTAACACCTTGATTTTGGACTTCTCACCTCCGGAACTGTGAGACAATAAATTTCTGTTGTTTTGAGCCACCCAGTTTGTGGTACTTTGCAACGGCAGCCCTAGAAAACTAATCCAGCCATGAAACGGGAATGTGCCTGGTATGTTGAAGGAAGATGGAGGCCAATGTCACATGGGAGGGAGTCATAGGAGATTAGATCAGAGAAGTTACACAACAGATGGCAAGATCATGTGGCACCTTATGGTCAGAGATGTGACATGATCTGACTTACCCTTTAACAGGCTCACATACAGTTATAACTGTGTGTTACATTCATGGCTGAAGGGAGATGTATAGAAGAACCCAGACTATATTACGTACACTAGATAATCATAAGAGGTAGGTACCAAATTGTGTAAATACTAAAATCACTGTGCTTATAATTAAATCTTTCATTTGCTCTTTAGGTATATTTTAATCTGTAATGTTAATGTGTAACTAATTTTTAAAAGATGAAATTAAAATTTTTATTTTCAAAAACAAACTATTAGGTGGCAAAGCATGAATTTGCTGACCTCAGGTGAACACATTAGTGACTATCTGGTTTCCTCTGACCATAGTCATGGCATACCCCTCACCTGGTGTCATAGACAAGGAGACCTATTGGCTAGATTCCCCTTCTAGGAAGGACTTGATATTCAGTCAGGGGAAATATGGTCAGCAGACAGCCTTCAGCTCCTTCAAGGTTTGTCTCAGCTGCAGAGAACAGGCTATCTTGTATTTGGTTCTAAGACAGAGAAACAACTAAGTTAGCTTAAGAGACAGGAAATGTATTTAAGAAGGATTAAATATATCTCACAGAACCCAACCTCATGAAGGACTGGAAATGGAAGAAGATGGTCTCCCTGTTTCTGTGTCTCTCATCATCATCATCATCATCATCATCATCATCATCATCATCATATTCTGTCTCATGGTAGATCAACTCTCACAGCTCATCAGATGACATGACCCAAAACAGAAGTCCCAAAACGTCACCCTCTGTTGCCCTTATTCTCTGCCACCATATAGGTCCAGTGCCTGTAGCCAACTGATCCTATGTCTCTAGATTCCCAGGAGAGATAGTCTGACTGGGCTCTCTCTTTGGTCAGACGTCCTCTCCTAGCCAGTCAATTATAGCTGGAGACTGGGTCATTTTGAATGGAAAACTGCCCTTCTTCCAAGGCTGTGGATGGAGTTTATTTTCTAAGAAGAGATGTGATGTTAGGAAGGATATGCAGTGCATCTCTAGCACGAAAATCCTCACAGCTATGATATTGTAGAAAAAATGTTCAACTTTGAAGCCACATGATCAGTTTTGAGTTCTTGTTCTGCCATGTATTAATTGTATGAACTCAAATGGGATCAATTAAACTTTAAGCCACTGTTTCCTCAACTGAAAAATTTTACATTTTTTGAGATGGGCACTAGGCTATGCACCAGAAATACAGAAAAAAAGATACAGTCCCTGCTGTAGACAGATGCTCACAGTCTAGCAAAGCAGGCAGGTAGGAAAACCAATAACTACAGTTCTAGGTGATATGCAGTGATGGAGAGAGCACGCCTGGGTGAGGTACCCTCCTTGCATGCCCCAGTGTGTGGGTGTATGGGTGTGCATGGTGTGGATAGAACAGAAGAGGAAGGGAGGAGAATGGGGGAAAGCTTCCTAGAGGAGGTCAACCTGGGGTGGGAGCTTGATAGACAGGCAGGAGATAAATGTGGGGAGGGGAAAGTATACCCAGGCAAGGAGAGCACCATATGCTGAGTCACAAACATGTGAAGGAAGTTGCTCATCTCAGACACATGTAAATGGGAGGGCAGGGCCGAAGTAAAGAACAGCATCTGGCATGGAGCCAGGCAGGTGTGATGGAGTGGCAAGAGATGGAGCTCCTCTGATTGAGAAGGAAGACATGTGGGCAAGTGCTCTGAAAACAGACGGTGCTACAGACACAACAATGGTGAACAGGGAGTGTTGATTATGTGAAAGCAGGAGCCAGGCTACTTTGTGTCGTGAATGTGTCTCTATGAGGCAGGTAATATAATCTTCATTTTACAGGGCCTTATTGAGTCATAGTCCCAAGGTCACATGGTGTCTTGGTTTGGGTTCTCTCAGAAGTAGACCTTGAGAAAAGGATTCAAGCAAAGGTAGTTTATTTGGGGGGTGATCCTAGGAAACCCCAGTCAGAAAGTGGGGAAGCGAGGTACAGAAGAGAAGGAGCCGATAAGGTGTGTGCTATCAGAGACGTTACCACTGAGGGTACCTGGAGCTCAATCCCACCGGGAAATTTGGGAAGATCGTGAGGAATATGCCTCCGAAGTATTTCCACCAAGAGGCAAGGAAGCCGAGGTGTTTCTCTCCAAATCTCCATCTGTCACTATTTGAGGACTGTTTCTCAGATGTTAACTCTGGAATTCCCAGCTTCCCCTCGCACAGGGGCCCAGCGTGCTCTTCGGGCAGTGAGTCATAAGTGTTCTCAGTAAGCAGACTTCAAGCTGCACAGGGGAGGGCTGAGAGGTTATAGGCAGAACACTGACCGCATGTGCTATGCACAGACAGTAAGGAGGGGAGCAAGGGTTTGGTCCCAAGCAGGCTGGCTTAGGTTTTAGCAACAGTGTTATACTCTTTCCCAAACGTAGAGTATTATTAATAAACATATTTATACTGATACTTATAGTACTTTCAGAAAACATAGTATTGAGCCTAGAATAGAGGGAGTCTGTTGTCCTCATCAATGATTGACACATAATGGTTACTTAATGAATATTTTTGGATGAATGTTTTAAAAAGTCAAAACATAAATAATTCAGTGTTATTTAACTATAAAGAGCCTTTGGCTGGGAATCAGAAGATTTGGATTGTAGTTTGAGTTCTGCCATCAGTTTGGGGACCTCAGGGAAGCCATCCAGACTAATTGAGCTTCACTTTTCTCATTTTAAAACCTCATTTTATTACCACCCCACTTGCCTACTGTTAGAGTTGATGTGAGGATGAAATGTAATAATGAATGTGAAGGGTTAAAAGTATGGCAAACTAAGGAGTAATCCTGTGTCTCTGCCTTGAGTTTGAATCAGGTAGAAGTTGGCCTTTGGTTTTCCAGGACCCAGGACCATGTACTGTGAGGCCACCAAGTCCATCAGTCAGGGCTCTTGGTTGTAACAGGTGCTAACTCTGACTATCTTAGTCAAAAAAAGAGTTTATTAGAGAGATAGCAGGAAGATCACAGGATTGACAAGCAGTCTAGAGAATCAAGCTTGGAAAATGGACAGGAACTGAAAGAGAACCACAGGGAAGACCACACCCCAGAAACATCCTGGTTAAAATGCTGCTTCCTCTCTTACTGAGCAGTGGACACCAGTGCTGCCACCAGCACAAATTCTAAACTGTCCCAGTTTCTTGGGTCATTTGCTTCAAACTTAAGTCTCAGGCAGTAATATCAGGGGGGCCAAGATTAGGTCATATGCTTGTGCACCAGCTGCCAGGGACCCAGGAGGGTAACTGTCTGGCCTTTTTTCCAGCTTCCATCAGGGGAAGACACATTCTACCTCCCAGCATGTCTTATGCAATGGCAGTTTCCCCAGACACAGGAAGGGGGCTCAGACGCGGGGCAGCCAAGAAGAATGTAAGTTCCATCCAAGTCAGAATGTAGGGAAAGTGAGGATACTGGTTGAAAATTGAAAAACCAAGATAAAGAGAAGGTCATGATTTATTAAGTAGTAACATTGACTTGAGACTTTATTAACCAGGAACTGTTCAAGGTGCTGGGTACAAAGAGGACTAAGACACAGGTACTGGCCTCAAGGTGCTCTAGCCAGTTAGGAAATGTATATTAAAATAAAATGTGGTAAGATGTAACAAAATTCGATGGGAGCACAAAATAAAGGATTAATGCTGGGGATTATGTGGGTGGTCAGGAAAGTTTTCACACAGATGGATCTTGAAGGATGGAAAGAGAGAAATGAAAAAGCATCAGAAGCAGAGCCACTTCTGGTATCTGTTACTCTTTCTAACCAGCCGGAATCTGGGTCCGGTATTTCCTGCTCAGTCCTTTTCTACAGCCACCAACCACAACACATATGCTACTACAATTAAAGTCTAAAATTAGTATGATTAAGGCCTAAGCAATGTGAGGGTATTGTTCAAGCCAGGATTTTCTTCCTTGGCTCTCCCCAGACTCTCTAGTGCAGAGGGATATTGGCAAAAATTATTGCTGCTTTTGTTGTTTTTAGTTATTTTAGATGAAAGCATATACTCAGACCTGAGTTTGTTTGTTTGCTTGTTTTTTAGACATGGTGGTCTCACTCTGTCACCCAGGCTGGAGTACAGTGGTGCAATCATAGCTTACTGTAACCTTAAGCTCCTGGGCTCAAGCAATCCTCCCACCTCGGCCTCCAGAGAAGCTAAGACTACAGGCACATGCCACCATGCCCTGCACTTTTTTTATTTTTATTTTTTTGTAGACATAGTCTTGCTCTGCTTCTCAGGCTGGTCTCAAACTCCTAGGCTCAAGCGATCCTCCCGTTTTGACCTCCCAGTGTTGGAATTACAGGCATGAGCCACCATGGCCAGCTAAACCTGAGTTTAAATAATGGCTCAGCCACTGACTGAAATCTCTCTGAGCCTTGATTTCCTCAAAGATAAAATGGGAATAAAAAATACTTGCCTTCCAAGTATTCCAAGGACTTTTGAAGATTAACTGAGATAATGTCTGCAAAGTGCCAATGATCGGCAGTTGGCAGGTGCTGTTATTGCTGTTGGTTTGAAACAGTTCTCTGAAAATCTGGTGATGAAGAGGAGACTTTACTGTTCTTCCCCTTTGACCTCAAGGGTTTCATACAAAGAGGGAGATTACAAGAAAGAAATGTCTTCTAAGAGAGAAAGAACCCGGAGGTTCTGCCAAAAATATGAGACTATATGGGGGAAGCAGATACGAGCTACTTTCAAAGCCTGACTCGGTGGTGGGACTGAGAGCCTGGCTCCTGAGTCAAGAGAAGCTTTCCAATCCCAC
The DNA here is from genome assembly GCF_008728515.1 of Papio anubis. Classification (NCBI taxonomy): domain Eukaryota; kingdom Metazoa; phylum Chordata; class Mammalia; order Primates; family Cercopithecidae; genus Papio; species Papio anubis. The sequence goes on along the minus strand of NC_044987.1, from coordinate 47,933,411 downwards.
AAGAATGACTTCAAAAACAGCCCTCTTGGCACTAGTGATGTTTGCCTCTGCCCATTTCAAGGAGGAAACAATTTACCCAGATGCAGGCCTGCTTAGGCTCCCTTCTCTAGCAAGATCAAGCCAAGAACTCGGAAGGGTGGAGGACAGCACATTCATGAAGCCATTTTCACATACTGTTCCCGCACAGCCTTTGAAAATGTGTGCCTTGTAACAGGTTGAATAACACTGGTAGAATCGCATTGTGTCCGTTCCGAATAACAAGTATGATATTTGAGAGGAATTAGCTATGGGCTGAAGAAATTTAATAAACGGGGCAGATACAGATGTGAAAATGCTGTGTGGCTTGGAACAGACACCAAATTATGTGGAGTATGAATTTAAATCTCTTTTCTGAAATTCCTGGCCTATAATTTAATAGTCTCTTCTGCCTAATAAACAATGGTGTTCTATTCCAACCTTGGACTTCTAGGTAAATTCTGACCATTCATTCATTAAACAGCTATATGTTGAATACTTACTACATGCCAGGCATTGCAATGGGTGTATAGGATCTTGATTCTGATTCTGGAAAAAAGAGAGGAGATTGTTTTGTAAACATTCAGGGCTTCTCCCTTCAAATATTATTTGTGGGAAAGCATGAATGTCTCCCCTGTCTGCATATGGAGAAAATAAATTCATGTAGAATGGCGTAGTTCTGGTGTTTACTGGGCTCATCATCCCATCTGGGGGTAGGCCCAGGACTGGGAAGGATAGAGCAGCCAAGAATGTTGCTATGGTAACTTGGCATTAACACACCTTAGCTCCTTTGTGTCGCCCCCAAATTACCTTTAAAACAAGTGTACATTTTCAGAATTTGGAAAGCTTTTCTTAATTTTCACATGGCCAGTTATAAAGGCATTTTTCGAAGCACTCAGGCAAAAGTATGGTCATTTCTTTTTGAAGCTGAGGCTATGTTGATGCTATTTTCTAGGCCAGAAGTGTAATCAGGATCTAGACTATCTTATTCTTTCATAGGGGGTTTCACTTTCAAATCCTTTTCACATACGTTATTGTACTTTTATTGCCACCTTGTTTTAACCTCCCGCTTAAGCAATCCTGAAGGGCAAGAAAATGAACCCACTAAACATTTATGCCTCAAAATAACTATGTGAGGTAGGAACTAATACCTCTACTTTATAAATGAAAGAACTAAGGCTCAAACAAGGTCACATACTTAGAAAATAACAGGAGGAGGAGGAATGGAACCAGGCCTATAGATTGCAGATCTGGTGTCTTTCTGTTATACCTTCACTGACTCCCAGTATCTTCCAGCCTTTGTTACTTTATAAGAGTATAGATGCTTACAAGGCAGGGACTAGTTTGTGCTTTTCTTTTCTTTCTGTCTGTCTTTTCTTTTTTTTGAGACGGAGTCTCTCTCTTGTTGCTCACACTGGAGTGAGTGCAATGGCACGATCTCGGCTCACTGTAATCTCTGCCTCCTGGGTTCAAGCAATACTCCTTCCTCAGCCTCCCAAGTAGCTGGGATTACAGGCATGCACCACCACACCTGGCTAAATTTTTTTGTATTTTTATTAGAGATGGGGTTTCTCCATGTTGGTCAGGCTGGTCTCTAACTCCTGACCTCAGGTGATCCACCCGCCTTGACCTCCCAAAGTGCTGGGATTACAGGCGTGAGCCACCGTGCCCAAGTATGTTTTTCTTTCTTTCTTTCTTTTTTTTTTTTTTTTTTTTTAAAAAAAAAAGGCTTGGCTGGGCACGGTGGCTCACACCTGTAATCCCAACACTTTGGGAGACCAAGGCGGGTGGATCACAAGGTCAGGAGTTAGAGACCATCCTGGCTAACACAATGAAACTCCGTCGCTACTAAAAATACAAAAAATTAGCCGGGCATGGTGGCAGGCGCCTGTAGTCCCAGCTACTCAGGAGGCTGAGGCAGGAGAATGGTGTGAACCCAGGTGGCAGAGCTTGCAGTGAGCCTAGATGGTGCCACCGCACTCCAGCCCAGGCGACAGAGCGAGACTCCATCTCAAAAAAAAGAAAAAAAAGGCTTTATTGAAGTTTTTGTATGTATATTATATATTTCTTCATAAAGTTTACCCACTGTAAACATACTATTTAATGATTTTTTAAAAAATTTGTAATAGCTTTATTGGGATATAATTCACATACCATACAATCCACCCACTTAAAGTGTACATCCAGTGGTTTTGGGTATATTCACAGAGTTGTATAACCATGACCACAATCAATTTGAGGACATTTTTAGCATCTCAAAAAGAAACCCTGTACCTTTTACTATCACATATGAATCCTCCCATCCTCCCCACCCTTCCCAAGCCTAAGCAACCCCTAGTCTACTTTCTATCTCTATATATTTGCCTATTCTGGACATTTCATAGAAATGGTTTCATATAACATGCGGTCTTTTGTGACTGCCTTCTTTCACTTATCATAATGTTTTCAAGATTCATCCATGCTGAAGCATGTACCTACTTTATCCTTTTTACGGCCAAATAATACTCCATTGTGTGAGTATAGCACCTTTTCTTTATCATTTTATCGGCCAATGGACATCTGAGTTGTTTCTACCTTTTGACTATTATGAGTAGTGCTGTTATGAATATTTGTGTACAAGTTTTTATGTGGACATATGTTTTCATTTCTCTTGGGTATATACTTAGGAATGACATTGTGAAATGATAACTCTATGTTTAACTTTTTGAGGAACTTCCAGATTGTGTTTTCCAAAGTGGCTGTACCATTTTATATTCCCACCAACAATATATTGAGGGTTCCCACTTTTCTATGCCCTCACTGACACTTACTGTGGTTTGCTTTTTTCACTTAACATTATTTCATAGATATATTTCTATGTTCACATGGTTATCAGTTTCAGTGGTTACACAGCATTCCAAATCAGTCGGACATTATTTAAAAATTACTTTAAAGCTGAGGACTTGGATTGTTTTCATTTTGGGCCATTATAAATAGTGGGACTAGAATCTTCACTGCTTACTACATTTTTCCTTTAGCTTATGTCTTTGAGGTATGTTCCAACGTGGAACAGAGGACACATACAGCTCATGTACTGCTTCCCTGGTTACCCTGCAGAAAAATTGACTGTACCTAAAATGCTATCAGCAAAGTTTGCGCTTGCCTTCCTCTCCACAGCCTCTGCTAACATAAGGCTTTGTTGCTTCATTCGTATATATTAATGATATAGTTACTGTATTAGTCTGTTCTCACACTGCTAATAAAGACATACTTGAAGCTGGATAATTTATAAAGAAAAGAGGTTTAAATGACTCACAGTTCCACATGGCTGGGGAGGCCTCACAATCAGGGCAGAATGCAAAGGAGAAGCAAAGTCATGTCTTACATGGTGGCAAGCAAGAGAGCTTGTGCAGGGAACTCCCTTTTATAAAACCATTAGATCTTATGAGATTTATTCACTCCCATGAGAACAGTATGGGGGAAACCGTCCCATGATTCAATTATCTCCATCTGGCCTAGCCCTTGACACCTGGGGATTATTACAATTCAAGGTGAGATTTGGGTGGGGACAGAGCCAAACCATATCAGGTACAGGTACATGATAGAACCTTACTTTTTATTTTTATTTTTATTTTGAGACAGAACTCTGTCACCCAGGCTGAAGTACAGTGGCACAATCTTGGCTCACTGCAACCTCTTCCTCCCGAGTTCAAGTGATTATCCTGCCTCAGCTTCCCCAGTAGCTGGGAATTACAGGTGTGCACAACCACATCCAGCTAATTTTTGTATTTTTTAGTAGAAATGAGGTTTCAGCATGTTGGCCAGGTTGGTCGCAGCAAACTCCTGGCCTCAGGTGATCTACCTGCCGCGGCCTCCCAAAGTGCTGGGATTACAGGCATGAGCCACCACACCTGGCCTGAATCTTAACAATTTTAGGCTGTTCAATTTGCATTTCTTTCATTGTTGATGAACTCATGATATTTTAACAGCCATCAGCTGTTACTCTAAACCATCCATCCAAAAAATCCAAGCAGTGCGGGAGAATCTAGGGCCATAGCAAAGGGCAGAAGATGGGGCTTAAAGAAATTCCCTGGGTTTGGGCAGGGCGTAGTGACTCACGCCTGTAGTCCCAATACTTTGGGAAGCCAAGGAGGGCAGATCACCCGAGGTCAGGAGTTCGAGACCAGCCCAACATGATGAAACCTCATCTCTACTAAAAATACAAAAATTATCCTGGGCGTGGTGGCAGTCACCTATAATCCTAGCTACTCAGGAGGCTAAGGCACAAGAATCGCTTGAACCCAGGAGGCGAACGCTGCAGTGAGCTAAGATCGCGCCACTGCACTCCAGCCTGGGTGACAGAGTGAGACTCCATCTTAAAAAAAAAGAAAAGAAAAAGAAAAGAAAAGAAAAGAAAAAAAAATCCCCGGGTCTGGGAGCAGGCTCAGGAGGTATATTTCATAGGGTGACTGCAGCCTCAGCTGTAGATGAAGAGGACACTGGTAATGATGCTGGACTGATTTAGACGTCATATCCTTTTTCCACATTCTCCTTTCATTTGGCACTTCTCCTGGTTCTGCTTCTCCCTCCCTGGCCATTCCTTCTAAGCCTCCTTTCAGAGTTTCTTTTCTTCTACCTGATTCTTATACATTGGTATTAAAAAATATAGGATTTCATTCTTGGATCCTTCTTTTTTAACTTAATACTCTGGGCAATCTCATTCACCCTCATGGCGGTAATGACAATTTAAATGCTGAAAATTCCCAAAAATATATTGTCAGCCTAGACTACTCTCTTGAATTCCAGAAGCACATATCTAATTTCCAACTGTATATCTCCATTTGAATGTCCTCTAGGCACCTCAAGTCCAGTATCTCCCTCTCCGATCACTCCTTTTTTTCCCCATATGCACTACCTTTATGATTGTAGCAACAGCAACACAGTCACTGAAGCCAGAAATGCGGAAGTCACTCCAAACTCTTTCTTCTGCACCTACATATTCCTACATGTGCACCTTCTTCTCCCTAAACCTATTACACAAATTTGATTAATGTTTCAACTATATCTCCCAATAACTCTAGCATTGTTACATGGTTCTATTGGTTGCAACTTGTCGTTTCAGAAGGGAATGGAAAAAGATTTATTGAATGTATACATGTGTGGAATGAAAGGAGAAACTGAGAAATCATTGCGGAGAGGCAGGCTTCAGAGTGGCTCTGGGGACCTCAGCAGCAAGCAGGTTGTTCTGGGCCTTCTCTGGAAAGTCTGCTATGAATATGACTTGGTTCCAACAATGCTCAGCCTCTGCATCTCTTGGATCAAAATTCCAAATTTCTGGGGAAATCTGGGCACCAGCAAAGATTAAGAAGGTTAGGAAGGTTGAGTCATGTGATGAGGACACAGCTCTGGAGGATGACTTCTACATATTAGAGGCAAATATCAAAGAAAAAAGAGATGGCATGAGATGGACAGTCTTTCCAGAAATTGTCTATGACATTGCCACAGTTTCTGAACTGGTCTTCTTGCCTTTAGTCTTACATTTCACCATCCACATTGTGCCAGAATGATCTTCCAAAATACAAGTCTGAGAGAAAAAAAAGAAACTATAGGCATGAAATCCTTCTTCAACTCTTACTAAGTCTGGGACTTTGAGCAATAGCAACTACCATCCGAGTTCTTCTGATCTGCCAGCACTGTGTCAGTACTTTACATATGTTATTTCTACTGCTCATGACCACTCTGCAAGGCAGATATTGTAATTACTGTGCAAAAGAAGAAAGTGAGTTTGGAAGGAATTAGGAAGCTTGTCCTAGGGGCCCTGACTGGCAAGTAGCAGAATTTACCTGACTAAAGGCATTTATTACTGGATTATACTCCCTCTCTGAGATTTTCAGTGTCTTGGTTTATAAAGTGAGTATAATTTTTTGTTTTTCAGGATTAATGTTAGAATTAGGCAATACTGGCTACATAATTTGTGAGGCCCAGTGCAAAATGAAAATGCAGAATAGCCCCTTGTAAAGTAATTATTAAAAATTTCAAGAGAGCAACAGCAGGGCATTAAACTAAGTGTGGGGCTCTGTTTTTGCGAGGCACCAAACACCCAAACCATATCAGGATATGAAACCATCTTCAGGGGACCATTATTCAGCCCACACAATAACAACATTCTTATTCTTATTATTTTGTTTTCCTTATTTCATGCTTCAGTGGTTTCAGAATAAAGTTCAAACTCTTTTTCAGGACATGGCTAGCCCATTGTGATCTGACCTATGCCCATCATTCTAATTTCAATTCTTTCTACCCTCCAACGTGCCTTGAAAACTCCAGTAACATTGAACAACTTGTGATTTTTCCACTGCAATCTGCTGTCACTTGCTGACCAGCCTCTTTCATACTGTTATTTCTGCACAGAATATTCTCCCCCATTTCCCCTTTTCACCATCCTTCTTCTCTTTCATTTCTGTCTGATTTTGTTGTTGTTGTTTTTAATACTTAGCCCAGGTTTTCTCCTTGGAAAAACTTCTCTCCACCACTTACAATTTTGGAAAAGTTTCTTCTCTATTTTCACATCTAAAGAATGAAAATCACAGAATAACACCTGCATTATTATGAGGCTCAAATGACATAATCCACATAAAGCACTTGGCAGACTGCCTGCCAGGTGGTGAGTGCCCACAAAAAAATTATCTATAATTATCATAAATATTACTTGACCTTCCCCTATGGTGATATAAGAGCTTTCCCCTCTGTCCTCTACTAGCAACAACTGCATAGAAGGTTGGCAGGCTTTCCGGTAATTTACTGCTCATGTGTAAGTCTGTTCTGCTGTAATGACTATTCTTTGAGATCAAGAGCTCAGTTGTTCATTTCCATATCTTTAGTGCCTAGCACAGGGTTTGGACATATGGCAAGTTAATATTTATTGAAGCAAAATAGGGAAAGAATTCTTAGGAGGACACATGCTAATTCTGTTCTCAGAATATTTTTTTAAAACATTCATTCCATTCTTATGTTCCTGCAGTACAAGTCTAAAAATATTTCATTTGTCTACCTTCTATTTAAATAAAAGTGCAGCATTAACAAAACTTACCCTGTTGTGCCAAATTTCCTTTTGTCTTCCTTTGCTCTAGTCACTTCCTCTTTTTTTCTTTCTACTTCCTCCTGGTAAGGGTCATTTCTTTCTGTGTCATAATCTCACCTTTTTTTTTTTTTTTAAATAATGTCAGTGTTCTTCCCAAAATATGCGTTCCCAGAAAGCTGCGTAGTCATTACCCGTAACAAGGAAAACCCCACCCTTCCTTTCCTCGCCGTGCTGCAGCCCTTGAAGTCTCCAGGGTATCTGTAACCTTAGCAAGGAGTCAGTACGAGCTCCCTCTCCTGGCAGGTTATAGTCATGCTAAAGCTAGACACAGGGCTAGAGTATCCCAGTCACACATCCATAAATGATTATAAAGCATGAGATAACCCAAGCCTGCTTGTTCCGTGAGCTCAGATTTAAGGAAGGTGTGGGGCTATCTAATTTGTTTATAAAATCATTCACTTGACAGGCATCACAGAGATCTGAATCCCATCATACCATTTGGAGGAAAGAAGCTGCACCATTTATGAAAAGAATAAGAACTTGGATTTGTGCCAAGAACTTCAAGAACTTGGAGTTCTACCAGTTATCTAGCTGGCTGCTCTTTTGGCAAATTACTAATATCTGCATGCCTCTGGATCTTCAACTTTAGGGTAACTTTAGACCTATTTCACCTACCTTATAGGGTAGATGTAAATTTTAAAAACAATATAAAAACAGTGCTACTTATTGGGTAATAGCTATGCTTCAGGCACTGATAGGTGCCTTATCCCTGTTTTGTATATGAGAAAACCACAGGTCAAGGAGTTGTCACATAGTAACTCTGTTAACACATGGAGAGCCAGGATTCACACCCAGGTCTTTCTGACTCAAAAGCCTTTCTTGATGTTGTTTTCCCTTTAATTACACCAGGCTGATGTTCCTGAATTATGCATCTGAAAACATTTGGGGGAGGGAAGTAAAATTCTATACTACAAAGTTTAATTTTTATTTTATAGATGACGAAATTGAGGCCCAGAGAAGTGCAGTAACTTTCCCTAGGAGTCGATGGCAAATACAACTCAATAGTTGATTAAGGACTCAATAGTATTTACCCAATAGGGCTAGCAGGTGTGCAGGCTACTCGGGTGTTAAAGTGTAGCTGCACCCAGGTGAAAGGGAAATCCAACAAAGGTTTTAGGTACTTCGGACTTTTTTTTCACATGCTTTCCACTTTATGGTTGCACTGGACAGCTTAGGTGACACAATCTCAATGACACTGTCCAGGTCACAAGGGTTTCCTGAGTCCTTGTTGTGAAACACAGGAGGCCCTCTGCGTGACTTGGTCCCAGCATCAATTTCCAGCTTCATCTCTCCCTAGGTCTCCCGGGTCATCATCTAGCTCCAAACCTCCTCCTCAGTCATGATGAACTGCTTGCAGCTCCTGGAATGTACCACATGGATTTGTGCCTCAGAACCTCCATTCCTTTACCTGGAATATATTTCACTCACTGAGCATCTACTCATTTTCCAAGACTCTGTTTAAATGTCACTTTTTGGATACAGTCTTATTTGATCTCCTACCACCCCTCCCCACTTGAGATAGAATTAACCATTCTCTCCTTTCGGCCTCTAATATCTCCTCTATATATTTTGCATTGGGACATATAATGTTTTTATTGCATATTGGTGCAAACTGGTTTGTTTGCACTTCTGTTTGTTAACACCGTCAGAATAAGGACTATCTTCAGATGGTGGCCACCGAGGGGGTCGGGAGGCTGCGCAAGGCGGTGAGCCTGGGCAGCTGGAGCAGCCCCCGCCCTAGCAGCATCCACCCTGCCCCAGGAGCAGCACGAGGAAGAGATGGCAGCCGAGGCTGGGGAAGCCGTGGCTTCCCCCATGGACGACGGGTTTCTGAGCCTAGACTCGCCCTCCTACCTCCTGTGCAGGGATGAGCAGAATGGGCTGATATAGATCCAGTGCTGCAGAATGATGGCCCCAATCCCGTGGTCCAGATCATTTATAGTGACAAATTTAGAGATGTTTATGATTACTTCCGAGCTGTCCTGCAGCATGATGAAAGAAGCAAACGAACTTTTAAGCTAACCTGGGATGCTACTGAGTTAAATGCAGCCAATTATACAGTGTGGCATTTCCGGAGAGTCCTCTTAAAGTCACTTCAGAAGGATCTACATGAGGAAATGAACTACATCACTGCAATAATTGAGGGGCAGCCCCAAAACTATCAAGTTGGGCATCATAGGCGAGTATTAGTGGAATGGCTAAGAGATCCATCTCAGGAGGCTGAATTTTTGCTAATATTCTTAATCAGGATGCAAAGAATTATCATGCCTGGCAGCATCGACAATGGGTTATTCAGGAATTTAAACTTTGGGATAATGAGCTGCAGTATGTGGACCAGCTTCTCAAAGAGGATGTGAGAAATAGCTCTGTCTGGAACCAAAGATACTTCGTTATTTCTAACACTACTGGCTACAATGATCATGCTGTATTGGAGAGAGAAGTCCAATACACTCTGGAAATGATTCAACTAGTGCCACATAATGAAAGTGTATGGAACTATTTGAAAGGGATTTTACAGGATCATGGTCTTTCCAAATATCCTAATCTGTTAAATCAATTACTTGATTTACAACCAAGTCATAGTTCCCCCTACCTAATTGCCTTTCTTGTGGATATCTATGAAGACATGCTAGAAAACCAGTGTGACAATAAGGAAGACATTCTTAATAAAGCATTAGGGATATGTGAAATCCTAGCTAAAGAAAAGGACATGATAAGAAAGGCATATTGGAGATATATTGGAAGATCCTTTCAAAGCAAACACAGCACAGAAAATGACTCACCAACAAATGTACAGCAATAACACCACCCAGAAGAACTTGATGGAATGCTTTTATTTTTTATTAAGGGACTCTGCAGGAGTTTAAAATGAGAAGGATCTTTCCCTTTGCTTGTGGTGTAAAAGTGCATCACACAGGCATTGCTTTTTAATAAGAACTGATGCTCCTTGGGTGCTGCTGCTACTCAGACTAGCTCTAAGTAATGTGATTATTCTAAAGCAAAGTCACTGGATGGGAAGAGGAAGAAAAAGTCCCATAAAGGAATTTTTGTAGTCTTATCAGCATGTAATCTATTCCCTTAGCATCAACTCCTCCCTCAGTGGTACACACGTCAAGATTTGTAGCGGTAATAACTGCGGGTCACTTGTATGTAATGGATATGAGGTAGCCGAAGTTTGGTTCAGTAAGCAGGGAATACAGTGGTTCCATCAGAGTTGGTCTGCACAGTCACATTATCTTGCTATCACTGTAACCGACTAATGCCAAAAGAATGATTTTGTAATAAAGTTATAGCTGTATCTAAAAGCAAAAAAACAAGCAAAAAGAATAAGGACAATCTTGTTTGTCATTGCATCTTTAGTCTTCAGTATTCTGAGCACTCGGGGGCAGAACATCACGACCGGCTAACCCAACAACTACACCCAACATATCTTTTGCCTGCTTCCTTACTATAAAAGCCAGAAAAAATGAATCACTTTTCCCAACCTCGCTTGCGACCATTAGATGCTACACACAAAAAAAGCTCTGCCCAATAACATATGAGCAAAGATCTTAGGGAGAAGCAGACTGCTTCTAGGAGCACTTTTGCAATTCTGATAAAAGGGCCAGAGTGACTGATATAAACTGTCTCCCTTTCCTTTGTCTTGAATACAAACATGATGCTCGAGTTGGAGTGGTGCCATCTTGCAACCATAAGGAAAAGCCTAAAAGGCCACTGAGCCACCAAACGAATGCAGCTGCTGCATTTCTGTTACATGAGAAGATTGTACCCTCGCTGATTCAATCTGCTGTGGTTGGGTCATCTGTTACTTGCACCTGAGAACATTCCTAAGTAACCTATTAATAATTTATAAATTAATAATTTTTGTCACTTAAAAACAGGTAATTTTTTTATTTCAAAGGTTTTCAAATGTCTACTACCAGAAACTTCTCCTCAAGAGGAATTGGCCGGGCGCGGTGGCTCAAGCCTGTAATCCTAGCACTTGGGGAGGCCGAGACGGGCGGATCACAAGGTCAGAGATCGACACCATCCTGGCTAACACGGTGAAACCCTCATTCCCTACTAAAAGTACAAAACTAGCCGGGATGCAGGGTGGCGAGGGCCTGCAGTCCCAGCTACCGGGAGGCTGAGCTACAGGGAGAATGGCGAACCTGGGAGGCGGAGCTTGCAGTGAGCAGAGATCCCAGCCACTGCACTCCAGCCTGGGTGACAGAGCGCAGACCCGCCTCAAAAAAAAAAAAAAAAAAGAGGAATTTTAAACTAAGCCCAATAACAATGCCCATCAAAGGGAGAGGTGCGTTCTGTTGAAGAGTGGCCAGGATTGCTGTGTGTGGACTACCAGCCCTTTCTGGCACTTTTCCCCGATAGCCCTGAGGCACCTATTTAAAACTCTTATGGCTTCTCTGAATACTGAACCACTCTCTAACACTAGATGGGAGTGTAAATTTGAACAGTCTCTTTTGTGCACAGTTTGGCAGTTTGAGAACAATTCCTATCATGTTGTTAAATTATGTAATCTTTGACTCAGCAATTCCATTTCTAAGACTCTGTTCACAGAAATACTGGCATCGTTGTACAGATGTGTGTGTGTGTATATATATCGAAGGTGGTTCATTATAGAATTGCCTAAAGGTTAAAAAAAAAGAAAAATTTAAAAAACAATGTAAATGTCCAATAAGGAACTGATTAGTTACTTTGTAACACATTCGTCCTCTGGCATATTCTGCACCCATTACTGATATTGAAAGGTCTCCAGGATATATTAAAGTAATATACCTTTAACATGTATTTAAAAAGTAACTCATAAAATACTATTAAAATAAAAATCATATGAGTAAATAAAATATACATTTGTAGGTATGTAAATGCATAGAAACATGTCTTGAATGAAAACAATGTTAATAGTGATTACTTTTGGGTAGTGAGATTGAGAGAGAGAGAACTTCAACTTTTTACTTTGTAAACCAGTATATTGTTTGAAAAATTGGCATGTATTTATTTTTCTTAGGTGAAAAATAGAGAGTAGTACCTTTCCAAAGGAGATAAACTGATGATAAATAAGCACCTAAAAAGATACTCAACATTATATGTCATCTGGGTATTGCAAATTTAAAAAACATTGAGCTACTACCACTAATTAGAATGGCAAAAATCCGAGACACTGACAGTACCAAATGCTGGTGAGGATATGGAGAAACAAGAAAGCTCATTCATTGCTGGTAGAAATGCAGAACGGCAAAGCCATCTTGAAAGATAGCTTGGCAGTTCCTCATAAAACCAAACATCTTTTTATATGATCCAGCAATTATGCTTCATGGTATTTAATCAGATAAGTTGAAAACTCATGTCTATATAAAAACCCACACACAAATGTTTATAGCAGCTTTATTCATAATTGACAAAACTTGGAAGTAACCAAGGTGTTCTTCAGTAGGTGAACCAGTAAATAAACCATGGTACATTCAGAGGACGGAAAGTTTTTTAGCACTAAAAAGAAATGAGCTATCAAGCATGCAAAGAGTGGCATTCTCTCTATTCTCCGTGAAAAGACATAAAGGAAACTTAAATCCATATAATTATACTAAGTGAAAGAAGACAACTTGAAATGGCTCCATACTTTATGATTCCAGCTATATGACATTCTGGAAAAGACAAAACTACAGAGACAGTAAAAAAGATCACTGGTTGTCAGGGGTTCGCAGGAATGGAGGGATGAATAGGCAGAACATAGAGAATCTTTAGAGCAGTGAAACTACTTTGTATGATGCAGTGGTGGATACTTGTCATTATACATTTGTCATAACCCAACCATGTACGTGTAGCACCAAGAGTGAAGCCTAATGTAAACTATGGACTTCAGGTGGTAACAATGTGTCAACGTAGGTTCATTCATTGTAATAAATGTGCCACTCTAGGGCAGAATGTTGATTTTGGGCTCAAGCAATCCTTCTGCCTCAGCCTCCCAAATATCTGGGATTACAGGCGCATGCCACCACTCCCAGTTAGCTTTTTATTTTCGTTTTATTTTTTTGTGGAGACAGCTCTTGCTATGTTGCCCAGGCTGATCTCAAACTCCTGGCCTCAAGTGATACCCCTGCCTCAGCCTCCCAAAGCACTGGGATTACAGATGTGAGCCACCATGCCTGGCCTAGCCCAACATGTTTATTCAACAGGATGGACTAGGTCCTGTGAGGGTACAGTGAAAATGTAGACATAGTTCTTGTTCTCTAGGTGCTTGAATATAATACAGTGAAGTTTTAAAACTATACCATACTATAAAGCATATTTTTTAAAACATGCTGTAAGAAAAACACAAGTAACCGATTATGAGAGTCTAGAGAAAGGAATGAGTTCCTCTCTTCTGATTAGGGAGAATATGAGAATACTTCACTACGGCAGAAGCATATGAGTTGGATCTCAAAATATAAATACATTCTTGTCAGTCAGATAGAGTGGGAAGGGAACAGGAAGAGCACTCTAGGCAGAGGGAACAGCACAAGAAGGCCTGAAAATATGTATTATATGTGAGGAATGGTGGCTGCCTGGATGGCTATCACTTAAGATAAGAAAAGGGATACCTTGGGAAATAAAACTGGAAAAGAAAAGTGGGGTAAAAGCATGCAATATCTTGTATACTCCATGCTAAGCTATTTATGTTAAAAAAAAATACAGGGAGTTAGCACAGGTAGGCCAAGTCAATCACTGGTAGGCTAGATCTGTTGTCCTGCAGCTAGGATAGGAGTTAAGAGGCATAGGCCTCTGTCCAGGGGCCTGGGCCAGGGTTCAAGAGGGATAGGTTCTGATGAGCCCACACTCTGAAGCCTGCAGTGGGAGCACCAAATGCTTGAACTCCTGGCTCAAGCAATCCTTCTGCCTCAGGAGGATTATGGGGTTGCGCCAACAGCCAATTAAGGGCATCTTAACACCTTTTGGATCTGAGCAGCTCTGGCCTCCCTGTTCAGCCCCTCTCTGGCTAGTAAGACCTTCTGTAATTAGAAATCATGCTTTCTCATGCTTGGTGTCCCCTTTTAGGGCTGTCTTCTCTAGCTAGACAGAGGAGCCTTGTGAGGATACTGGTAAGGATCCATTTTCTTCTTCCTATACTCGCTGTTCTAGGAGTTGGGTAGGAACATGTCCCTATTGACCTACCCCTCTTGAACCATCTATAGTTCAACCAAGGAGTTTGTACTATGGCATGTTCCTCATTTCTCTTGATTCTGGTTTTGTAAGCTCCTGACATTAAATTACTCTCTTATTTTTTCTCCATGGTTTGATTTGTGTTCCTGGCTCTGATTCCCAATTATTCCAAAACATATTAGTTTAATGGTTTGGCTCTACATTCAACCTTACTGTGAATGTCAGCCTTAAATGCCCCCCAAATAAGAGCTTTCTACCTAATATAGACCCTGTATCACATCATTGCTCCTAAGCTGCATATGCTCTTATCAGGGATACATGATTTTTAAACACTAAACAAAATATAAGGTTGAATAGAATTAAACTGTAAAACATCTTGCAGTTAACAAAAAGTAGTAAAATGTAGTGGGAAAGAAGATGCATTCAAGACATCTGGATTCTAGTTTTAGTTGTCACTAACTGGTTGCAGGACTAACCAAGTCTCTTAATCTCAACTATAAAATTGAAGAATTGCTCTATATGACTTCTCAGAGAACTTTAAACTCTGTGACTAAGTGCTATGTGGGTAGAGAAAGGGAGAAATCTCTTTGGGTGGGATTTGTTAAGTCTTCTGGGAAAAGAGAAAAAGGGATATAAGGTGAGCCTTAAAGATGTGTGGGATTTTTTATTGGGAAGATGAAAGTGAGAGCACTTGCAGAGTTGGAGGTAAAAATTTTGGTAAAACAAGGATGGAGGAATGAGCAGAATGGCTCACAGCACAGCAAACACCAAACATGCCAGCCTGAGCACAGCAGCTGGTAAGCAGTGGGAGAGCCCTGGAGGGGCAGGCTATGGTGAATGCTGTTGGACATGAGGCTGAGGGGTCACAGAGGACCTTTGTGGAGGGAAGATTAGTCTGGAAAGAGTGGGCAGGATGGAGGGGTGGGCGAATGCATTGGAGAAGAAGAGAGGAGTTTATGACCATGGTCCAGGTATGAGTTAAATACATTTGGACTAGGGTAGCTGAGATGTGAGTAGAGAAAGTGGTAAATCTGAGAGGCATTTTGAAGCAGAGATTGAATAAAGAGGAATAAGAAGAGGAAGTGATCTAAGTTAACTAGCAAGGCTTGAGGGGAGATTTTGTTAACAGAAAAGGGAAAGGAATTTTTTGGAGGGAGGTTTGATCTTCTAAGGAGTTTCATTGTTTCATTCTTAGACATGAACATGTGTGAACAGTTGTACTGGGAGTCTTTTAAAATGGGTATATTTTTGTAGGCAGTTAGAAATGTGAATGTTGTTGTCAAAATCAGATAGATGAGTTTCTAATTATTCATATTCAGGCAGTAGTTGAAACTGTAAAAACAGATGCTCTGTGTGAAGAAGAATATTACAAAGAGAAAGACATACAAACAAACTATTAGAAGAAAGAAATAATTACACATTTTATAATGCTTAACTATTTAGCTTTACATTTTATCTCTTACTTGAATCCAACTCTTATAGTACTCCTTTGACCTGTCCCACAAATTTATCTCTCTCAATCTTTTTTTTTGCATAAATATTAGCAATCTTTTCCTTTTCTTTCTGAGTAACTATATTAGTAAGGACAGGTTAGCTTATACTAACACTCCAAATCTTAGTGGCTGAAAGGTATTTCTCATACACTCTACGTGTCTATCACTTCTCCTCACATTTTGTTGGCCAATGCAAGCCACACAGCCATATCAACCCTCAAAGGAGGTGGCAGTTTGATCCCCTGGTGTACATTAATGGGAAGAGTGGGACTATTTGTGAAAAGTTCTAATGATAACCATAGTAACACACTTTTTTCCTTAGATCACTATCTACAACCATGTCTCCTCTACCTTCTTATTTGTATCGTCACTAAAACATTTTCAGTATGAATGTTTTATAAGCAGCAGTATGGTGGCATAATTCTATGGCATGATTCCAAGTCATTTCTGCTGCTTTGCTCTTTTCTCCTTATTTTGATGCTGTCTTCTTTTGGTTCCATGACAGGCTCTCTTCTTTTCTTCCTTTCCCTATTCTTAGAACTGAAGAGACTCAAGGAAATGCTACAACGGAATCAAAACAATTTTTACCCCATCTCTCCTCCCTGTGGTTGGTTCCACTTCTCTTCCTTCTTTAGCAAGAGTCATTTCTTCCTCTTTGAGTCCTGCTGCACTTCCTTCTTCTTTCTCACTTCCATGTCATTCAGAGGTTAAGGCAGTTGTGGAGCAAAACAACCAGCTGACAAGCAATAGATCTGATTCAATCCACCATTTATTCTGTGCAACATTAATTAGCTGGTTGTCCTGATTTTCACAGCCTGTGCCCACCCCATACATTGTTGACTTGATTACTTCTAATAAGAATTAATCTTTTTTTTTCCATTTGAATCCCACAGAATGTGGTTTCTGTCTCTAATTTGATTATCACAGTCTGCCCTTCCTCAGGGTTATTTTTGTATATGCTTCCTCACTAAATCACGACATCCTTATAGATTAAACAGTGATGTGCACATAATAGATGCTCAATAATTGTTAATTCAATGATGAGCCCTATATTTGACTAACTTGCCACTGGTTTTGGTGACATTTGGGTAAATCTTGATTCAGCAGTTGGCACTTAGGCTTTTGCTCATATCTAGAAAAAAAGGACATATGTAAATAGAAAAAAAATATTATCTGTTGAAGACCTTTCTATTTCTCACCCTCCATATTAAGATTGTAGTACTATTGTTCATTTACAATTCATACCATACCTGCTTTCTAAGAGGCTTTAAGTAGATGTATTAGGCAATATATTCACTTATTCATCAATTCTTTCATTCACTGATTTACTCAATAGTCACTTAATGAGTCCCTATCATAGGCTAGGGATAGGATAGAAAGTCTAATAAAAGGTTGGGCATGGTGGCTCATGCCTGCAGTACCAGCACTTTGGGAGGCTGAGGCTGGCAGATTGCCTGAGTTCAGGAATGCTAGACCAGCCTGGGCAACATGGCAAAATCCTGTCTCTACTGAAAATACAAAAATTAGCTGAGTGTGATGGCACCCGCCTATAATCCCAGCTACTTGGGAGGCTGAGGCACAAGAATCACTTGAACCCAGGAGGCAGAGGTTGCAGTGAGCCAAGCTGGCACCACTGCAGTCCAGCCTGGGTGACAGAGTGAGGCTCCGTTTCAAAAAAAAAAAAAGTCAAATAAAATGTGGTAACCTCTTTCAAAATCTGGGAGCAGGTGGGAGACACATAAGTAAAGCAATTGCTATAGTGCCATAAACACTGTGGCTTAGAGGAGAAGCATCTAAGTCAGACTGGAACTTTTTGGCAGATGAGACCCCTGAAACTAGCTTTGAGATTAAGAGAAGGAGATAGCTGGAGAATTGGGGATGGTGGAACAGGGGTTTTTATGAGGAGGAAATGTGCCATGTGCAAAAATGAGATGGGAAATAAAATTACTTGCTCCAGAAACTGCTCAAGAAATTCAATAGGACAGATCCATAACATCCTAGTTGAGGAATGGCAGAAGACAAGCTGGTGAAATGAACATGTGTCAGATCTAAAA
The DNA here is from genome assembly GCF_008728515.1 of Papio anubis. NCBI lineage: Eukaryota > Metazoa > Chordata > Mammalia > Primates > Cercopithecidae > Papio > Papio anubis. The sequence continues at coordinate 47,915,592 of NC_044987.1, read as the reverse complement.
GTGTCTTAAAGTAAGGAATAGTAACATCAAAGCTATGGAACACGTCGAAACTCCTCTGCCAGGCCAAGTGAGGTCTCAGATGCCATTCTGGGATTATACTTCCAGAAGCTGGGTCTGGTTATGGGTAGGGTAAGACTTTCTCCATAATATGCATGGAATAGAACTGAGAGGATCTGAAAGTGAGGGCCCAGGGTACAAAGCTAGGATTAATTCAAAGCTGATAGGAAACCAGAAATAATTAATATGAAACATGATCAGAAAGTACTAAGAGCAAAGAGGAAAAAATGCAGGATGAGAGGCACAGCATAGTGTCTTTCTGTTGTTGCTGTTGTTCAGACAGAATCTTTGGTCTGTTGCCCAGGCTGAAGTGCAGTGGCGCAATCTCAGCTCACTGCAACCTTTACCTCTTAGGTTCAAGAAATTCTCATACCTCAGCCTCCCAAGTAGCTGGAACTACAGGTGTGCACCACCACACCCAGCTAAATTTTTGTATTTTTAGTAGATATGGGGTTTCACCATGTTGGCCAGGCTGGTCTCAAACTCTTAGCCTCAGGTGATCCACCTGCTTCAGCGTCCCAAAGTGCTGGGATTACAGGCATGAACCACCGCGCCCAGCCACAGCTCAGTATCTTAAAGCCACCTTTTCCCTTTTTGGGCTCCTTGAGCCAGTATCTGTATGGGAGAGGAATATTTTGAACCGATTTGGACCTAAGGCTATCCAAGTATTTTAAGCAGAAGAGTGATAGGACCTGTTGTTGCTCTCTTAATTCTAGAGACACAGCATCTTGTCATGTCCTGTGAGCTCAACCCCATTTGTGTCTGGCCCAGAGTAAGTCCTCAATAAATAATTAGTGAATGGCATGGACTTGCTGCTAATTGTTAAGCACAGGAATGTTTTGTTTAGTCTATTCATATATTATGTGAGTATAATGCTACAAGAAAACTGATTTAATAGAAACCCACAAGAATGTACTCTTCTATTTATTTTAATAAATGTCCACAAAAATTATGTTATCTACCAGCCATTCAAATGTAAAATTAATCTTTTTTCCAACAGTGTCGCAGACATACACATTTAAAGCATACACATTAAGGAATAAGACAATAGAAAAGATAACCAAAGCAGCAGAACCAACTAAAACATAAAAACAAAATAACAGTTTACCAATAAAGTGGTATACGTTTGCATAACAACAATGCAGAAACAGTGGCTAAGAAGATTGTAAAAGATGGAGTTAAGCAATACAAAGCTGCTTACAAGACTTGTAATTGTTGACCATAATTGAACTAATGGTGGTGAAAATAAAGTTAGAATTTCCTGGAGATGTCAGGCGTGGTGGCTCACACCTGTAATCCCAGCGCTTTGGGAGCCTGAAGCAGGAGGATTGTTTGATCCCAGGAATTCTAGGCTGCGGTGAGCTATGATTGCGCCACTGCATTCCAGCCTGGGCGACAGAGAATGAGACAGTGTTTTCTAAATAATAAATACATACATAAAATATTAAAAAGAAATAAAAGGAATCTCCTGTGGGAAGCTTCATCATTTGTTTGCCATTCTAAAGTTGGGGTGGGGGCCAGAATAGGTAAGCTTTGGGTCCAGTTTATCATGAGAGAATGCATTAAGCAAACAACAGTTGAACAGAGTGTGGCCAGCCTGTACACATGTCACAATGGTGCCATCATGAGACAAGGCCACGTAATATAAAAAGTGAGGAAGGAAATACAAACTCCAAGTAAAGACCAAATTGCTAAGGGCTGCAGGGCCTCCCAGACTGCTCTTCATTCATAGCACAGGCTTCAAATGTGCCTTGTGAATGTGCATATGTAACATCTGAATGGATGTGCATTCTAAGTTAAAGTCACCACACATTTAAACCTGTACAGTTTTAGTTATTGATATGAACTTTCCGTCCCAGATTTTAGAATGATTTCTTCATGCCTAGCAACATCACCAGATAACAAGAAGCAGCATGCAAAGATGTCCTTTATGGTATTATAAAAAGTAAATATTTTATCTTTGTCCCAGATTCCTGGCATGCAGCTTCTGAAACATTTTGGAATCCTGGGAATGATAAGGGTAAGAGTATATTTTGCATGTTAATTAGATGTCTGGTGGCTGAGGGCCCCTAGGTAGCTTCAGGATAGGGGCTGGAAGCCAAAAAGGCCAAGCCTTGATTAGAAACTTGGAACTTTCATCCCCATTCTGCTGCTGGGGAGGGGAGAGCGGGTAGAGATTGAGTTCAATCACCAATGGTCAATGATTTAATGAATCATGTCTACTTAATGAAACTTCCATAAAAACCCATAAAGAGTGGAGGTCAGAGAGCTTCCCAGTTGGTTAACACATCTGCATTCTGGGAGGGTAGCACACTCCAGCTCCATGGTACAGAAGTGTTATGCTTGGGACTTTTCTGGGCCTCGCCCCTATACCTCTCATCGGCTGTTCATTTGTATCCTTAAAATACAAATGTAAGTTAAGTGCCTTCCTGAGTTCTGTTGGCCAGTCTAGGAAATCATTGAAACTTAGGAGGGGGTTAGGGAGATAGCTGATTTATGGCTGGTCACATAGAAGTACAGGTGATCTCAAATAGCATGGTACTGGCATAAAAACAGACATATAGACCAATAGAACAGAATAGAGAGTCCAGAAATAATTCCACACATTTATGGTCAATTGATCTTTAACAAAGGCGCCAAGAGCACACAATGAGAAAAGGGCAGACTATTCAATAAATGGTATTGGGACAATTGGATTTCCACATGCAAAAGATTAAAATTGGACCCTTATCTCACACCTTACACACATACACAAAAAAAAACCTCAAAATGGATTGAAGATTTAAATATAAGACCTGAAACTGTGGAACTACTAGAAGAAAATATGAAAAAAGCTTCTTGACATTGTCCTCAGCAATCACTTTTTTGGTTATGACCCCAAAAGCACAGGCAGCAAAAGCAAAAATAGTCAAATAAGAGTGCATCAAACTAAAAAGCTTCTCTATAGAAAAAGAAACAATCTATGGAATACAACCTATGTACAGAAGAAAAGAGACAAAAAACAACCTATGGAATGAAAGAAAGTATTTGCAAGCCATATATCTGATAAGAGGTTAGTATTCAAACTATACAAGGAATTCAAACAACTCAATAACAAGAAAACACATAACCAGATTTTAAAGTGGGCAAAAGGGTCGGGCGCAGTGGTTCACATCTGTAATCCCAGCACTTTGGGAGGCCAAGGTGGGCAAATCACCTGAGACCACCTGAGGGAGTTCAAGACCACCCTGACCAACATGGAGAAATCCTGTCTCTACTAAAAATACAAAATTAGCCAGGTGTGGTAGTGCACGCCTGTAATCCCAGCTACTCAGGAAGCTGAGGCAGGAGAATTGCTCGAATCCGGGAAGTGGAGGTTGCGGTGAGCTGAGATTGTGCCATTACACTCCAGCCTGGGCAACAAGAGGGAAACTCCATCTCAAAAAGAAAAAGGAAAAAAAAAAAAAAAAAAGGCAAAAGACCTGAATAGACATTTCTCAAAAGAAGACGTATGAATGGCCAACAGGTATATGAAAAAATGGTCAACATCACTAATTATCAGGAAAATGTAAGTTAAATTAAAAGCACAGTGAGATATCACCTCACACATGTTAGAATATCTATCAAAAAGACAAATGATAATACGTGTTGGTGAGGATGTGGAGAAAGGGGAACCTTGTACAGTGTGGGTCAGAACGTAAATTGGTGCAGCCATGGTGGAAAATCACGTAGAGGTTCCTCAGAAATTAAAAATAGGACTACCTTATGACCCAGCAATCCCACTTCTGGATATATATCCAAAAGAAAGGAAATCAATATATTGAAGAGATATCTGCACTCCCACAATCACTGCAGCATTATTCACAAAGGCCAAGATGGAAAATCAACCTAAGTGTCCATCAATGAATGAATGGATAAAGAAAATGTTTTACACACACACACACGCACACACACACAAACACACATTGTAATATTGTTCAGCCTTTTAAAATACGGAAGTTCTGTCATTTACGACAATCTGGGTAAACCTAAAGGATACTATGCTAAGTGAGATAAGCCAGTCACTGAAAGACTACAGATACTACAGATCTCACTTATATGCGGAACTCATAGATGCAGACAGTAAAATGGTGGTTAACAGGGCCTGGGGGTAAGGAGAAATGAATGGGGAGATACTGTCAAAGGATACAGGGTTTCTAACTGTTAGGATGAATAAATTCTGGAGATCTATTGTACAGCATAGTGATGCTAGTTAAGAATGCTGTATTGTATTCTTGAAAATTGCTAAGACAATAGATTTTAAATGTTCTCACCACAAAAAAAAGTTGTATGTGCAGTGATAGATATATTAATTACTGTCATTAAATTATTTCACCACATATACATATATCAAAACCTCACATTGTACACTGTAAATATATACCATTTTTATTTGTCAACTATAGCTTAATAAAGCTAGGGGAGGGTGGAGAAGTATGGGTGATCTGAGATTGCACCTAGCATCTGAAATGAGGGCAGCCTTGTGGCTCTGAGCCCTTAAACCTGAAGAGTCAGAGGCCAACTCTGAGTAGTTAGTACCAATTGAATTGGATTGCTGGACACCCAGTCAATTTCCAGAGAGGTGGAGAATTGGTTGGTGTGAGAAAACAACCCTAAAAGTTGGTGTCAGAAGTGTTGTGAGTAAAAACAGCTCAATTCTGGTAAAATGTATCTTACTAATTTTACTATTCTATTTATCTGGTTAAAAAAAAAATTAGTAGAATCTCACAGGTTCTGCATGTGTGTTCATGAGAAGTTTGGTTTGGTATGTGCAGAAGTTTGGCTTTAGTGGGTGTGGAAGTAAGCCAAGGTTTTTTTTCCCCAAAATATTCCAGGTCTAGGTTTAGTCCTTGCTTTGTTCTTTCTCCTCCATATTCTATATTCCTTACTTCCTTTAAGTAAACTTAAAGTAAACTCACTGTTTTTGGAAACCAACATCAACCTCATTCAACTCAGTTACCTCTACTTGGTTCTGCCAAATACTCCCGTGTTTAACACATTCTTTAAGGCAGTGGAGAGCTGTGGAAAGGTTTTAAATCTGGAGCACATGGTAAAATTTACCATGTGATTTTAGGTAATCACTTGGACCAGAGGCTGCATACCAGAGATGTAAGGATAGAGGCTTTCTAGTGTAGTGCACAAAAAGCACAAGTTTTGGAGTCAGCCAAACCTGGGTCCACATCTGGTTTTCAACACTTATTGGCTGTATAACCTTGAACAAGGTACTTATTCTCTCCAAGCCTACGTGTCTTCATCAAGTGCAATAGAAATCATTTTCAGTTAAGTCATGTTTGTAAAGTGCTTAATGTAAACACCGGCAGGTAGAAAGCACTCAGCAAATAGTAACTAGTAAGTTAATTGCTATGTTGTTCTATGAATGTTTTCTTTGTTGTTTCATGAGTCTTAACTGGATTTTAAACTCCTTCCGGTCAGCATCTGTCTCTTTTACTTCCCACTAAGGGTACCTGATACAGTGTCTGAGTAGCTTCCATCCTAGATTCAATCCTTTTAATCCAGGGCTGACCTGATACAGTCCTGACTAGAAGGTTACTTGAATGTCATCCCATTCCAGCTCTGGGCAACCTTATGTCAAAGGAAGATAGACTAGGCCAAGGTGGTCTTTGACATCCACTTCTTTCTTTTTCATGACCCTGAAACCTTAAACTAGGATCACTTTAGGCTTCCCCTTCTGAACTCATACCTCACTCAATGCCACGCTCCCACACCACTCTTCTCCTGTCCACCTAGAATGATTCCCTCGTTAAAACTGACTCTGGCTGGGCACAGTGGCTCATGCATGTAATCCCAGCACTTTGGGCGGCCAAGGAGTGCGGATCACTTAAGGTTAGGAGTTCGAGACCAGCCCTGGCCAACATGGTGAAACCCTGTCTCTACTAAAAATACAAAAATTAGCCAAGCATAGCGGCCAGGCCAGAAGTCCCAGCTACTTGGGAGGCTGAGGCATGAGAATCGCTTGAACCTGAGAGGTGGAGGTTGCGGTGAGCCTTGATCACACCATTGCATTCTAGCCTGGGTGACAACAGTGAGACTCCATCTAAAAAAAAAAAAAAAAAAAAAAAAAAAAAGACTGCCTTTCCAGCCCTATCTGCTCGCTAATTCATTGAATATGTTCAGCAAACTTTTGCTGAGTGCTTACAGCATTCTACAAACTGGGGAAATAAAATGGAAGAGCTACAATTGTTACACTCCAGTAACACGTTTTGCTTATGCTATAATACAATTAATGCTGGAATTAGTGAATTTCATCTCCTGAATTAGAACCACCTGTGAAGCTTTTAAAACTACAAATGCTTATGTTTCAGCTAATTTAGTAAATTTAGGTCGGACTCAGATATATAAAATCTCTGAACCTTTTTCGAAGATTTTACCGAACAGCCAGGGTTAAGAACTACGGGACGTGTTGCAAGTAGAAAGGAGATAGGGATCACGGAGTGTTGGATGAGCTTCTTTTTGGAGCATTAAATTGCATGCTGAAGGAGGTGTGGTTTTCCAGAGAGGGAAGAGCATTCTAGGAAAAGGAAAAGCATAAAGCCAAAACCTAAGGCCTTTGAATTTATCAGTATAATTTTTACAAATATATGAGTTGAAGAGTGTTAGAAGACCCACTGTTGAATAACATTTATGCACACTAACTATAAACTTCTGAGCAAAATGTCCTTATTTTTATCCATCAGTGCAGTTGACACATACTATAGTAACCATTTGTTTTCATGTTTAGTTTATTCTATATATTAAGACCTTCTCAAAGGAAAGACATACAACTTAGTATTTGCAACCCCACAATTGATACACAGTAGGTTTTTCAATCCATGTGTGTTGAATGAATGATGGTCATTATGTCATGATCTTAGTAATGAGAATTTCAAGTCAAGTGAAAGAGGAAATCTTTGGACGTGAGCTTTCAACTCCACTTGCAAAGCATGTAAGTGATCACCTCTTCCTTGTCTGTGTTGTGACCCTGTTTTGAAATATTCAAAAACGCTGGGCGTGTTGACTCATGTCTGTAATCTCAACACTTTGGGAGGCCGACGCGAGTGGATTGCTTGAACCTAGAAGTTTGAGGCTATAGTGAGCTATAATCATGCTACAGCACTGAAGCCTGAGTGACAGAGCAAGACCTTATCTCTTAAAAAGAAAAAAGAAAAGAAATACTCAAAAGGTATCCATTTATTTGACAAGAATTCATTGAGTTTCTCTGGTATACCAACCTCTCTATTTATATATTTGTTCTCAGAGTGATGTGAAATAATTTTTTTTTCTTTTTTCTTTTTTTGAGACGGAGTCTCGCTCTCTTGCCCAGGCTGGAGTGCGTGGTGTATTCTCAGCTCACTGCAGTTTCTGCCTCCCAGGTTCAAGTGACTTGTGCCTTAGCCTCTGTACTTATTCTGACTACCAACCATGTGTTTGGTACTTTATATAGCTCCATGTCTGATCTGTAAAATACCATTTAATTTTTAGTCTTCACATGAGTCTTGAAAATAATCTTCCCCCTGCCATCGCCATTTTTACAGATAAGGGAACTGACACTCCAAAGGTGCAAAGTCCAAGATTGTATGGCGCATGGACAGAAGCACCAAGATTTGGACCTAGCTTTGTCTTCCTTCAAAGTCATTTTTCCTCATACTATACCATCTCCTGGGTTGAATCTGTGAGCAAGGCCAGATGTGAATGATTAAGAAGTCACTATTCAACAAACTGAGCCCACACGGTACACAGCATCAAAATGCCCACTTTTAACTAGCAAATTATCCCAAAGATAATTGCTGTAACTTGATCAGCTTCTTACCACTAATTCAGCAGTCTTGGAAATACAGCTTATGATTGAATCTATGAGCATGAAATGAAATGTGGGTTTGTCAGTTTTTAAATAAAACTGGATGACTCTTAATTGGCTTTTTTTTCCTGGTTTTGCTTGTTTTTAGGCCATTTCATCCAACTCCTGTTACTTCTAAACAACATAACCTAGAATGTTAGCAATTATCTGGTTAATTTGACCAGCGTGAACATCCAGCTTAGATAAAAATAACACTCAGTTGACAACTAGAAAGTAAACTAGGGTGAAATTCAAAATTAGATTTCAAAATTATTAGGTCATACCATCACTAGGCCAAAAGTCTTGAGAAATTTATCCAAGTAGTTCACAATCGTGGGTAGATATGGGGGCGGAAGAGGAGGATAGGATGGAGAACTAGTTAGTGTTCCCTTGTCAGGAGTGAAAGGATTGTATGATATACACTATTCTCTACAGGGTATGCAGATATTCTCCCAAGAGCACTTCCATGCTGTGGCACTGGCTGGGCCATAGTACCAGAAAGGTGGTTCACAGACAGACTCAAAACTCTGGACTGTATGTGGAAGGTTTACGGACTCTTGTTCCTCAGACCTTACTCTTTAATCCTTTCTCTTGGATCTATTTCCTATCTAGTGCCAGGGTTCTATGTGCATGAAATCTTGACTGTCCCTCTTGGGGAGTCCATGGCAAGATATGCTGGAAGCAGCAGAAGGTCCAGGGCAGTGACTCTGCCTCTAACCTCCGGGTAACCACCCAGATAGAAGGAGTCTCCTCAAGATAGGAAAGACATCAGATGTTCTAGCTGAGTTCTGGGATGGTGGTTCACCTTTAGCAGACAGGAATTTTCTTTAGTCAGTCACTGAGTAGCACAACCCACATGTTCTCTGAATCAGGCTGTAGGGAAGGTACTCCAAGTCCTTGACAAAGTTCTTCAGGAAACTGAGGAAATGGGCCTAATAAAAATTTAACTGTTGGTAGGCTGTGAAAGCCCAAGAGCATGATTTGTGCATTGGGGAGAATATTAGTTAGAACTCTGCCTGCGAAGTACCCCCCAGTCCTTTAGGGCACACAGTCTCAGCAAGCAGGGCAATGCGGTCGAAGAAAAGAAGCCAGAACTCAGTGGGGCAGTGTTGAACCCCAGAGTCAGAGACTACCACTGGGAGCAACAGTAGGAAAAAACAGAGCAGAGCCTGTGAGGCAGTGAAATTGAGAGATAGGTACTCCCAGATTCTGGGCACTTCATGTACACCTGGGATATGTGCAGTCACCCTAGAACCTGCCTAGAAAGGAGGCACTTGAGGGACTAGCGTTCCTGCTCAAAATGGCCTGGGTACCATTTTGCTTCTTTAAAGTGGCTTGCCATTGGTTCATTCTCATTCATTATGTACTGGGTTGTTATTGCAGTTGTTGTTTTATCAAGTCTGAATTTCTGTTGGTGTTTGTGTTCTACCCACACTTATCTTATTTAGTGAGATTGAAAATAAATAACAGACATTTCACAAGGCAGTAGAGCAAAAATGGTTAATAGTTTGGGCTCTGGAGCTAGAAGACTTCATATTCTGACTCTGCCATTTTCTATCTACATATCCATGGGCAAATTTCTTAACCTTAATTTCCCTGAGACTCAGTTTTCCCATCACTAAAATTAGAATAATAAATGTCACAAAATTATTATGAGGATTAAATAAGATGGATATATGTGAAGTGCTTAGCTCTGTGACTACACATAGTAACTCTCAATGAATGCTATTTTTTGTTATTATTATTAGGGTTTTAAGGTTCACAAAGCACTGTTATGTGTATTTTCTCATTGGAATTATTTAGTGTTGACATACATTGCAAGTTAGGGGTGTGAAAGTAGATGGATAAGGGAAGAGACTGGTGAATGAGAGGTCCTTTCTTCCTCCTTGCTCTGGCATCTAATGTAAGATCAACTGTATAAGCCATCCCCAAACTCTGGATCTCATGCGCTCTCCTTTTCCCTCCCACTGGCTTTCCTCTCCCCTCCTTTTAACTCTGTGGCTGGAATGTCCCGACATGAGGCTCATCACTGCTCCAGCACAACCCCCTCCCCTTCACTTCATCATCCAACTTTTCTCCATCTCAATCAGAAGATAGCTAAACCCCATCAACGGCAGCAGGTGCACAGCCCACAGTGCTCACTGTCAGAGCAGGGCCTCTCTGGAGGAAATGCCAGAGCAGTGGGAGGACCGGGAGAAAGCCTCAGTGTCACCCACAATGTTACCTCTTTCCTCTTCCTTGGGACTCCCCTTCTGCTGTGGCTGGGGAAATCCAGCCCAGTCATCTCTGAACTAAGAGGTTGATCTTCCACTCTGGTTGCTTTGGGTGGGTAGAGCAGGCTGAAGTGACTGTCCCCACCCACAACCAATGTTTCATGCTCATCTACTCAAACCCTCCAAAATGTTCTGTTCTCTTCAAGGACCACCCCTACAATCTCCCAAATTAGGCGGAATGACAGACTCACACATGGAGCAGTTATGATTGGCATACTTTTTCTGTAAGGTCCTCTAGTCAGTATTAAAGATGATCACCCCTACTGGTTTCCCCTCCACACTCCTGAGAATCACTGAGAGAGGTGGTTGTGGCTCAACCCCATACTAGGCTATTTAAAACAAGGTTATTTGACCGGGTGCAGTGGCTTATGACTATAATCCCAGCACTTTGGGAGGCTGAGGTGGGCAGATCACCTGAGGTCAGGAGTTTGAGACCAGCCTGGCCAATATGATGAAACCCCATCTCTACTAAAAAATACAAAAATTAGCCGGGCATGGTGGCAGGTGCCTGTAATCCCAGCTACTTGGGAGGCTGAGGCAGGAGAATCACTCGAACCTGGGAGGTGGAGGTTGCAATGAGCTGAGATTGCACCACTGCACTCCAGCCTGGGTGACAGAGTGAGACTGTGTCTCAGAAACAAGCAAACAAACAAACAAACAAATAAAAACAAGGTTATTAAAGAGATTAATTGGTCCTCCTTAGCATACTGGAGTGGGTAAAAAGAAAAAAAAAAGAGGTTAATTGGTAGCATGTAATCAATAATGCATTAAATCAGTAGATGAACCATGAAAACTGAAAATTCCCTGTGCCACCAAAGTCCCTTTCTTTCGAATGCCCTTCACCTTGCTTATGGCTGATGATGAGGTCAGAGGTCTTTCTGCTGAGGCTTGTGTCTACAGCCTCCACCAGGTCCCTCTGATCCATTTGTGCCTCTGGTGCTTGACTTGGACCTCAGCTGTGGGTTCTGCTTCTACTTGTGCCATCTCAGACGCGTTCTCAGTTGAGTTTTCAGCTACTTAAAAAGTTTGAAACTCACAGCCTCCATGCAGAACATTCAAACTCTTAACCTACAGGAAGTCCAAAATCTGCACGTCAGTTCCCTTGGTATAGTTGCCCTTTTCATCTCCGGATCCAATATATTAACTCTAGCTATCAAGGTTTTTCCAGGAAATGAAACCAACTTCCGGGTTGGTGCCTTTGAAAGATCCTTAAACATGATCACATTTGCAAAGACCTTTTTTCCAAATAAGGCAACATTTGCAAGTTGATATCTTTGAGTGGCCATTACTCAGCTGACTACAGCTGCTATCATTGGCTGAGCTAGAGGATCTGTGGACTAATAGTAAGAAGGGATGGGGGAAATTTTTTCCAAGAAATAGCCTAATATATTGAAAGCAATTAATCTCTGGATGAATTATTTCTTTCTGTACAATTTTTCTCCATTTTCTAAGCTCACAGCAATGTACAGCTAATACTTGTATAATAAAAAGTATTATAAGGGAAAAATTGTAACAGATAATTTATTGACATTAAAATAATTTCATAATCGCTAAATAAAAAAGCTACAAAACAATGTAAATTTTGATAATTTTTGTTTTAAAATACACACACACATACAGTAAAAAATAGTACAGGTGCATACATCAAAATGTTAATAGTGGCTAGGCCTGGTGGCTCATGCCTGTAATCCTAACACTTTGGGAGGCTGAGACAGGAGGACTGCTTGAGCCCAGGAGTTCAAGACCAGCCAGGGCAACAGAGGGATACCTTGTCTACAAAAAATTTACAAATTTAGCCAGGCATGGTGGTGTGTGCCTGTAGTTTCAGTTACTCAGGAGGCTGAGGTGGGAGGATTGTTTGATCCTGGGAGGTTGAGGCTGCAGCGAGCCATGATTATGCCATGGTACTGCAGCCTGGGCAACAGAGCCAGACCTTGTCTTAAAAAAAAAAAAAAAAGTTAATAGTGCTTACCTTTGAGTGGTAGAATTATGACTAATTTTTGTTTTACATTGTATTTCTGGTGTTTTCAAATTTTCTGCATTAATTGCTCATGAATTTTATAATGAGATAAAAAGATAAGTATTATTTTAAAAAAATAAGACAGGCCAAGCTTAGTGGCTTATGCCTGTACTCCTAGCAGTTTGGGAGGCCGAGGCAGGAGGATCACTGGAGCCCAGAAGTCTGAGACCAGCCCAGACAACATAGTGAGACTCCACCTCTACAAAAAAAATTATTTTTAAAAAATTAGCTGGATGTGTGGCATACGACCATAGTGCCAGCTACTTGGGAGGCTGAAGTGGAAGGATCACTTGAGCCTGGGAGGTGGAGGCTGCAGTGAGCCATGATTGTAGCTACTGCACTCCAGCCTGTGTGACAGAGCAAGACCCTGACTCAAAATAAATAAATAGAATTGTATAAGAGATATTAGAAATTAGAAGTATGTAAATGATAGGATAAGAAATTATTGTGTTAGAACCCATAGGCCTTCATATTAAATTATTTTAATATCAGATGGCATGCTGGAATAATAATGTGACTCCTATAACTGGAACCATAGAAGAGAATGTTTTAAATGCTCTCTGAATGTATAAAGAAAAAATAAGATTTAATTGTGACATTCTGACACCCACATGCTAGGGTAAGTTCAACACCTGTGCAGGCTGCCTTCCCTCCCAGACAGTTGTATCTGAACACCACTGTGGACTAACAAAACTAATAATTTACAATATTGGCATGCTTCTTCCATATGTCATTCACAGGTCTGCTTCATTCCTACAGATTAAACACCTCTCCAGGATCCTAGATTCATGCCATTGCTCCTAGCACTTCCACCTTCTCACTATTAAATTAAATGAGGGCTGGCTCTGTCCAAGAACACAATCTTTATTTTGTAAAGAAGGCATCTACCTCACATTTGGCTTTGCATTTCTCCAAATTCCAGACTTCTGCTGGCAGGATGTTCGAGTCCCAAAAGTGAATCCTGGCAAGTCCAGATTCTGTTCCCACCACAGGGGATGGAGCCTCACAAATGTGCAGCTAGGTGCCTTTGTAGTCTAAGCCTCTCAAGAGTACATTTTCTGGTGCTAGAAATAGGTCTCCATCTCTGCCTGTTGGTAATCACTAATTAAAGGTTTGGGTAAGATTTCCTCGCAGCAAGAATCCTGCTGTGAATTTCCTGCCTCCTAAATCTTAGTCCCTTGCCTGACCACACCAGATGCCAATCTTGTACAATTAGGAGGTGGAAGCAATCTGCCAGGATCCTGAATCCTGCATGTGGCTGCACAAGCTTCTCATCCAACACATACACAAGAGGACGCTGGACAAATGCCCATGCTTTGCTGCCAGTTCATGCTGGATTCCAAACCCTATCAGGTCTCTCGCCTCAGCAGCTGGACTGAACAAAGTGGACTCCCTGAGGTTATTTTTGCCCTCCTGACTTGAGAACGTCCCACACACGAATCCCAAGGCAGGGAAGAGATGAAAAGATGAAAGCATTACAAGAGTTAACCAAAGCTGAGTCGCCAGAGGTCACTGACGGGGAAAGCCTTCTCTCAGCCCACTTCTGTTTATAACCACTTTATTCCTTCAACAGAATCTCCTGCAGAATCATCTCTCTGAAATCTCCATCTATATCTGAAATCCCCATTTTTGTCCTGGAGTCTCTTCAGAGATCCTTTTTCTTTGAAAGGAAGGATGGAAACCTTGAGCGCCCCCTGGAGGTAGGAGTATGTTAGTAAGCGTCTCCTTGGACTGTGGTTCTTTTTGTGCCAGTTGATAGCAGCTTTAGTGCCAGTTGGTTGATACCTTTGACACCTGAATTGCTGATTTTCTCCGTTTCCAGTGCTGCCTCTAGGTGACCTGTCTACAACTTCTATGACAGCTGACTGGGGCTTCCACCTTCTTTGTATTCTAGCCTTGATAAGGGGAAGGATCCCTTGCCCTGCTGCAGAAGTAAAACAGCCTGTTTCTCAGCCTTGTCCTCCATTTTCTCCTCTCAGTTTGTTACTCCTACAATTCTACTTGACATCTCTCTAACTCGCATTGCTCCCTTCTTCTGTATCCTTATTACTGCTCTTCAGTTTGTATAAAATTATTGTCCTACTTTCAGCCCTCATCCTTATGAAACCCTTTTCCATTCTTTAAAAGCCCAGTTCACTGGCCACTTTCCCCACACCTACCTCTGAAATCCTGTAGAACTTATTAACAAAGTTCTTATCATACACTGCCTTGTATTTTAGTTATCTCTATATATATTATCTTACCGTATCCAACCAATTACCCAGCACGGTGTCTAAGATCCAGTATGCAGTTAATAATCATTAGATAAAAGTTGAATTAAGTTGTTGAAGGATGTTTTCAAACACCCAATTTTCTAAGAATAGAGAAAACGTTACTGTTAAAGATGAAAAAATACAAAGAAAGGAAGAAATAGAAAAAATAGATGGGGCAGGCAGAGACACAGGAAAGAATAGTGACTATATAACTATAAGTCAATACATGAGAATACCAGTATGTTATAGAAAGAGCACAGAACTAAGTGTCAGAAAACTGAGCTCAAGTCCCGTTTGGTTTTTAATGAACTAAATGATCACTAAACTACTCCCTGGGCCTCAGTGTTTTCTCTAAAGAACCAAAGCAGTGGGTTATATGACCTCTGAAGTTTATTACCACGTTGGCATTGTATGACCATCTCTCTATTCAGGCATAGTGGTAGTTGATTAAACAAGATAGCGCTCAGATTGCACCTGTCACAGAGACTGGCATAATATGTGAGCTAATAAATGCTAGTTCCTCTTTTCTTCGCACATAATGGAAATATTCTGCAACATTCTCAATTTTAATAAAGGGAAAAGTTCGCCTTTATCCATTGAGGATGGAGGTATACTGAATATTTGTCTGATAACATGGTAAAAGAGAATTGTACAACTTGTTTAATCTTATTTTATGGAAGAATTTTCCAGTGGTTAAGTCGTTTTTTTCCTCCAGGTCTTGCCATATGCTATTTCAAGGGGAAGCTTCTGTTCTACAACAAACTACTTTTTGAGTCAAATGAAGAACTGAAAAATAGTTAGGCTTAAACAAATTCTTAGTCAACCACATCATGGTCTGGAAAGACACAAAAACCATTTGGCAAAGATTGTTCTAAATACTGTGAGAAAGGAGAAAGGTAGCAGGTGATGCCAATCAAAAAGGCGAACAACTTTAAATAGGATATTGGCTGATTCCAGAGAATTAAACTAAAGTTTTTGGAACCTATGACAATTGCAGATATTCAGATTAATATGTGTAGGAACAACTTATGTATCCATGATTTTAAAGGAACAAGGAGGTCTATTTGTGGGACTTTTTGCATTTACTAAACTTTAGTTCTTTATATTTCTAAAAACTGATTTAATTTCACCATTTTATCAAGATCTTTTCCTGACTTATTTAAGAGAAGTCTAAACTACCTGCCATTCCTGCAAAAATGTGGTGTTCTTTCAGTCCTCTGTGCTTTTGTGGGTGCTGTTTCCTCCTCCTGCAAGTCTTCCCTCCTATTCTACCCTTCAAAACCTATTTTAAATATCTGTGAAGACATGCTATACTCCAGTTAGCAAAGTTGCTCCACTGTGGTCCATTAGTCTTGGCTCATAGCTCTTTTATTTTCATAATCACTGAGGCCCTCACTGGGTGAACACCAGGTGCACCCAGTTGGGGATCAGTGTAGGATTTGAGGAGGAAGCTGATTAGGACACCAGCACTCAATTATAAGAAGCTAGGAGCCTTCTTTATTGAACATCTAATACTATTATATGTTAAAAAAAAAAAAAAAACTGTACGTAATGTTTTCCTCTGATGCTGTTCTGAGTATATTCTGAGAGGCTCTAAATAGAAGTGAAATTGTGTGTGGGGGAGTGGAGGGGATCTACAAGAGGAGGGTGCTGAGATAGGAGGGCAAAGATAAGAAACTCCAGTCCCAGAAGATTTTGCAAGACACAAGGTCTAAGTTTACCCATTCCCATATTCTCACTTAGTTGACCTTTTATGGTTCTTCAGATTTCAGCTTCCTCAGGAAAGTGTTTCATGATCTTTCTGTTGAGAACAATCACAACATCATAAACCTCTCATCCATAGTATTTAACATAGTTGTAAATGTATCTGTATATGTGATTTTTTGATGGACATCTGTTTCCACTAGCAGACTCATGAAAATAGAGACTTATATCTGGTTTTGCTTACCACTATTCTCTAGGATAAAACCTGGTATGTAGTATGATTTCAATATTAGTAGAGCAAATTAATGTTGTTGCATAAAAGGCAGTAGGGTAAACCAAATTGAAACATGGATTTGAAGGAACTGCTTAAAGTAACTTATCAGTATTGCTAATCATCAACGATAGAATCATACAGGTTTGAGAACTCTGTGAAAGGGCATGAAAAGTTTTTTTCCTCCTGACACCAAACATATGTTATCTTTTCCAACATCACTTCTTCAGCTCTCTGACACCAATTGAATGTCCAACAATTCAATTAATTTCTGACATTATCTACCTGGACTTAGCATCAGATCCCATAGTTCAAAGGGTTCAGTCCTACAAGACTGCCCCCACTTCAGATGCTGTTTGCAAGTTTTGGGCCACCAGTACTTCTGACCAACCAGCTGTAAATCAGGGTTCCTTTGATTCCCTCCCTCATGTTTGACAATTTGCTAGAACAGCTCACACAACTTTAAAAGGCACTTTGCTTATGTTTACTGGCTTATTATAAAGGATATGAATGAACAGCCAGATGGAGAAATATATAAGGTGAGGTTCAGAAGAGTATGTGCAGGAGCATCTGTCCCCGTGGAGTTGGGGTGCACCACCCTCCCAGTACAGGTGTTCACCAACCTGGAAGCTCCCTAAACCCCATTGTTTAGGGGTTTTTGTGAAAGTTTCATTACATAGGCATGGCTGATTAAATTATTGGGAAATGGTAAACAAATTCCATCTCCAACCCCTTTCTCCTCCTTGGAGGCTGAGGGTTAGGGCTAAAATTCCAAGCTTCTAATCAAGGCTTAGATATTCTGGCTATCAGTCCCCATCCTGAAGCAGCTATCTAGGGGCCAAGAGTTGCTTCATTAGAACAAAAGATCCTCGCATCATCCTTATTACCCAGGAAATTCCAAGGATTTTAGGAGCTCTGTGCCAGGAACAGGGGCAATGACCATATATATTTCTATGGTGCCACAGGGTGGCAATAAATTTAAGACTGTACATTTAAGGGTATATACAGTTAATAAGTAGTTTGTAAGCATGATGCCAACAATGTTGTTAACCAAGGTTTTAAGGTAATGACAAATCATTAGGTTACACTTGCATTTCATTGTAATTTGTTAATACTCACTAACTTCTTGAATAGACATATTAATGATATCAGCATGCATTCACTCAGTAATTACAACCCTCCCCTTCCCACTTCATCTAGTCCCAACACCATCTTACTCTGAGTCATTTATTTGATAATTAGATGTAAAGACACCCATGAGAATATGTAGCTAAATAAAAATTCTGACGCTGTGTTCCTGATAGCTTTTCTAAGGAGGCAGAGGTAGATGCATTTTAACAACCATGGCCCCTTCACAAGACTTACGAATTCAGACGTCAACTTTCTTTGCTTTTCCTATTCTCCAACACTTAACATAGCAAAACATACTTTCTGGTACAAACTATAAATAAGTTGATAATTTAAAGGAATAAATCAGACCTTATCAACCTATATACTACAACTCAAAACTGATACTGACAGAGTAATAGAAAGCAAATCATATACAATCTATAGATTGAGACATTCAGTCATTAATTCCCTCAACGAATATTTGTTGAATGCCTTCTATGTACCTGACTCTAGACATACAGGAGACCTAGACAAGGTGTATAGGACATGAAGTGAATTCAACATGTAATCTGCTTTCATGAAATTCCCAATGTTGTTGAGGAGAGAAAAAAATCCATAATTAAAACTAAGATAAAAGAAGGGTTCTACTAAAGTGTAGGAAAAAGGCAACCAAATCAGGTTAGGTGGCTAGGAGAGATTTCCTGGCAAGCTACATTTTGAAGGATGAGCTAAATGAAAAGAGCGAGGTAGGAATAAGAGGAGATTTTAAACAACAGGAAACATATATTATGGAGATCACAACTTAACCAGTAAGCTATGATTTATTACATGTCTCCTTAAAAACGTTCAACCTGTGAACATTCAGAAATACAAAGCTCTGCTCTGGAGCAAAGGTACATCAACTATTTCAGACATGCCAGGAGTTCGTGGTCAGGTGGGGTCATTTTAGTCCTAGCCATGTGACCACTGGGTTATTCCTTAGTCTGTGATAGGGTGGCAAACTCAAATGCCTACCATGAGTGAAGTCAGCAGAGCAAGGACTTGAAGTAAGCTGAAGGTAAGCTGGAGTGTGAGGTGTGAAATGAACCATATATGCCCCTTGCAAGGGTGAGTAGCCACAGTGCCAGCTGATATTACGTTGTCAGAACGTAGCCTCAGTGTTGCTATGGCTTTCTTTTTCTCTCAACTTGCAAATGCTGATAACTAATACAAAATTTTAAACTGTTGTCTGCAAACATAGTCTTGGTCCAAAAGCTCCTTCAGCTGATAAGCAACTTCAGAAAAGTCTCAGGATATAAAATAAATGTGCAAAAATAAGTAGCATTCCTATACACCAACAACAGTCAAGTTGAGAGCCAAATCAGGAATGTAATCCCATTCACAATTGCCACACACACACAGACACACACACACACACACACACACACACACAACCTAGAAATACAGCTAAGGGAGGTAAAAGATCTATACAAGGAGAATTACAAAACACTGGTCAAAGAAATCAGAGATGACACAAACAAAAAAACATTCCATGCTTACAGATAGGAAGAATCAATATCATTAAAATGGCCATACTGCCCAAAGCAATTTATAGATTCAATACTATTCCTATTAAACTACCAATGACATTCTTCGCAGAACTAGAAAAAACAATTTTAAAGTTCATATGGAACCAAAAAAGAGCCCAAATAGGCAAGGCTATCCTAAGCAAAAAAAAAAAAAAAAAGCTGGAAATGTCACTCTACCCGACTTCAAATTATACTAGAGGGCTATAGTAACCAAAACAGCATGATAATGGTACAAAAACCGACACAGAGACCAATGGAACAGCATAGTGAACCCAGAAGTAAGGCCACACACCTTCAACTATCTAGTCTTTGACAAAGCTGACAAAAACGATGGGGAAAGGACTACTATTCAATAAATGGTGCTGGGATAACTGACTAGCCATATGCAGAAGATTGAAACAGGACTCCCTTCCTTATACCATGTACAAAAATCAACTGAAGATAGATTAAAGACTTAGGTTTCATGATGAAGACGCCAAAAGCAATTGCAACAGAAGCGAAAATTGACAAATGGGATCTAATTAAACTAAAGAGCTTCTGCACAGGAAAGGAAACTATCAATAGAGTAAACAGACAACCTACAGAATGTAAGAAAATTTTTGCAACCTATGCACCTCACAAAGGTCTAATAATATCCAGCATCTATAAGGAACTTAAACAAATTTACAAGAAAAAAAAAAAACCCATTAAAAAGTCGGCAAAAAACATGAACAGGTACTTTTCAAAAGAAGGCATACGTGTGGCCAACAATCATATTAAAAAACTCAACGTCACTGATCATTAGAGAAATGCAAATCAAAACCACAATGAGATAGCATCTCACACCAGTCAAAAATGGTTCTTTTTTTTTTTTTTTTAAAGACAGAGTCTTACTCTGTCGCCCAGGCTACAGTGCAGTGGTGCGATCTCAGCTCACTGCAACCTCTGCCTCCCAGGTTCAAGTGATTCTCCTGCCTCAGCTTCCCTAGTAGCTGAGATTACAGATGCATGCCACTGTGCCCAGCTAATTTTTGTATTTTTAGTAGAAACGGGATTTCTCCCTGTTGGCAGGCTAATCTTGAACTCCTGACTTAAAAGGATCCACCCGCCTTAGCCTCCCAAAGTGCTGGGATTACAGGCATGAGCCACCGCACCTGACCCAGAATGGCTATTATTAAAAAGTCAAAAAATAACAGATGCTAATGAGGTTGTGGAGGAAAAGGAATGCTTATACACTGTTGGTGGGAGGATAAATTAGTTCAGCCTTTGTGGAAGACAG
This sequence comes from Papio anubis, assembly GCF_008728515.1. Classification (NCBI taxonomy): domain Eukaryota; kingdom Metazoa; phylum Chordata; class Mammalia; order Primates; family Cercopithecidae; genus Papio; species Papio anubis. The sequence continues at coordinate 47,895,227 of NC_044987.1, read as the reverse complement.
TGTGGTGATTCCTCAAAGACCTATAAACAGAAATACCATTCAACCGAGCAATCCCATCACTGAGTATATACCCAAAGAAATATAAATCATTCTATCATAAAGACACATGCACATGTATGTTCACTGCAGCGCTATTGACAATAGCAAAGGCATGGAATCAACCTAAATGCCCATCAGTGGTAGACTGAATAAAGAAAATGTGGTACATATACACCATGGAATACTATGCAGCCATAAAAAAGAACAAGATCATGTCCTTTGAGGAAACATGGATGGAGCTGGAGGCCATTATCCTTAGCAAACTAATGTAGGAACAGAAAACCAAACACCACGTGCTCTCACTTATAAGTGGGAGCTAAGTGATGAGAATACATGGTTACATAGAGAGAAAAAACACACTTGGGCCTATTGGAGGGTGGAGGCTAGGAGAAGGGAGAGGATCAGGAAAAATAACTAATGGCTACTAGGCCTAATACCTGGCTGATGAAATAATCTGTACAACCAACTCCCATGAAACAAGTTTACTTGTATAACAAACCTGCACATGTACTCCTGAACTTAAAAATTACATTTAAAAAACAAAATAACCTAAATAAATAGATAAATAAAACAAAAAATGGTATGTGGGCCAAACAAAAAAACTATGCAGGCTGAAGCCTGCAGAGGACAACTTTATGGCCTTTGATTTTTGTATAATTGATGTATTTGCTCTTAATTTTCAATGTTTTACAAAAATTACACATGTTATTATTAACCCTCATGTTCAGCAAGATCAAATGCATCTAGACTATTAACAATGTTAGTAGGAAGAGACATGCAATTAGTTTCAAAACAAAAATAGATGCGGTAAAAATTGAAAATGATAAATGTATGTACTGATGGGATAAATTATTCAGGAATAATGACAATTCCGAGGAACAAAGGTCTGATCATGCAATCACTCATATATCTATGCTATCAACAATAATAAAGAAGAAGAATAAAAAAATTGTCAGAAGGAAAGGCTTTATGGGTGTACAGCTAGAGAAGGAAGATTAATGTCAGATGCCGGACTCAAGTTAATTCTGGATAAAAACATCATTTGTTTAGGAACTTGAGGACTGAACATGATAAAAATGCACCTGCTGGAACTTTTTACATAGCCACACTTAAGTTCTGTAGTTTAAGGACATCATAGCTGCCAAGGAGATTTCTACACTTGCAGCCATCACCAAGGAGGGAGATTTCCTTCCTAAACATATGTTCAATATAGTGGAAACTAGTATATGAGAAAAGATAGCTGAGAGATTATACAGAAAGTAGGAGAATAGAGCATGTGTAGTCTGTGATGTTGAAGGCAAACTAATTTTTTAAAGCAATAATTATAAATGTTTACAATTCAAATAGTATAAAAAAGACACAGTAAAAACCAAGTTTTCCTTTTTTCCTATGCCCCCAGTTTCCTGCCTAAAGGTGACCGTTATTAGGAATTTAAATATTTCCTTTCTTACACATAAGTGCACATTATATGCACTGTTCTGTAACTTTTTTCCCATTTAATATATTTTATTTGCCTATATCAATTCATATAGGTATGCCTTATTTATTTTAAAAACTACATTATAGGCCGGGCTGCGGCTCAAGCCTGTAATCCCAGCACTTTGGGAGGCCGAGACGGGCGATCATGAGGTCAGGAGATCGAGACCATCCTGGCTAACACGGTAAAACCCCGGGCTCTACTAAAAAATACAAAAACTAGCCGAAGGAAGCTGGGCGGGCTTCTGTAGTCCCAGCCACTCGGGAGGGGCTGAGGCAGGAGAATACGCAAACCCGAGGCGGAGCTTGCAGTGAGCTGATCCCGCCACTGCACTCCAGCCCGGCGACAAAGGCCGAGACCTCGGCCTCAAAAAAAAAAACTACTATAAGATATACTATAACTTATATAATCAATACCCGATTGATGGATCTATATTGTAGTATTTTGCTATTATAAACAATAGGTGTGCTGGTTCTCTTCAGAGAACCTATTTGGTGGAATTCCAGCCAGTGCCTGCAAACATAAACGTCCCTTAGTTCTTTTGGTCTTGAGAACAAATAAACTTAGAAACAGCCATTTGGAAATGAACTTGTTCATTACTAGAGAAGAACTGTGTGGAAGGAGGTAAATGTGGCAGAATGCCCAGCAGGAAAACTAAATAGAAAATTAGGCCAGGATTGCTTCTCAGCCTTTTGGCTAAGATCAAGTATAAAAATTAGGCTGGGCGTGGTGGCTCATGCCTGTAATCCCAGCACTTTGGGAGGCTGAGGTGGGTGGATCACTTGAGGCCAGGAGTTCAAGGTTATAGTGAGCTATGATTGTGCCACTGCACTCCAGCTTGAATGACAGAATGGGACATTGTCTCTAATAATAATAATAACTTTAAAATAATTAGCAAGCTCATAAAGGGCTTCATCTAATAACGTAAAGAATTTGACCTTATCCTAAAAGACATGCAGAGCCAGATTGGTGTTAAGCAGAATGACAGGATTATAAGAAACGTTTACTGTAACTACGATGAGAAGAATAGATTAGAGAGGAACCAGTAAAGAGAGAGAGCAGCCAAAAGAGGGACTATTCAAGTCATCCAAGAAATAATTTATGAGGATTTTAACTGAGGTGATGGCAATGGAAATGGAGAGGAGGGGATATGGTATCAGAAAATCATGAAGGGATAACATCTACAGACCTTTGGCTGATCTGACAGGGGTCTGATTGGATGGGCAGAATCTAGGATGAATACTGTGTTTCTGGATTGGCCCACTTAGTATTAGTCACCACATCAGAAAGGAACAAGTATAGGGAGAAAGATGATTAGTTGTGTTTTGGATGTTTGACCATCTGGGGCCTACAGGTGGTTATATCCAATAGGCAGTAGAATATATAGGTCCAAAACTCAACGACAGCACTACATACCAAAAGCAGACATTCATGTATGTATATGATAGGTGAAACTGAGAATGGAACAGGCCACCTGAGGATTATATAACCTTAATAGGACAAAAGGAAAAGTGGGGAGAACACTAGAAAAGGAGACCTTTAGGTGGGAGGCAAAGGAAAAGGAGTCATGGAAGGAAGACAAGGCCTTGGATGAACATTCAAAAATTAAATAAAACTTACATTGGCATAATAAAGGTTTCAAAGGCAGATATTCTTATCAGAGTCTCATGTGATTGGTGACTTAAGGTCTGAGATGACTAGCCCAGGATTGTTCAACTATTAAAATAGCCAAGCTTTTCCAAAATTCTAGAGATGATTTTTCCACCTTACTGGCTCCAAATTCCTTATTATGCATAGGAATTTGAAAAATAAGGTCACAAACGAGAAAACCAAGAATTTGAATAATAAGGTCACAGACTATCAAAACCAGGAAAGCAGAGATGGGAAAGAGATGATACCAGTACAGTACCAACCTCATCAATAACTCCTATTCCCATGTTTTTGTGCGTTAGGAAATAACATCTCAGAAAAGTTAAAACAACAAAACCACAACCAAAAAAAAACCCTACCATAAAATCCTAAAAAACTGCAATTTTCCTCCTTTAGCACTCACATACAAAGAAACATTAACTCTGCATAGGGATGTGTGTGCTCGGGATTTTAATAATAAAGCCATCAGAAACTAAATAGTATCTTTTTCTGTACTATGGTCATTAGAGGGAGAACCATGAGGCTACTTAAGCCTTGTTCTACCTCACAAAATGTTCTTTGTTTTATGCAAATGTACTGGCTGTGGGAGATATTAGATGTCGTTTTCATGAGTATGACATGAGTGTTAGAGGTAAGTTGACAATCTCCTTATAAAGATATTAGCAAAACAGTGTTATTATGGCCCTGCAACACCCTAGAAATATTTTCACTATAATCCATCTTGTGATAATTATACCTGTTTTACTGGAATTTGACCTGAAAGAATAGAACTTGGTCATCAAGTTTCCAATCTTGTTGAAAGGGTACATTTTTGCAGCTGACATGAAAAAAAAATTTTTCTAAGTAATGTGTAGGTTGGGCATGGTGACTCATGCCTGTAATTCCAGCACTTTGGGAGGCCAAGGTGGGAGGATCACTTGATCCCAGGAGTTTGAGACCAGCCTGGGCAACATGGTGAAACCCCATCTCTACAAAAGATAGAAAAAAAAAAATTAGCCAGGCATGGTGCTGTGTGCCTATGGTCCTAGCTACTTGGGAGCCTGAGATAGGAGGATCGCCTGAGCCTAGGAGGTCAAGGCTGCAGTGAGCCATCCTCGTGTCACTGCACTCCAGCCTGGGTGACAGAACGAGACCATGTCTCAAAAAAACAAAACGAAACAAAACAAACAAACAAAAGAAAATACACAAACAGAAGAAAAAATTTAAAAAATCATACGTGTAGTATAAAGCTGAGTTATATACTGGTGTACTGCAATTGGGTAGATTCCCAATGCAGGTTTGAACAAGATTATTTCAAGGTCTTTTTCCTTATGTGGATTAGCGAGCTTGAGGAAGAGTTCTCAACCCAGAAGCTCCAACCTGTAAAAGTGGTTTCAGCTGGAGTAACTGTGTTCTCACCATGGGAAAAAGCCTTTCAGTCCTTGCAATAGCAAATTTCAGGAGCTGACCTCTTTTAAATCCTCTAAACAAGTCCATATAAATTAGGGTAGTAGGCAGAAAGATAATACTGATTTCATTCATTCAGAAAATGTTTGTTGAGGCCAGACACAGTGGCTCACACCTGTAATCCCAGCACTTTGGGGGGCCAAGTCAGGAGAATTGCTTGAGGTCAGGAGTTCAAGACCAGCCTGGCCAACATGGCAAAACCCCGTCTCTACTAAAAATAAAAAAATCAGCCGGGCATGGTGGCACGCACCTGTGATCCTAAGTACTCGGGGGTGGGGGCGGGGCGGGGGCTAAGAGAATAGCTTGAACCCAGGAGGAGGGTGCAGTGAGCTGAGACTGTGCCACAGAGCTTCAGCCTGGGTAACACAGCGAGATTCCGTCTCAAAAAAAAGAAAGAAAAAGAAAAAGAAAACATTCATTGAATGAATGTGAAGTCACTACAGATATCACAATGAATGAGGAATGGATTCTGCCCACAAATAACAGTCTGGGGTGGGGACGTGGCGCAGCTAATTAGCTGGGTTAAGGCTGACATTTCTGTTAGGAACTTGAAGTACAGGTATTTTGTGTTGTTAATCCACAGTCTTAGGAGTGTAGAACAAGAAACATGGCATGTAGCAAAGTTGGCATCCTAATGTGAATGTTGAAAGGCTCAGTTGGTATTTTCTCACTGCTGCCTGGAGCCACTTGCTCTTCCTCTTCCCGGTGGAAGGGTCCTTCCCTGCAATTCCAGCAACACTTTCAGGATGTGGCCTCTGAGAGATTACATATCTTTTAGTCAAAAGGGCAACTGGCTCCACTGAGAGCCTTAACTGGACACATTTACCAGAGTACAATGTAACTTCTAACTGTGCTTTGGCTTCCTTCTCTTTTCCTTCTCCTAAGGAAATAATCAGAGCTCATACAAACATGCACATGCAAGTATGTCAATATACATGGAAACATCAGGAACCATCTAAATGACAAACAGCAGGGGTGTGGTTAAATAAATTGTGGCTACCTTTATGGTGTAGTACTATGCAGCCATTAAAATGATTATTATAGGAAAACAAAGGAATATATATCCATCATATGCTGTTATAAAAATTGCTTATAAAAGTATAATGTGGTATAAATTATATTTTCCAAATATGTGTGTATTCATGTTTGTATGTGGACAGAAAAAGACTAAAAAAATAGAAAACTCTGATATTAATAGTGGCTATCTCTGCAAAGAAATATATGAGTTTTCTTCTTGGTGCTTTTCTCGTGTTTTCCAAATTATCCAAAATGTACATGTGTTACTTTCACTATTTGAAAAAATTATGTTTTTAAGAAGAAAAAACAAAAGGTGGTCTAGTTCTTCCTATTTTGTAGCTCTCTTTGACAAAGAAGTTTCACCAAATTCCCCAGGGGCTGGAACAGAAAGCTATTTTAGTGATGCCAACTGTGCCAACTCAAAACATTACTCAGAGAACTTGTATCTGAAGGCAAAGAAGAGTCACTTCCTATGCTGTCTTAGGGAACACTCACCAGGAGCTGCAGGAAATCTTCAAAGATCTTTCTGTTGTTGTTGTTCAAGGGTTTTTAATTCTGTTATCTCTGGGGCCTCACAAGCAATACCAAAGTCTCTGCCATATCTCCCAGTATACCAAGTGGCCATGTGTAAGTAGGTTTATTGGTGGCCTTGAGTAATATCCCAGAGTTTCTGAGAGAGACTGGCAAAATGGGCTCTATTTGGAGTCAGAACAGCATAATTTTAGAACACAGACTCTGTAGGCAAACAGATCTTAGTTAAAATCCAAACTCTGAAGTGTATTAATTATATGGTCTTGGCTATATTACTTAATCTCTTTGTGTCTCAACTTCCTCATCTGTCAATTAGAACATAATAATATATACTTATAATGTTTCTACGATGGGTAAAAGTTATAATACATGTTAAGTAAGTATTTAGCAAACCATATTGCTCATAGTAAGCAACAACGAATGAAAGCTATTATATTACTATAGTAAGTAACATAAAAGAGAGAAAAGTAAGTGTCATGGGAGATCAAGAAAACTCACAGTCCTGGTTGAAAAGATGGTAAAAGGCTTTGTGGAAGGAGAGAATTTAGATATTCTACTTTTTCTTTCTTTGTTTTAAATTTTATTAGAGATGAGGTCTCACTCTGTTTCCCAGGCTGCACTGTGTTGCCCATGCTGGATTACTCTAGCAATCCTCTCACTTCAGTCTCCTGAGTTGCTGGGACTACAGGTATGTGCCACCACGCCAAGCTCAGAACATTTAGATATAGCTGTGCTTTTAGTTTAATACCAAAAATTATATATGTGTGCTAACCAAAACCCTGGTAACTTAATGACTAAAATCTTTACCCAACTTTGTACATTGTAGCTTTTCATACCACTCAGAGTTTACATTTTGAACTTTATTTTAGGCAGTGTTATTACAAAATAGTCTGGTACAAATAATCACCCTGCTAAATCAGAAAAAGAGAGAGAGAGAGAAAGTAATAGTCTACATGGAAGACATAGTAAATTGACCTTATTAAATCTGTTTCCTCCTCCAAAACTGGGGTAAGGGGGTAGTTCTTAATGAAGAGTATTACCTCCATCCTCCCCCCGCCCACCCCAGGGTGTTTGGAAATCTGTGCATGGTTTTGTTCAGTTGTCACAATGATTGGGAGAGTTATTAGCATTTACGGGTTGGAGCCAGAGATGCTAAATGTCCTGCCATGCTCAGGACAATCCCCTACATCCAAAAGCTGTTCTGCCCTAAATGCTAATAGCACTTCTTTTGAGAAATACCATTAGAAATACTATTAGAAGGTCTCCAATGGCCTTTCCAGCTCTACAAGTTTGTTAGTGAATTCTATTCATCCCTTTGAACTAGCATTGCTTTAGTATTCTAAATGTCAAATTTAATTAACAGGAAGACAATATGAACCAACTAAACATCTGTAAGGGTTAATTTTGGCTGGGCCACTGTGTTCAGCTATTATTATTCAACATTATTCTGAACATTTCTGTGAGGGTGTTTGGATGAGCATGACATTTAAATCAGTGGACTCTGAGTAAAGCAGATCACCTTCCATAATGTGGGTGGGCTTTATTCAATCAGTTGAAGATCTGACTAGAACAAAAGACTGACCTTCTGAGCAAGAAGGAATTCTGCCAGCACATGACCTTCAGATTAGAACTGTAAATTTTGTACTTTCCAGCCTCCATAATGGCATGAGCCAGTTACTTAAAATAAATCTCTCCCTCTCTCTCTCTCTCTCTGTCTCTATGTGTGTGTGTATATACAGATATATATATATATATGTACATATACACTACTTGTTCTTTTCCTCTGGGGAACGCTAATAAGGCATCCTTATTTCTGGGCATAAGATTTAGAAAATATAGAAGGAAAAATGAAGATAATGCAAATTATCTCTACTGTTTACTCTGGATACAGATTGCCATGGTCTCATTTTGTGCACACCTCAAATGCTGAAATGCAACATTTGAAGTATTTGGGTTTCGGGATGCCGATGCCTCTGAGCATTTTACTGAGCATGTTTTCCTCTCCACTTTTAAACTCATGTGTACTTTGAGGATTATAACCCATGTTTCTGATCCATTTACACTTAACTCATCAAAATCTTGATTCACAATTATTTGACTTTCTGCACCTTATTAATGCTTGAACTCGCTCTGTCAAGTCTTTGTTCTAAGTCACCTTTTGGTCCCTCAAAGAAAGAAAATTAAGTAAGAACCCATGTTACAGTAAATTCAAGATATATAATTTTTAATTTACCCCTTTTTAAAGAAAATATATTTTTACTAATATCTTCGTTTGGAAAGACTTGTTGTTTTAACCCTATTGAAGATTTTCTCCCAGACGTGTTTTTAAATATACACATATCTTTGAATTAAAAGCAGCAAGCAATTTGTGCATAAAACATATTAAGTATGTTTATTTTCTTGCTTTGTTTATATGTACTGATGGTAGATTAATGTCAAGGTCAGTGAAATCACATGCAACCTATTTTAAAAGTTGGTTTTTTTCATTTATTTTTCTTTTAGTGCTCATATTGTTTTGCAAAGTCCGTGTAATTTCATCTATGTAATTACTCTTTCAACACAAAAACTTCCCTGATGTTGGCTTATTTCAACACAAACAGTATTATATCTGATCCAACAGGCTAATTCTCCTGAGACATCATATAGTAACAAACCACTATGAACGTAAAAAAAAAAAATTACAAAGAAATTGGGAATACAGTTTTGCACTGCTAAGTTAACTTTCAGATCTCAACTTTTCTGCATAGTTCACAGAAAGAAAATAAAAGTGGCCGGGCGCAGTGGCTCATGTCTGTAATCCCAGCACTTTGGAAGCTGAGGCGGACGGATCAGGAGATCAGGAGTTCAAGACCAGCCTGACCAAAATGGTGAAACCCTGTCTCTACTAAAAATACAAAAAAATTAGCCGGGCGTGGTGGCGCATGCCTGTAATCACAGCTACTCAGGAGGCTGAGGCAGGAGAATCACTTGACCCCGGGAGGCAGAGGTTGCAGTGAGCCAAGATCGCACCATTGCACGCCAGCCTGGGCAACAGAATAAGACTCTGTCTCAAAAACAGAATAAAACAAAACAAAAACAGAAAAGAAAAGTAAAAATAAATTTCAGATCTCAGGACTCTTTGGGCACAGACTTTAATTTATAGATAGGAGTGAATTTCTTATGGCTGATTAATAAACTTTCAGACAATGTAAAGATTTCAAATGTTGGGAGGCTGAGGCAGGAGAATCGCTTGAACCTGGGAGGTGGAGGCTGCAGTGAGCCGAGATTGTGCCACTGCACTCCAGCCTGAACGAGAGAGCAAGAATACATCTCAAAAAAAAAAAAGTTTACAAAATGTTAAAATAACAACAAAACTCCCATTTATCTGGCTTTAATTCCCAGTTTTATTTCAAAATTAAACATTTATCTGTAATAATCCAGACTTTAAGATAATAACAATTAATTAACCTGGTAGTAATTGTGGTCTATTTTTCAGAGAATTATGTACAATAATTATGTACATGCACCAGGCAAGCCTTTGCCTTCAAACTGCAATGTACTCAATGCTTAAAGGTAGAGAGGTGATCTTTTCAGGGAATCAATGGGAAGGGATATTTAAAATAAATCCATTGATCTGACTGATTTTTAAATTCAAGCAAGCTTTTTTCTTAATACAAAAGTAATACATGCTTATGACCTAAATTATAAAGAGGAAGGAAGGGAGAGAGGGAAGAAAGGAAGAAAGAAAGAGAGAGAGAGAGAGCTTTCATTTGTGAATACAGATGCAAGAATGTTATGAGGATTAAATAAGATAAATTGTGCAAATGTGCCTGTATAGCGCAAGCCCCGTCAATGAATATTACCTCTCAGTACAACTTTCTGGATCCTTTTTGTCTTAGTGTTTAAACAGGGCCACTGCTGGTTTTGATTTACATTTGAAAAGAGCACTGAGAATCTCAGAAGATAGTCACTTAAAATATATTTTTCGGCCGGGCGCGGTGGCTCAAGCCTGTAATCCCTGCACTTTGGGAGGCCGAGACGGGCGGATCACAAGGTCAGGAGATCGAGACCATCCTGGCTAACCCGGTGAAACCCCGTCTCTACTAAAAAAAAAATACAAAAAACTAGCTGGGCGAGGTGGCGGGCGCCTGTAGTCCCAGCTACTCTGGCAGGAGAATGGCGGGAACCCGGGAGGCGGAGCTTGCAGTGAGCTGAGATCCGGCCACTGCACTCCAGCCTGGGCGACAGAGCGAGACTCCGTCTCAAAAAAAAAAAATATATATATATATATATATATTTTTTTTTTTTTCTTCAGACTTTTTCGTACTGCGTTAAGAGGAAGATTGTGGATAAAATTTTATCATTCATAAAATCAAGGCTGGTAATTTAAAAGCAGGAGCAAACCTTTGTTTCAAAAATTGAAATATATTTATTGTTCAACAATTTTTCCTCCAATAATAAATGATTTAAGCTTTTCTGTATACATATTGTCTCACACACTTTTTCACACAAACATCTTTTGAAAGAACAAAATATTTGGCTGGGCATGGTGGCTCATGCCTGTCATCACTTTGAGAGGCCAAGGTGGGAAGATTGCTTGAGCCTAGGAGTTTGAGACCAGTCTGAGCAACACAGACGCTGTTTCAAAAGAAAAAAAAAAGAAAGAAAGAAAGAGAGAGAAGGAAGGAAGAATGGAAGAAAGGAAGGAAAAGACAGAGAGACAAACAGAAAGAAAAGGAAAGAGAAAATGTACAAGACACTGGAATAACATCCATTTTTTCAGCCAATTATTCCTTTTAATTAGTGATAGAGCATTGTTGTTGGTCTTTGCCCCTTAAGACTATATTTGGGTTTGGGAGAAGTTAAATTACATTATGCTTATCTTCTCAACACTAAAAGTTAAAAATTCCACCTACTTCTCCTCCTATTGTCTCTATCTTAATTAGAGATACCGTGATCCAGGAAGTCAGCTAAACTATAAACCTGAGTCCTCCTAAGCCCCTCATGTTCCACGAATTATTGAGTCCTGTTGATTGTATTTTTAAATATCTCTGGAACCAACCCCTTGCTTTTCATCTTCATTGGCACTGCTTTAGTTCAGATCTGCAGTACTGAAATAGCTGAAATAGCCCCTGAGCCCATCTCCCAGCTTACCCTCTGATCTTTGCCAAAGAGAAAACCCTTCTTTGGCTACCCATTACATTACAGACCAATGGCATAAGGTCTTTCATGATGTGACCCCTCCTAAACTAACAAGAAACATATTCATGAACCATTTGCCAAAATATTAAAGTTATGCTGTGGATACTTAGGAGGCTGAGGTTGGAGGATTGTTTGAGCCCGGGACTCTAGTCTGGCTACAGAGCAACACTTTGTCTTAAATAAATAAATAAATAGAAAAGATGCTATTCCAGTGACTGGAATATGAATGTCCATTCTTTTTTCCTTCCTTCCTTCCTTCCTTCCTTCCTTCCTTCCTTCCTTCCTTCCTTCCTTCCTTTTTTTTTTTGAGATGGAGTCTTGCTCTGCTGCCCGGGCTGGAGTGCAGTGGTGCAATCTCAGCTCACTGCAACCTCTGCCTCCCAGGTTCAAGTGATTCTCCTGCCTCAGCCTCCCGAGTAGCTAGGATTACAGGTGCCCACCACCATGCCTAGCTAATTTTTGTACTTTTACTAGAGATGGGGTTTCGCCATGTTGGCCAGGCTGATTTCAAACTCCTGAACTCAGGTGATCCGCCTGCCTCGGCCTCCCAAAGTGCTGAGATTACAGGCCTGAGTCACAGCACCTGGCCTGGAATGTCCATTCTTTAGGGCACTTTCTATTATCGAGGAAACCAGAAAGCTGAATTAGCACTCATAAGATAGCCTCTCTCTCTCTCTTTTTTCTTTTTCTTAGCAACAGGGTCTTGCCCTGTCTCCAAAGCTGCAACCTCGAATGCCTGGACTCAAGTGATCCTCCTGACTCAGCCTCCTGAGTAGCTGGGACTGCGGGCACACACCACCATGCCTGGCTAATTTTCTAATTGTATTTTTTAAGAGATGAGGTGCCCCCTGTGACTGAGGCTGGTCTCAAAGTTCACGCCTCAAGCAATCCTCCCATCTCAGCCTCCCGAGTAGCTGAGTCATGCATCCCTTTAACAACAAGAAATGCTTTATGCATTGCGCTACATTGCGCTACCATGTTGTTACTGCCATCACATCAATAGGCAATAGGAAATTTTCAACTCCATTATAATCTTACGGGACCGGTGTGCATGTAGTCCATCATGGTGTGAAATGTCATTAGGCAGCACATGACTGTATGTGGTAAACAAAGGCACTGCATAATTACAAGGGAGATTTCACTCAAGCTCTAAGTGATCCTAATCAACTTTTCTTTAGCCACAAGAGAGTGTTCTTTGCTAATGTTCGGAATGTAGTGTTTGCATCCAGTAGATTGTCTGTGTCTCAGACTTTTGTCAGGGTAACACTGACAAAAATTTTCTTTCCAAGCTAATTCTCACCTCTTCATGACGTCTTCTTATATTTCCACCAAGTTACTCCCCTACCTGTTCTGTCATAGTACTGTATTCTCTGTTGAATATTTCCATTATAGCACTAGGTAGCATTAGAATTATTTATGAAGGTTGTTTTCTAACAGAGAGCTGTAAGTATTAGTGTTTACAAGGACCAGCACTTGGGTCAATGAGATCTGGGTTTGAATTCTGATTCTCCCACTTACTTGTTGAATGGCCTTTGTCTAATCCCTTAACCTCTGTGAGCTACAGTGCCTCTGTAAGACGTGGATAATATAGTACCAGATTTATAGTGATATTGAGAGCATTAAGTGGCATGCTGTGTAGAAAGCATTTTGCACAGTACCAGACACACAGAAAACACTTAGTAAAGTAGGTCTTACTGATCATCTTTGCAGTTAGCTTGACAGTAAAGAATCCCATGTCTAGGACATCCATTATACAGCCTTGCTTTTATTCTTAGTGGTTTATCTACATTGGTTTTGTTGTTGTTGTTGTTGTTTGTTTTTTTATTTGGTTGGTTTTTTTGTTTGTTTGTTTTTTGCGACAAGGCCTCACTCTGTCACCCAGGCTGGAGTGCAGTGGCATGATCGCTGCAACCTTCACCTCCCAGGTTTAGGTGATCTTCTCACCTCAGCCTCCCAAGTAGTTGGGACTACAGGTGTGTGCCACCATGCCCGGCTAATTTTTTTGTATTTTTATTTATAGACACAAGGTCTCCTTATGTTACCCAAGCTGGTCTCAAAATCCTGGGCTCAAGCGATCCTCCTGCCTCTGTTAGGATTATAGGCGTGAGCCACTGCGCCTGGCAGTTTATCTACTTTGGAAAGCAAAAGCACTCTCTCTCTTTTAAGATTTTTTTGCCATTAGTTAGTGAACAGATTTTCTAAGACAACTAGTCTTAGAAAAGACACTGGTCTTTTGTCATTTAGACCAGTGGTTGTCAAAGTGTGATCTTTGAATCAGCAGTACTGGTATCACCTGTAAGTTTGTTAGACATGCACATTGAGAGGCTGGATCCCAACCCAGTGTATCAGAGTCTCTGGAGATGGGGACCAGGCAACTGTGATTTAACAAGCTATCCAGATGATTCTGAATTCTGTTACAATTTCAGAACCATTGACTAGACAGTATTTTCCTTTAAAATACAGTATTTTTCTTTAAAAGCTAATAACAGGTTTTGTTTTTGTTTTTGTTTTTGAGATGGAGTCTTGCTTTGTTGCCCAGGCTGGAGTGCAGTGGTTCAATCTCTGCTCACTGCAACCTCCACATCCTGGGTTCAAGTGATTCTCCTGTATCAGCCTCCTGAGTAGCTGGGATTTCAGGCACCCACCACCATGCCCAGCTAATTTTTACATTTTTAATACAGACAGATTTCACCATGTTAGCCAGGCTGGTCTCGAACACCTGAGCTCAAATGATCTGCCCACCTCAGCCTCCCAAAGTGCTGAGATTACAGGCATGAGCCACCACACCCGGCCATAAAAGCTAATGACAATATTTAAAAGCTAAATGTAGTATTTGAAAGCTAAAGGCAGTATTTTTCTTTAAAAGCTAATGTCGTTTTATACATCTAGAAAACATTATGCTGAGCAAAAGAAGCCAGGTACAAAAGAGAACATACTGAATTATTCTATTTATATAAAGTTCTACAATAGGCAAACTAATATGCTAATATAGGCAAAACAGAATAGTGGCTGCCTGGGGAGAAACAGAGGAGAGGTTTGACTGGGAAGAGGCACGAGAGAACTTTCTGAAGTGTCGGAAAGCTCCATCTGTATCTTGATGGTGTGTGGATTATATGGGTGTATGCCTGTGTCAAAACACATGGAACTATATACTTGAGATCTGTACATTTCACTGTATATAAGTGAAATAAATACAAACAAAGAGTTAAAATAAAATAATGCCATTCTAATTCCTTCTGTGTAAGTCTCATCAATAGGAAATATATAAGGTCTATAAGATCCTCCATGATCTGGCCCCTTACCTCCTTTTCTAGCCTTATCTGTTTCCACACTTTTGTCACCTTCTCTTTTCAGTCCTTCACCAACACTGACCTTTCAGTGTACCAATGGCATTTGTACCCTCCTTATATGCCTGCCCCAGGACCTTTGCACATGCTGTTATCACTCCCTAGAATGTTTCTTCTGCTCATCTTAATGGGAGACTGGTTAACTCCCATTCTTCTTTTAGTTCCACTCTTCTGTTTCTCATTATACATGTCCATGGAAACTTTGTCCAGCTGCTGTGTATGCCTGTGCAGCTTGTTCATCTAAACAAGGGTTTCCAGCTGAGGTGACGACTAAAACTAAAATCAAGTTTGTGCTTCACTCACAAAGCCTTGCACATGGAGCAGGGTTGTAACAATCTGGAAAAGGGGGTGCCTTTTTCTAATTTACGAAAGTCATTGTTTGCTTGCCAAGCTTTACCTACTCTGGGCTCTTTCTGTTATAACCTTTCAAAAAACAGCACAAAGATACCATATGGGCTAGCAGCATCTCTGACCTTGTATTCCCCCTTCATACCACTTACCACAGTAATTTCACATTTATTTGGTTAATGCTTGTTTGCCCTACTTGTCAATAAGCATGATGACAGCAGGAAATTGTCTGGTTTTGCTTATTGTCAAGTTTCCTCAGCACCTGGAACAGTGTTGGGCACACAGTAGTTACCAGTAAATATATATATATTAAATCTATTCGTTATTTCTTTTTTTTTTTTAGACGGAGTTTCACTCTTGTCGCCCAGGCTGGAGTGCAATGGCGTGATCTTAGCTCACTGCAGCCTCCATCTCCCGGTTTCAAGCTATTCTCTCACCTCAGCCTCCCGAGTAGCAGGGATTACAGGCACCAGCCACCATGTCAGGCTAATTTTTGTATTGTTAGTAGAGATGGAGTTTCACCATGTTAGCCAGGCTAGTCTCGAACTCTTGACCTCAGGTGAGCCACCTGCCTCGGCCTCTCAAAGTGCTGGGATTATAGGCATGAGCCACCACGCCCGGCCGCCCCATTCGTTATTTCTTAATGCTGGATGAATATTAGGTTGCTTGAAGGTAGAGACTGTGTCTTATTTTCTTTTTTTATTGTCCCCTCCTCCCTATTGCCCCTGGAATTACCATACTGCTTTGCACGTAAATGGCATTCAGTAAATTCTTCCTGATTGATTTGAAAACGTTCAAAGAAGCCATATGATGTTCTGTTCATAGAAAACCAGATCTGCAAGCATATGATTACACATTGCATGAATGATGATGAACAGCTGCTATTTATGAAGCAGAAGAGACAAAAATGTTGAATGAATGAGAAATAGACTTCAGATGAAATGGGAAGGATTTAATTTAGCTTTTGAAACTCATTTCCTGATATGAAGCTTACAAGATACAAGGAGACAATGCCAAGGAAGGCTGTGAATTTTTTCTATATAACTAAATGATCTTGGAAAGTTCCAAGATGATCAACCACTTACTTGAAGGCTAAGGGGTATTTCTTACTGAATTCTCAACAGTCAAATATGAGATAGATATTTTAAAGTAAGTTTTTATTTTGGAATACTATTACAGAAAGTTTACTAAAAACAAAGATAGCATAGAGGGTTCCTGTATTGCCCTCATCCAGTTTCCCTCATTATTAACATCTTATATTACCATGGTACATTTGTCAAAATTAAGACTGAAATCTGTACATTACTATAAACTATGCTATAGATTCTTTGTTTGTTTTCCCAGTTGTATCTTCTTGCTGTCCCAAGTGAGATAGCTTTTTAAAGTTCTTTGATACCTTATAAACAAATCTGTGGTCTAAAGACCAAGCTCTGTGCATACAATTACATAAATTTAGACCTGCCTGGGTCCCTCATCTTGAGATAAAAGTGCTTTGGCTTTCCAATCAATAGAACACAATCTCTAGTTCTGTCACTTGAACAGCTGTGTATCTTTGGGCATACTGTTTACTTATCCTAAGTCTTAGTTTTCTCATTTGTAAAATGTAGACCTATCCAACTGTGATGGTTCCTGAGCTCTTTCACAGTAGGAGAATGCAGTGTTGAGAAACTTATGATTTTTTCTTTTTTAGAGAAGTAGGTCTCCCTATGCAGCCCAGCCTGGCTTTGATATCCTGGGCTCAAGCAATCTTCCTGCCTTAGTCTCTTGAGTAGCTGGAACTACAGGTACACATCAATGCACTCAGCAAAACTTATTTTTAATAGGTAATTAGACTTCTATGGTTATTAAATTAATACCACAAAAGTAGTACTCTGCATAGAATACCTGTGACATTTTACATATCTTAAATTAGTAACAAAGACTCTCTTCTGAGTCCTCTTCTCCCTCATCCTGTCTAGCTTGCCTCGCTCAGCTATAGCAAGAATTCTGAGTCAGTTTAGAGAGAAACCCACACCCTTGATATCTGATCACCCTGGCCTTTTTTCAGCACAAATTCTGTTAAGTTGGTTTAGCAAAAATTTCCCCATCCGTGATGTCTCTTCTTAGTAATTTTCCAACCACCAACCCCTCCAACTCTGCTCCTTGACTATAAATTCCCACTCCTTGCTGTAATTTGGAGTTGAGCCTGATCTCTCTCCTATTGTGATAGTCTTGACATCTATCAAAATAGTCCTGAATTAAGTGTTCCTTACTATTTTAACAAGTGTCAGAATATTTTTTCTTTAATGTAGTAACAATAATGTAGTAATATAAACTAATTTCCATTTATCACCCAATTCATCAGAAACATTTTTAAAATGGTTTTTTAAACATTCAAGTTTTAATAAGCCTCTTTAAAATATTTTTGCTTTGTTACAGATAATATGAATGCTGTAAGGCATTTTTCTACCATATGTGTCCTTTATCCAAATGTTCAGCACTTTTCTAATTTTATGACTAGACGTTGACTCCCACTTCCCAGCTCCCACTAATCTCTCACACACGGAGTAATTTTAATTTGAAATGCTGTAGTTGATTATCCTTTACTTGTAGAACTATATTTCAGAAACATCCTTCCTTTTATTGGGAAAGATGTTCTCAACAAAGGGAAGGATGTTTCTGTCTGCTGATGAAAATGTCATACCAAAGCACATCTTACTTTCTCAGGAGCTTACTCTACTCTACTCTCATCTCTTCCTCACCAACTGAGGAGTGCTTAGTAGTGCCTGGAACATTGGAAGTGCTGAACGAATGACTGCAGTCATTGAGACCTCAACTTTAATTTTTTTCAGCTTCATTTCAAAGTCCTCACTGCAAAAACCTCTTATTCTGACCTGCCGTTGCTTTACTTCCTTTTCTCATTCTCAACCAAGAGTTGTCTCTTTATCTGCAAAAGAAAGAGTGACTTGCAATCTGCAGATAAGGAAACTGATGTCCTGGTTATAAAGTTATCATGCAGAAATAATTCATGTATACTGGAATTTTATGGATGGTGCACTCTAGGTGGGTAATGACGTCTAAAAGAGAAAAGATATACAACATCAAGTAGGTGCCCAAGAAATGGTAGGTCCCTTCCTACCTCCTCATTTTACAGATGAGGACATTTTTACAGAAGCCCGAATAGATAAGTAGTCACAATCATGCTCTAAGAAAAAAAAAAAAGAAGGGTGGCGGATGCCGTATTTTATTTTTCAACATTCTCCGTTTCCTGCTGCTCATTCAGTTATGGTTTCATGACCCATATAATAATTCCACAAGGCTCACCAATGTTATCTGCCACCTGCTAGAGAATAGATATAGTAACAGAGGCAAATATTTTGGTGAAGTATAACAGTTGTGTTGCCTTCTAGAATTTCATTGTATCTAATGTGCAAAAACAAACAAAACATTGTCGGTTAAGTCTCACAGTCTCATAATAGTTGGAGATGAGCACTGATTCTTAGGCCTTGGCGCAGTTCAGGGCCTATCATACTTTAGCAGCTAAAAAGAGCACTTCGGCTGTAACTCATTGGAATCTCGCTTCGTAATTTTCGGATATTTCTATTTAAGTCTTAACCATTAATGGCAGCAACTGGGAAGGATAATCATTCATTACAATAAATAGTCAACAGAATAAATATCCGACAAGAATTTATGAAACGTCTAGAGTATAATCTGCAGCGCTTTGAAATCCACCCTGGGATTCGGAAACCGGGGAGAAAACTACCTGGTTCAGCAAACGAGAATTCAAACAGAGGAGGGGCTTGGAGGAGGCGGGTCTCCACGAACCCAGCGCAAGAGTACGCCACGGCGCCTGCGCATCCCCTGAAGGGTACTTTCCATTCGCCAGATGGGGGAAGTCAGGGGGAAGCAGGTTACTGTTTTTGTATTTCTATCTTCAAGGAAGAATTAGATTATGAATAGTTCTGTGAATTGTCAGGAAGCGCTATCATCCAAGTCCAAGATTAAGGAAACGTGGCATGCACAGCTAAAGCAAGAGGTGACGTCTTGTATCTTCCCCCATTTCCTGGGACATTGGTGGTGTAGCCCATTCCACAGACTTTCGCTCCCTAGCAGCGGGTCGGAGATCGAAGGAACGGGCCAATTGCGGCTGAAACGTCTTTGGAAGGAGGAAGGGGGTGAGGGAGCATCCCTTTGAGTTTCGCCTCTTCCCGAGGCGGTGGTGGGAAGGGAGACATACTTAATACTGCCCTCTTAATCCAACGGATCTTACATCGTGTAGACTGCCGGGAGGGCGGCGGGAAAAGGGCAAGACGGGAATTGGGGAAGGGAACGAGCCAGGAAGCCGCGCGGGAGGGCGCGCGCGCGCGCCCCTTTTTCAGCAGTGTGGCGGGGTCGCACGCACGCCCGCCTCGGCGGCTGGGCGCGATTTGCGACAGTGGGGGGGGCGGTGGAGGTGGCGGCGGCAGCGGCAACTTTGCGGCAAGCTCGGGCCGGGCTTGCTTGACGGCGGTGTGGCGGAGGCCCCGCCCCAGGCGGCAGGAACCTGGAGGGAGGCGGAGGAATATGTCCGAGAGGGAAGTGTCGACTGCGCCGGCGGGAACAGACATGCCTGCGGCGAAGAAGCAGAAGCTGAGCAGTGACGAGAACAGTAACCCAGACCTCTCTGGAGACGAGAATGTAAGTGCAGCTCCTGGCAGTTAAGAGACTCCGGAGTAAAAGTTTTAAATTCTTTTAAAACGGGGGGCGCGGGGACGAGCGGGCTGCTGTGGCGGGAGGGAGAGGTGTCACTCAGGAAAACGCGGGCGTGCGGGAGAAAATCGAAATTGTCTACGGGGATTTTGATGTGGGGCCGAGAGCAAACAGAAACTAGGCGAAGGAGAGTGGTTCTAGTGTTTGCCTGGGTCTGAGAGGTCTGCCCTGAAATCAGTTTGCTTGTGATGGGGAGTGTTTTGGCCTTTGGGGAGATTTAAGGGGAGAGTGCGGGTCTGAGATTCTAATAGTTTAAAAGGCAAGTTAGAGACTTTTCTAAGAAAGTTGGAAGGATGGGGCAGAGTTAGAGACCCTGTTAAAGGAGCGTTAAGGGTTGTCACTCTAAGACCCTTGTGGAATTTTCAGGTTGGAAAGAGATCTTCGATTTGCGGAGTTTGGGGGACTTTATTAAAGGGGGTTTTGTGTCCGCCTCCGTCCTGTCCGCGGAGACCGGGTGCGCCTGAAGGTCGCCTTTTCTGTAGGAGGAGCCGAATTGAGAGGATCGATTTTTGATTTGGGGGTGGGGAGTGACTACTTTTGAGGAAGGAGTAAGAGTGGGCGATTTCTTCTTTGAACGTTTTTACTTAAGATAAAGGGAGGGCGACCTGGAAGAATTTAGGCAACAGTGGTATAGGCAGATGTATTTAAGGATGGGCTCCTGGCTTCGCCAAGTGCGAGATGTTTTACAATCAGATTTTTTTTTAAGTTCTTAAATGGATATTCGTAATCATTCGGTACCAACATTTAACCCAACTGAGTTTTAGTTGACTCACCAGTAAGAGCCGAATTGACATAAATAAGCTTTCAGTTTCATGTTTTAGGTTGATAACCAGTAGGGTCAACGAAATATCTTGACAATTTATTCAAAGATATTACTCCAAAAGGTGATTCTCCTTCTCATGATATATGACAACTTGTGACTATCTTAAAAATCCTTAAAATGTTTCAGAAGAGTGGCGTTAAGTTCTTCATTTTCTCAGTTTGGCTAGTTTTAGGAATAAATGTTACATCTTCCGCATTCAGTTTCTAAATTCTATGTCATAATTCCTAGCTGGAACATGTAATGGTGTCATGACTAAGATGGGAAAGGATTCTTTTTGCAGAGACAAGATAGATATTCTTGGGATTGTCAGTTTGTGGGATCTTAGACTTGAAATTTCAGGAAGCTTGGGTGTTAAGTGTTACTTTTGTATTTTTCCCCCGATTGTGCGCCCCAATCTCCCTGTACATTGGGATCGAACGTTTTTTACCCTCTTTTTATTATTTAGAGACCGTTCATTTTATTTCTGCATTTTCTTAAATTTCCCTAGGCAGATTAGAGTATTAAGAGCACAGATGCTGGATCCAAGTGATAGGTTAAAATTTCTGCTCTGTTATCTTGACCTTGAGCTTGACTGACATAATTGTCTTAGTTTCTTAAAAATGAGGATGATGTTGTGTGGTATTTACCTCATAGAGTATTTGTAAGCATTAAATGAGTTAATATAGCTAAAGTACTAAGAAGAGTGTCTGCCCCATGGTAAGTACTATATACGTGTTATTTATTTATAATAATTACTACTACTTATTTATGATTACATAGAATAATATTTCTGGTCCTTCCACATACTTAATAATCAAGCAAAATATAATGAAACTGTCAAACCTGTTTAGAATGAAGAAACTTGCAGAAGACAAAATAAAGCTTATTTTCTTCTTGCAGACCCTTAAAGGAAAACATATTCTTTGTTGCCGTTTTAAAGCTGTTCAAGGCCAAATGATTGGATTAGCTTTTGTTTTGGTTCCTCCATTTGGATAGACTTAATTTTTTGTGTGTGTGTGCGCGCGCATCCCTTGGAAGCCTTAATCTTGTAGAGTCTTTTCAAAATAACATTTTCAGATGTGTGAAATACAGGATATGAGGTTGCAAACAAATTCAGTTATAAAATTGTACACCATTTTATAAAATATTTCTAAAATTTTAGATGTAGCACTATACTATATGTAGTTTATTAGCACATTAAGTAACAAGATCTAGCAGTGGGTCAGATAGTAGTGATGGGCATAAACACTTTTTCGAAGTATAATATAAAAATATTTGATTTCCATTGGTGACAGAGTCACAACTTCAGTAACATTAAGCATGTATGTTACCTAGATAATAATAGAAGGAAGTGCTAAATTGTAAAGGTGGCAAAAATTAAGATGCAAATTTTTTTCCCCATTTGAGTTCACATGCCTTCTGAATTTCATCCATGTACTCCTGACTTAGGGGCAGTAGTAAGGTAAGGGAGTAGAGAACATTGTATAAAAATGAGTTCAGAAAAAATAAGAGCAATAGTTTTACTCTTCAGGGCGCCAAATAATGGCAAAAGGCCAAAGCAGATGGGGGAAGAATATGTTTTTGAGTTAGAGTTAAGGTAACTTGAGCAGTTACTACTGGTAATGTGAGTCGGAGAATTATAGGCACATATTTTAAATTTATTGTGTATGTTATCTGCCATTTTATTGAACTTTTTGAGATCATATGACTGCAAAATAGTTGGCTTCTGCAAGAGTACTAATGGATGCCTTGGTAGTAAGATCAGAGGACTGAATCTAGAGACTTGTCTTTTTGCTTAAGCAAAAGCAGAGATGCAGGGCATCTCTGTGGCAAGATGCGGGTACAAATTACTGCCCTGTGTCTGTTTCCTCGTTGGGCAAGTGAAGATGGTAGTACCATGTCTGTTGCACAGTATCATTCTTTACTTTGAGAAGGGAATAGGATGGAAGTCAGCCTGTGCATACATTAGACACTCAGCAAAGACTTGATTTTAGTTTAAAGATAAAATGGAAGCATGTTGGCTGTATTACATTTTCATTTGATTCCATCTTGATTTGCCTTTGGAGGAGATGGGTAAATTAAGTGGTCAGAAGTAAAATAAGCAATGTGCCCTATTAACGAGTGTTTTGTGTGGCCTCTTTACACAATGTAAAGCTCAGTGTTTATCCAGAATGTAAAGAAACTGGTATATAAAAATGTCTTAGAGGTTTTAAAATTTCATTTCTCTAGTGTTAAAAGGTAATTTTACAGAAAAAATGATAAGTGAACACATGTTAAAACTTTTACTCAGAGGGAACCAGGCAAATGTTAATATGGTAATGGTTAACCCGCAGAATCAAAACAGTACAAATTTATTAATATATGGAGTAAGGAATGGAGAGATGAGTTCCAAATGGAGACAGAAACTTTTTTTTCCCTTGAGTGGAAGGGAAGACATTTTGAACCTCTACTGTAGAGACAAAATTTACATGTCTATCAGTTATTCATAATGAAAAAAGAGTTGTGGCTGAGTACAGTGGCTCATACCTGTAATCCCAGCACTTTAGGTGGCTGAGGTGGGAGAATCCTTTGAGTCCAGGAGTTTGAGACCAGCCTGGGCAACATGGTGAAACTCCGTCTCTACCAAAAATTAGCTGGGTGTGGTGGCCAGCTCCTGTTGTCCCAGGTACTCAGGAGGCTAAGGTGGGGGGAGGATCACTTGAGTCTGGGAGGTGGAGGTTGCATTGAACCAAAGACACAGTGGGCTACAGAGGGAGAGCCTGTCTCAAAAAAGAGTTATAAGTGCCGGGCGCGGTGGCTCACGCCTGTAATCCCAGCACTTTGGGAGGCCGAGGCGGGCGGATCACAAGGTCAGGAGATCGAGACCATGGTGAAACCCCGTCTCTACTAAAAATAGAAAAAATTAGCCGGGCGCAGTGGCGGGCGCCTGTAGTCCCAGCTACTCGGGAGGCTGAGGCAGGAGAATGGCGTGAACCCGGGAGGCGGAGCTTGCAGTGAGCCGAGATTGCGCCACTGCACTCCAGCCTGGGCGACAGAGCAAGACTCCGTCTCAAAAAAAAAAAAAAAAAGAGTTATAAGATAGCTCAGAGACATAGTGGAGGGCTATAGTCTGCTAACTTGGAAGGGTGTGCTATATAGATAATGCATAGTTTTCCACTGAGACATAGAATTGTTTTCTACATTTGATTTTAATTATGTGAATACAACTGAAAAGGTGAAGAGAAAAAGAGATTAAAATACCATTTTCTATTTCTGTAAAGACTAATGACATTTACATTAAATTACAATTCAAATATTTGTTGAGTACCTACTGCTTGCTACACACCTATTTGATTTATGATATTTATTTAACCTTCTATATAAAACCAACTTTAGGAAGCAATAATTTAGAAATAGCCCCTAAAGCAGTGTTTCCTAGACTGTTTAATAGGCATTTCATGGAAAAAAAGGCTTCCTCTGGAATGTATTTTAGAACTGCTGCCCTAGGGTGATGGATTTAAATAAATCTTTTCTTTCCAAAGGAGACATTGGAATCTGTAATCAGGAGGTAGTGGAATCCTCTTCTGAGATTAGAGAGCTGAGATTAGAGGGCCACTCGTGTGTGAGATAAGGTATGAATTAGGAGAATTTTCAAGGTTTCCTGCAGTCATTTCTTTCTTTGGAAGGATTTTACTTTAATTGTGATGGAGGGTCTCTGGAGTTCTGATAAATGAGTATTACTATCACTTTAGAACGAGACAGTTTTAACTTGTAAATAGCATAGAATATATGTAGCAGTTTTAAAAAATTCTAAATGGTTTGCGTTATAAGCAGAATTTGAATAACAGGATTTTAAAAAGTGACATCTAACGTAGAAGCCATTAACACTCCTGCTTCAAACGGCTACCCAGCTCCATGCTCCAGACTGAGCAGCAGTCAAATAAATTATGAAGACATATACATCAGTCAGATTTAAGAGTCACAGCTTTGGGGTGAAATTCCAGCAACCCTTACCAGCCAAGAGACCAGTTAGGCTTTTTCAACACTTCCAGTACCTTTTGTAAAGAGCTGTAAAGATAGTTAATCTTTACAGTGTATTAAAGTGACTGGAACAGACCAGTGCCTTATTAAAGACAGTATTACTCTTCCATTATTCTCATTAGTATTTATTTCATTTTCATTTTTGCTGAAATATAAAATATCTACAAACCTTCTAACGTGTAGCTGGATTTTGTTTATGCTTATGTGGAGGCATGAATACATTTTTTTCTTCTTGCAGAAATTATTTCTCTTAGGTCAGTCGGCATCTTCCCAATAGTTATTTACTGCTACAAACAATATTGCTGTTTCATGTAATTTTTCCTCATTTATTGCTTACAGGATGACGCTGTCAGTATAGAAAGTGGTACAAACACTGAACGCCCTGATACACCTACAAACACGCCAAATGCACCTGGAAGGAAAAGTTGGGGAAAGGGAAAATGGAAGTCAAAGAAATGCAAATATTCTTTCAAATGTGTAAATAGTCTCAAGGTATGTGCAAAAAGACAGATCCTTTGGGCTGAATGCTAGGCTTCAGAAATTATTTCTCTGTGGCATGCATTTCGTACTGAGGATACTCTGTCAAGTTGTAAATATATTAAAGTTACAGTGTTTTGAAGGTTTTTTTTTTGTGGTTCAGACTGCATATCTATTACAGTCCATTCCATGTTAGTTTTTTGGTTTTGTTTTTTGTTGTTTTAATTTAAATATGTGACACTGGGTGTTGCAGGATGTTTTTGCTTTACTGTTTGTATTTGAATTAAAGATTTGGGGAACTATTACTCTTCATATTTTGGTAAAACTTAAAAAACATAAGCCACTTCTGGCATCAGTTTTTAAAAAGAACTGAATTTAACCCATTAACTTTGAGCAAGTATAAATTGAAACAGATGTTTTACTTTTGTACAGTTTCTGTCCTTTGTTTTATTTGTAACTGTTTTCAAATAAAAAGGTGTAAAAATTTTTAAACTTTTTAATATTAAATTTTTGGGGAAAAGATGGTTGGGGTTATTTAAGTTAATGTGTCCCCAATAGCATTTTTATTTATAAAAAGGGTTACTGGTGTTTAACATATTTTCTTTTATGTATGTACAGTTCGTTTTTTAAATGTGAGGTTATTTTTTTCTATACTGAGGAAAAATGTGTATTATCTCGTACATATGTAAGTTAAAACCCCTGAATATCGAAATATATTTTTTTATAAGTAAAGTCTTGGGAAAGCATGAGAAACTATGACTGTAACATTTTTCTGTCTGTGTAGCAAAAATTCGATGCTCAGTGTGTCAGATTTTACTCCTGTAAAAGGAGAGAAATTAATCTCAGCCTATTTTTAAAAAGTGAATTATAGTTTCACGTGCATCCTTATTTACATTAACGTACTACTTTTAAGTATTGTACCTGGAAGATGTTTTTAGCTGCCTTTTATACTTAAGGTAGTATTTCAGAATCCTAAAGCTGTGGCTTTTCAAATGATGAGAAAATGAAAGTTGTACTTTAAAAGTGAAAACAATGCCTTAAACTGAACGTGAAAGTCAGTGTTAAGTGCCAGAAGATGGCCAGTAAAATCCTAAAGCTGAAAAATAACTTTGTGAACAAAAGTGAATAGTTGTTCTTTGTACATCTCCTATAGCCTCCTGGTAACTGTGAAGTTACAGTTTATTTCTTCCCCTAGTCCCCAGTGTTCAGATATTCTGGTTCTGACTAACAGAAAACAGTGTTTTGAGTGGAGTTTGCTATGCTTCACTTTACAAGGGAAAAATTTAGTCTTATAAAATTTAGTGAATGCCAGAGACGCTATTAAGGCCATTTGTTAATTTACTATTTCAGAAAAATAAATTGTGTCCTTTTGTGTCCACCAAAATTATCTGGTTTATTGTGATTCAGCATATGATTGTCTTAAGAAAATAAAAGGCAAATATTATAAGTGTTTTCATAGGTAAGTGGTTATTACCTAACTTGTGATTTCAGCCTTTGGTTGTGATAAAACTTTATCATACACAATATTTTAAAATGTGAAAACTAGACTAGTAGATATCTTTTAATTTTAGTGTCAAAAGTTAGCTTATGTATGATACACAAAATAAGGATTGCATTTTGGAAAAAAGTTAGAAGGGGATAGGTTAGTTTACTATAATTTTCTGGTTTGTAAGTTACATTAATTTTTTTCTTATTTCATGATTATTTTATAGGAAGATCATAACCAACCATTGTTTGGAGTTCAATTTAACTGGCACAGTAAAGAAGGAGATCCGTTAGTGTTTGCAACTGTAGGAAGCAACAGAGTGAGTGTTAAGGGGTCTATTTAGTATTTGACTTGATTTCCAGATCTCGTGTTAATGTAATATTGAAATAGAATAGTTTCAAAGTACATTTTGTGAAGCTGGTTTAAATTGATTCTCTTATGTAAGTGAAGCTTTCTAGAAATTAATTAAAACTGGTATGCATGGCTGAAAATACATCTTTATTTAATATATTACCCCTAATTATTTATGAAACAGGTTTTATATTTGTATTTGTCTTCATAAATATTTGGTTGAAAGAATTGGTGTCCTTTCTAAAGTGATTTTGGTATTTATCATTCAAATAGCATAAGAACTGGCTGTGATTTTTTAAAATTAAGGTAATTAATGACTCTGTAAATGAAAGCATAAATCCAGTAGATTTAAATAAGTTATTGGGATGTTTTAGTTATTTGCAGTAAACATTTGAGTTTGCTTTTTTTTTTTTTTTTTTTGAGACAGGTAATGTTTGGTGGTGGTTTTTGTTGGTGGTGGTGGTGGTGTTTGTTTTTGAGAGAGAGTCTTACTCTTTCCTCCAGGATGGAGTGCAGTGACTAATCAAGGCTTACTGCAGCCTCAACTTCTGGGGCTCAGGTGATCCTTCCACATCAGCCTTCTTAGTAGCTACAGGCATGCCCTACCATGCACTACCATCCCTGGCTAATATTTTTGTAGAGATGGGGTTTCACCATGTTGCCCATGCTGGTTTTGAACTCTTGGGCTCAAGCAATGTACCTGCCTTGGCCTCCCAAAGAGCTGGAGTTGCAGTCATGAGCCACCATGTCCAGCCTTTTAAGGAAATTTTATAATGAGATGTAAGGCTCTAGGCCTTTTACTGTTTGACAGGGTCAATTCATTGAAACTCTAAATATTTGTAAGTTACCACTGAAGTCGATAACATGAAATAATAACTTTTTATTTCTTTTTTTGGTGTTTAGTCAAATGTAGGTTTTAAGATACTATAGTCTGCTTATAGCTGTTTAGTTCCTAGATTCTTTGAAAGCAACAATTCAGAGGAAAAATTACACAGTTTTAAGAAAAGGTTGAGATTATTTTTTTCCTAGTTGGGAATGTAGCCATTAATTAAATTTGAATCGACTTTTAAGACACCACTGTAAACCTAAGTTAATAATTAGCTTTGATAGTATTATACTTGGTATAGTTTGTACTCCAGTATGCTGATTGCAGAGTTTAGGTTTTCTAACAAAAAGAATCCCTATATTTATTTAAAGTGACATAAAGGGATGTCATATAGTTAATTGAATTATAAAAAGTTCTGCTGTTAGAATTTCTTTAAAAGGAAGAAAGAAAAAGAAAACAGTTATCACATAAGACATAATCAACCTAGTTAGCAGCCATATAAAGAATTTTTTTTGAACATTAACATAGGAGATAATGAATTAATAGGTTGTGATGATATACAGGATCTTCAGAGGTCTTAAATACTATTATAAAATATTAATAGGTTTTTGCTGATGTGACTGACTATAAGCTATGAGAAAAATGGGACCGGGCACAGTGGCTTACGCCTGTAATCCCAGCATTTTGGGAGGCTGAGGCAGGTGGATCACCTGAGGTCAGGAGTTCGAGACCAGTCTGACCAACATGGTGAAACCCTGTCTCTACTAAAAATACAAACATTAGCCGGGCATGGTGGCGGGTGCCTGTAATCCCAGCCACGCGGGAGGCTGAAGCAGGAGAATCACTTGAACCCGGGAGGCAGAGGTTGCAGTGAGCCAAGATCACGCCATTGCACTCCAGTCTGGACAAGAGTGAAACTCCGTCTCAAAAAAAAAAAAGAGAGAGAAAATGGAAAGGAATTTACAAAAGTTTAGTATTACAAAATTGTATATGGTGTATGTATAGTTTTAATTTTAGAGTATGTGACAAATGAAAAGAGGTATCATACATGTTAAAGTTAATATTTGATTATCTGCACCCATGAGAAAATAATTCATTAGGCAAATTGTAGACTTTTAAGTATGTAACTAATATGTAAATACTCAAACTATCCAAGACTTATTTTTATTTGAATTTTTATTTTTTATTTTTGGCGACAGTCTCTCTCTCTTTTGCCGATCTTGGCTCACTGCAACCTCTGCCTCCTGGGTTCTGAAGGATTCTCCTCAGCCTCCCATGGAAGGACCACAGGCGACACCACCACCCAGCCATCATCTTTATATTTTAGTGTCTGTATCAACGCGTTAACAGGAGGTCTCTTCGATCTCCTGACCTCATGATCTGCCTGCCTCAGCCTCCCAAAGTGCTGGGATTACAGACATGAGCCACCGTGTGTGGACTTTTTTTTTTTTTTGAGAGCCTGCCAGGCTGGAGTGCAATAGCTACCCCGGCTCACTGCAACCTCCTCGGGCCTCGGGTCTGGGTGATTCTTCAGCCTCAGCCTCCTGAGTAGCTGGGATTACAGGCGCGTGCCACCATGTTTAGCTAATTTTTGTATTTTTAGGAGAGACAGGGTTTCAGCACATTGGCCAGGACGGTCTTGATCTCTTGACCTCGTGATCCGCCCGCCTTGGCCTCCCAAAGTGCTGGGATTACAGGCATGAGCCACCACGCCTGGCCTAATTTTTATTTTTTAATAGAGATGGGGTTTTGCTGTATCGCCTAGGCTGGTCTCAAACTCCAGGGCTCAAGCGATCCACCTGTCTCAGCCTCCCAAAGTGCTGGCATTAAGTGAGCCACTGTGCCTGGTCTCCAAAAACTTTTTAATTATGAATTAAGGGATGATAAACCACAACTACTTTGGGGTTTTTAACTTTATTCACTTTGAAGAGTTGGTGCAATCAAATGGATGAAATATAAGTTTAAAAGTTTGGAAATCAAAACCATTATTACTGGAGTATTTAATATACTCTGTGTATTATGTAAAACATTCAGCTTTATAATGGCTTCTTTAAGCTCACAGGAGGTATTTTAAAGCAGTAGTTTCTATAGTATATTTAAAATATGGTTGTGATTAAAATATGTTTAAAAGTTGGAGAGAGTATGTTTCTATACTTGAGATGAAATTTACTGTATTTTTATTTTCTTTAGGTTACCTTGTACGAATGTCATTCACAAGGAGAAATCCGGTTGTTGCAATCTTACGTGGATGCTGATGTATCCTTTCCTGGGTTTTTAATATCTTTGGTCAAAGGAATTTCTTTTCTTTTTTTTTTTTTTTCCCCCGAGACGGAGTCTCACTCTGTCGCCCAGGCTGGAGTGCAGTGGCCAGATCTCAGCTCACTGCAAGCTCCGCCTCCCAGGTTTACACCATTCTCCTGCCTCAGCCTCCCGAGTAGCTGGGACTACAGGCACCTGCCACCTCGCCCGGCTAGTTTTTTGTATTTTTTTAGTAGAGACGGGGTTTCACCGTGTTAGCCAGGATGGTCTCGATCTCCTGACCTCGTGATCCGCCCGTCTCGGCCTCCCAAAGTGCTGGGATTACAGGCTTGAGCCACCGCGCCTGGCAGGAATTTATTTTCAATAAGTGCACCAAAACTTTTATAAATTAATCAATTCCCTAAAGTTAGTGTCCTTTCTTAACCTATTTCTTCACTATCACCCAAGAGAATCCTGGTATCTAGTTTTCCTGACCCTTAGAAATCCATTGTGGTATGTGTCAACTCAGCTAGGCAAAAAGAAAAAGAAGAAAATCCATTGTGGGACTGATGTGCTGGTTGGGTGCAGATGTCTAGAGAGATAGGAGCGTTAGAAATCTAGTAATAGAAAATGTTAGCAAAGACTGGTTAAAACCTCCTTTTTCTTTGACGTTGTCTAGAATATATCATTTCATTGTAGTTATAATGATGAACTTGGGTTGTGACTGGTAGTCATTCCAAGTATTTGATCAGTGAACCCTAGGAAGAAAAAAAAAGTTTAGGAAAAATAAAATATATGCATATTATATATATATAATATATAAAAAATAAAATAGGAAATAACATATTGCAAAACAGGTTCATAAAGAAATGGAAAAATTTGAAAAGCCCAAGAGTTAGAGCAGTAAAAGCTAAATAATAGGATATTTCTTCCAGATCAATTTGAAAAACCTAGCAAACAAGGCAAGGCAAGGACATTCAGTTTTCTCTGAAAGATACTAAAATATGACCTGTTGTTGTATTGAGAATATCTCACAAAGAAAGAAGTGGAAAACTGAATTGTTCTTATTTAGATATTTATAGACGTATGGGGATAGAGCAGAGGTTAAACTACAGCTTGCAGGTTGGCCACCTGTTCTTGTAAAGTTTTGTTGGAACACAACCATGCCCATTCGTTTGTATATTGTCTGCAGTTATTTTGGTACTACAACTACAGAGTTGAGTAGTTGTACAAGCAGCTAAAGAGTAAACAAAATTGAGTGGAGAGACTAATTTTGTTTGATCATTTGTTATGGATTTTAGACCTCAAATTACCATTGTATATATTTGGTTGTATAAGGAAAATTGAAAACTTTTGTGTCAAAACCTTTAGCAGTTCTTTGTAAATTTCTATTATAATTATTGACATGTTTCTTTTTCAAAAACATTGTGTTTCTTAACTGTGGAATTTCTTAGGCTGATGAAAACTTTTACACTTGTGCATGGACCTACGATAGCAATACAAGCCATCCTCTGCTGGCTGTAGCTGGATCTAGAGGCATAATTAGGATAATTAATCCTATAACAATGCAGTGTATAAAGGTGGGTTTTTCTGGTTGAATTGTAGATCTGCTTCTTTTGAATCCACAACTGTAAAAGCTTGTAATGTTAAATTTAAAACTAATGGTATGAATGTAACATTTCTGATTTGATTTGTACTTTTCTTACTGCTCTCTTTAGATGAATCTTTTGAGACCTTTGTCACATTTGGGTAATGTAAATTGAGGAATAAGTGGAGAAATGTTAATATTTGTAGTGTTTTCTTTTTAAATAATTTACCTCCTTCACCCTTGTCTTGGTTTGCCTTGAGAGGCTCTAAAGGAACAATAAGAGCGAGTCCATTTTCCAAGACACCTAAACTGGAGGGGGGTTGTCAAAGGGACTTTGTAAGGAACATAAAGATGAAGCCTAGGAAGTTGATAAGAAGAGAAGTTTTTCAAATCACTTTCATCAGCTGTTTTTAACTGTGGGGACACATCAGAATTACCTGAGGATCTTTTAAACCCTACACATATTGGAGCCTCCGCTAATCCGATCAGAATATCTGCAGGTGGAGTTTTGAGCATCTTTTTTTTTTCTGCTTTTTTTTGTTGTTGTTGTTCTTAGACAGTGTCTCACTCCTTTGCCTGGGCTGGAATGTAGTGGCATGATTATAGCTCACTGCAGCCCGTCTCCTGGGCTCAAGTGATCCTCCTGCCTCAGCCTCTCAAGTAGCTGGGGCCAATTTTTAGTTTTTTTTGTGTGTGTGTATGAAGATAGAGTCTTGCTACATTGCCCTGGCTGGTCCTGAACTCCTGACCTCAAGCGATTCTGCCTTAGCTTTCCAAAGTGCTTGGATTAAAGACATGAGCCACCCACTGTGCCTGGGCCCCCCCCTTTTTTTTTTTTTCCTTTTCACTTCAAGTTTGTTGGGTGATTTTGTATGCAGCCAAGGTTGAGAACCACTACTTTAAGTGAAACTATTTTTACGTTCTCTAAAGATTTATGAAAAAGAAAGTACTGATTTTGAGATGGGAAACTTGAAATGTTTTAAATTTATTGTAGCACTATGTTGGCCATGGAAATGCTATCAATGAGCTGAAATTTCACCCAAGAGATCCAAATCTTCTCCTGTCAGTAAGTAAAGGTAAGAGAAGCAAATGTTTCTTTAGTCTGTGCAGTTTGTCAGAATTAAGATGGAGTCACTAATGTCAAGAGAACCTTGACAAATAGGAAAAGCCATGAGAAGAGAGTTCACATGGTTGTATGTCTGATGATAATAACTCACAAAAAAACACAGCCACAACCTTGCACAAAGGCCATCACAACCTTACACAGAAAATACTGCCAGTAAGTGCCTTTCCACGCTCAGACTGGCATCACCCTTGTTACTGATTTTGTGGCCAATCTTATTTCAAAACAATTATGTAATCCTTCTCATTTTTTTTCTTTAAAAACCTCTGTCTTTCCTTTACCTCTTGGAAAACACACATAATTTACTTTGGCATGTACATTCTCATTGCAGTGCTTTATTTCCATATAAACATCTTTGATTTTAGAGAGCCTGTTACTTAGGTTAACAAGTCCTGTTTTATTTCAAGTCTAGTATCTGATAGTTATTTTTCCTGATCTCTCTTCTCCCACTCCCTCCAGTAGGCCCCAGTGTGTAGACAGATAGTGTTCTAAGGGGGAAAAAGCCAAATTAAAAAAATTTTTACAACAGTAAATTTTAGTAGGAAAATCCCAGGCTATGTTAGCATATCCAAATCATTCTGTCCAATCGTGTAATAATAAATACTACATATTAAAATTCATATTGCTTTTTTGTTTTTTAGAAAAGCTTTTGTTTTATAAAGGATTCCTTATAGAATTTCTTAAAAATGCTAAGTTTTCCGGGATAAGTTATTTGAAATATTGCCATAAAGGGAAAGCACTGCATTTTGGAAATCACTACCTTTAGGAAGAGTTGATTACTTTTTCTTGTCTCTTGATAAACACTAATTGGGGCTCAGATATTTCTGAGCAAGTGTATAGGCCATAATGCCTCACTTGTTCTAAATATTACAACTTTTTTTTTTCTTTTTTTTTTTTTGTTTTTGAGACAGAGTTTCACTCTTGTTGCCCAGGCTGGAGTGCAATGGTGCAATCTTGGCTGACCGCAGCCTCTGCCTCCCAGGTTCAAGCGATTCTCCTGCCTCAGCCTCCCGAGTAGCTGGGATTATAGGCATGCACGACCGTGCCAGGCTAATTTTTGTATTTTTAGTAGAGATGGGGTCCCTGACTTCAGTTGATCCGCCTGCCTCAGCCTCCTAAAGTGCTGGGATTACAGGTGTGAGCCACTGCGTCCTGCCTCACTTTATTTATTTATTTAGTTTTGAGACAGAGCCTCGCTTTAGCACCCAGGCTGGAGTGCAGTGGCTCTATCTCGGCTCACTGCAACCTCTGCCTCCCAGGTGCAGGTAGTTCTCCTGCCTGACCCTCCTGAGTAGCTGGGATTACAGGTACCCTCCACCATGCCTGGCTAATTTTTTGTATTTTTAGTAGAGATGGGGTTTCTCCATGTTGGCCAGGCTGGTCTCAAACTCCTGACCTCAGGTGGTCCACCCGCATCAGCCTCCCAAA
The DNA here is from genome assembly GCF_008728515.1 of Papio anubis. Lineage (NCBI taxonomy): Eukaryota > Metazoa > Chordata > Mammalia > Primates > Cercopithecidae > Papio > Papio anubis. The sequence continues at coordinate 47,861,121 of NC_044987.1, read as the reverse complement.
GTGCTGGGATTAGAGGTGTGAGCCACTGCGCCCAGCCCAATATCACAACTTTTAACCCTAGTCATCCCCTGTTGTGTCAGTAAGAGCATTTTTGAAAATGAGATGTTTGAGCATGAATAAGAATTTTGCTGCAAATGATACTATCAAGAAAGTAAAAAAGTCTATCCAAAAGGAGAAAAAATATTTCTAAATCATTCTAATAAAGGACTTTGATTTTTAGTTTTTGTTTTTGGAGACAGGGTCTCACCCAGTCACCCAGGCTGGAGTGATCATGGCTTACTATAGCTTCAACCTCCTCAGCCTCCCAAGTAGTTAGGACTACAGGCACGTGATGCCACACCTGGCTAATTTGTTAAAAAATGTGTTTGTAGAGATGAGGTCTTACTGTGTTACCTAGACTGGTCTCAAACTCCTGGCCTCAAGCAGTCCTCCTGCCTCAGCCTCCTAAAATGCTGGGATTACAGGCATGAGCCCCGATTCTCAGCTAATAAGGGACGTGTATCAAGAATTTTTACAGCTCAACAATAAAAAGACAGCCCAATTTAAAAACGGTTGTGAATGACATTTCTTCAGAGAGCATACACAGATGGCCTCTGACCACATGAAAAGATATTTAACATATTAATCATTAAGGAAATACAAATCAAAACCACAATGAGATACCATTTCACACCTACTTAGGGTGGCTGTAATAAAAACCTTAGATACTAACAAGTATTGACTGGCACAAGAAGAAATCAGAGCCCTCAGGCACTGCTGGTGGGAATGTAAAATGTAACTACTTTGAAAAACAATCTGGCAGTTCCTCAAAATGTTATAGTCACTAATCCTAGGTGTTTACATATGTATATATATCCTAGGGTTGTGTGGGTGGGGGTGTTCATATGTATCCCGAAGAGAAATAACATGTCCATACAAAAGCTTGTACAAAATTGAAATCAAGGAATAATTTTTTTTTTTTTTTTTGAGACAGTCTTGCTCTGTCGCCCAGACTGGAGTGCAGTGGCATGATCTTGGCTCACTGCAAGCTCTGCTGCTTCCCAGATTCACGCCATTCTCCTGCCTCAGCCTCCTGAGTAGCTGGGACTACAGGCACCTGCCGCTACGCCCGGCTTATTTATTTATTTATTTTTGTATTTTTAGTAGAGACAGCGTTTCACCATGTTAGCCAGGACGGTCTCGATCTCCTGACCTTGTGATCCGCCTGCCTCGACCTCCCAAAGTGCTGGGATAACAGGCACGAGCCACTGCGCCCGGCCTAGGAATCATTTTTACAGCACTGTTAATTTTCACATGTATTACTACCTTTGGGGTATTTATGTGATGCATTTATATTCACAGACAGAATGAACATTGTTGTATTTGAAGCTTATATGTCTTTTCTTTACATTCTTTTTTTTTTTTTTTTAAATACTGTTTTAGAGACAGGATCTCACTCTGTCAACCAGGCTATAGTAGAGTGTTGTGATCACATATCACTGTAGCCTTGAACTTCTGGCCTCAAGCAATGTTCCCACCTCATCCTTCTGAGTAGCTGGGACTACATGTGCACACCACCATGCCTGGCTAATTTTTAAAAATTTTTTGTAGAGATATGGTTTCATTATGTTGTCCAACCTGGTCTCAAACTCCTGGCCTCAAAAGATCCTTACACCTTGGCCTCCCAAAGTGCTGGGATTACAGGTGTGAGCTATTGCACCTGGCCTGCTGTACATTCTTTATTAATGTTTAATATAACATTGCTCAAATTATAGCTGTATAATTTTTGAAGAAGGACTATCATTCTATAAAATTGTGCATGATATATGTAGTTATGTTTTTGGCTTACTGTAAAAATCATAAATCTCAGTCCCCTTTTAATTTTTTAATGTGAGTGTGGTGAAGGGAAAAGCTAGTATCTTGTTCTGTGGGATAAAATTGCTTATGTCAAATCTGTATTTTATCTCAAAAGTGTATTTCCAACAAATTAGGTTATTTACAGAAAGTTATTTGAGATAAATATGCTTAAAATATTTTTCAGGCCACATAAATATTTCTTAACTTACTGTCTTAGTCCATTTTAACCTGGCATTAGAGAGTAAGAACAAGAAAATGAACTTCAAGCCTTTTTTTTGTTTAATAATTGGAATTAAGTCATTCATAAAGGTGGCACTCTCATGACCTAACACTTCTCATTAGATCTCATCTCCCAACACTGCTGCATTGGGATTAAGTTTCCCAACATGCTTTTTGGGGGGCTCATTTAAGCTGTAGCATTCTGCCCCTAGCCCCCAAAATTCAAATCCTCACATATAAAATACATTCATTACATCCAATAACCCCAAAAGTCTTAACTCCTTCTGGCATCAAGTCAGGGTTACATCTCAATCAGATATGGGTGAGACTCAAGGCAGGATTCCTCCTGAAGTAAATTCTCCATCTGTGGGTCTGTGAAATCAGGCATCTTACCTATTTCCAAAATACAGTGGTAGGATAAGCATAGGAGAGACAGTCCCTTCCAAACAGGAGAGAGGGGCAAGAATAAGGGTAACTGGTCCCAAGTAAGTCCAAAACCCAACAGAACAAAAGATTAAATCCAGGGCACCAGAATAATCTTCCTTGACTCCATGTTTTGCCTTCTGGGCATGCTGGGTATGGGGTTTGGGCCCCAGAGGCCTTGGGCAGCCCCATCCTTATGGGTTTGCCACATGCAGCCCACGTAGCATCTTATGAGTTGGAGTCGGCTGCCTGCAGCACACCAGGGTGATGGTGTGCCCTGGTAGTTTAGCAGTTCTGGCATTTGGGGGATGGCTTTTTCCCCCATGGCTCCGCCAGGTATTGCTGTAGTGGGAACTGCTTTGTGGCTCTGCCCTTCTGAAAAGTTTCTGCCTGGAGCCCCAGACTCTTTGTGATGTCTTTTGAAATCTAGAGAGGAAGCCATTCCTCCACAGTTCCTGCATTCTCTGCATCTGCACACTTAACACCACATGGACACTGCCAAGATTTGCTGCTTATACCTTCAGAAGCTATGGCCTGAGCTATACCGGAGCCCCCTCAAGCTGTGGGGTGACCAAAGAGCACTGCCTTGGAATAGGGGGAGCAAAGTGCTGAAGTGGCCCTGGACAGTGAATGTAGAGGTCCCATGGGTACTACTCTGGAAACCTTGTCCTCAAGGTCCTAGCTATGTCTTGAAGATCTCTGAAATGCCTTTGGGGTCATTATCCCATTTCTTGGTGAATAGAACCTGCCTTCTATTCCCTATTAATCTCCTTAGCAATTAGTCACTTAGCCACATCCTTAATATTCCCTCTTAAACATGCTTTTTTATTTTATATTTTTTTTGAAGAGGCAAGGACTATGTTGCCCAGGCTAGTCTTGAACTCCTGGGTTCAAATGATCCTCCCACCTCAGCCTTCGAAAGCGTTGGGATTACAGGTGTGAGCCACCACACCCAGCCTGCTTTTTTATTCTTTATGTGGCCAGGCTGAGAGTTTACAAATTTTTCTGTTTTGCTTTCCTTTTTAATTACAAAGTTTACCTTTAGATCATTTCTCATTTTATGATAAGCAGCCAGAAGAAGCCATGCATCACTGTGAATGCTTTGATGCTCAGATTTTTCTTCTGCCAGGTGTCGAATTCATTGCTCTTAACTTTTGCCTTCCACAAAGTCCTAGGGCATGGACACAATCCTGTCAAGTTCTTCACAACTGTATGGCAAGGATGGCATTTATTTATTTATTTATTTAAGTTTTTTGAGGCAAGGTCTCATTCTTGTCACCCAGGCTGGAATGCAGTGGCACAACCTCTGCTCCCTCACCCCCTCTCCTGCCCTTTTTCTATGAGACAATTCAGCATGAAGGCCCTCATCAGATGCCAGCACCATGCCAGCGATCCTTCCACCTCAGCCTCCCAAGTAGCCAGGACTACAGGCACGTGCCACCACACCCAGCTAATTTTTGTATTTTTTGTAGAGATGGGGTTTCACCATGTTGCCCAGGCTAGTCTCGAATTCCTGAGCTCAACTGTCCACCCGCCTCAGCCTCCCATGCTGCTGGAATTACAGGCATGAGCTACTGCACTTGGCCTGGCTTTTTATTTTATTTTTTTTTTAAGACAGGGTTGGTCTCTGGCACCCAGGCTGGAGTGCAGTGGCGTGATAATAGCTCACTGCAGCCCCAAACTCCTAGGCTCAAGTGATCCTCTTGCCTCAGCCCCCCAAGGAGCTAGGACTACAGGTACACACCACCACACCTGGCTAATTTATTTTTTGTAGGGATGGGGTCTCACTATGTTACCCAGGCTGGTCTTGAATTCCTGGCCTCAAGTGATCCTCCTGCATCAGTCTCAAAGTGCTGGGATTACAGGCATGAACCATCACACCCTGCCAACAGGGATACTTTTTACTCCATTTTCCAATACCTTCTCATTTCTGTCTGTGACCTCGTTGAATGGTCTCAGACAGATCATTCAATGTTCTACCATTGTTCTACCAACATTGTTCGACCAACATTCTGATCACAACCACTTAAGTAATCGCTAAGAAGATAAAGGCTCTCCCTGCAGCTTTTGTCTTCTTTTCAGTCCTCACTGGAATTACCCTCAATGCTCCACTCACATCAATACAGGCTTTTTCTAGCCTGCTTCTCCAGATTCTTCCAGCCTCTCCTTATTACCCAGTTCCAAAGTCATTTCCACATTTTTAGGTATTTATAGCAATAGTCCCATTTTTGAGTACCAACATTCTGTCTGAGTCCATTTTATGCTGCTATAACAGAATACCACAGACTAGGTGACTGACTGATGGATTCATTCATTCATTTCTTTCCTATTCCTATTCCTAGTGAAGCTCAGGCTTCACTAATTTTAAAATTTTTTGTTGAGACACGGTCTTCCTATATTGCTAGGGCTAGTCTCAAACTCCTGGACTCAAGCATTTCTCCCATCTTGGCCTTCTGAAGTGCTGGGGTTACAAGCATGAGCCACCGTGCCTGGCTGACTGGGTAATTTATAATGAACACAATTTATTTGGCTCATGGTTCTGGAGACTGCCGGTATCTGGTCAGGGCATTCATGCTGAATCGTCTCAGCAAAAGGGCAGGAGAGAGTGTGAGGGAGCAAGAGATTGAATTTATAGCCTCAGGCCCTTTTATAATCAGTATTAATCCATTTGTGAGGATGGAGTCCCCATGACCTAAGTACCTCCCATTAGGCCCCAGCTCACACCACTATTGCATTGGGTATTGAGTTTCTAGCACATGCTTTTGGGGGGACCTATTCAAACTGTAGCACTTACCTAGCTAATTCTACATCTGATGTAAATATTTTAAGTTGCTATGTAATATGGATTCTATTTTTAGGCTTTACTGTGCATAGCTTTCATCTAGACTTTAGTAGTTTTTCTTTCACAAGATGTTGAAAGTTCACAGTAAATAAAAAATATTCACCTAATTTTTGTATGTTTATATTAGATCATGCTTTACGATTATGGAATATCCAAACGGACACTCTGGTGGCAATATTTGGAGGCGTAGAAGGGCACAGAGATGAAGTTCTAAGTGCTGTAAGTTGAAAACTGCAGGGCAATGACTTTCAGGTTTACATAGCTGTGAACAGTCTCCATGAAACTCTTTCCTTGTAAGAAAACGTGTTTGTTTCATGTAGCCTGTCAGGCAGACATTCACTTACGTTTGACATAGATTTAATCTCCAGATGAAGGAATAAAACAAAGACTATATTTATTTATTTTTTAAATTACTTGCACTTTATCTATACCAATCCCTGGATTCTCATGAGAGCACTATGATCTTGTTCCTTTCCTTTTAATCTAAAATCACTAAGTTAATGTTTGTTTTGCTGTTTTGCAGTTATTAAAGAAAAAAAATTAAACTATGTAGCCATTAAAGTACTTTTCCATCTTTTCTTTGAAGTTGAAACATAAGATTTTTGCTTTTTGGAAGTGTTTTATTGTGCTCACACTGTTTTAGGTAACTTATTTCTAACCATTCTTTTTGGTTGGCATGGTATAATACAAGACCAATAGTTAATTTTGTTTAAAGATAAATACCACCTTTATATTGATGTATTATAATCCATTGGTCTATTATACAAGTGTTTTTAGTCAGGTTTCAGATTTTAACATTATTTTAGCTTATGTTCCATATTTAACTCATTTAATTCCTGAAATTTCACACCTCTTAGGTTGTTTTCCATTAAACTGTGTAAAGGGGCACCATATTTTATAGCATGTAACATGTTAGTTGAAGGTACTAAAATATTCCTATGTTGACGTTTGGATTCCTTTGTGAGAATCATACCTTCCTTGGAATACCTTGTCAACCTGGATTTCCTAAAAGTTGCAGTAGCATTCTACATCTGGCTTTATGTGTGTAAAAGCCAAGTGAACTGTTCTTTATTAATAACTCCAAATTAGTGGTATTGTCTCTAAGGATGTCTTGTTGCTGTTGACAGTGAGGTAATTAGAAGTAGCACATCTGTGGATTCAGTAAACATCAAGCCTAAAGTTCTTAGGCTTGTATAAAATGGTACTCATAATTAATTCAAAGGCTGGATTAACATACAATATTTAGGTTAGTAAGGAAAATATACTCCTTCAATAGAACTCTCTACTGTTTTTTCTTAGAATGAGAGCAGGAGACAGTATATAGCTCTTCTGTTAATACAGGAGTTCACTGATAGGTGGATAGGTGTGTGAGATTTTCATTACTCATTTTTGTGCCTTTCGCTAAATTAAATAGCATCTCTGAGCCTTAGTGTCTGCCTATGAAATGAGGTTATTACAATAGATGATCTGTTGCATGCCTGTTAAAAATTAGTAAACAGCAAATGAAAAAAGTTAAAATCTGTTTTTTATCAGACTTTAAAAAATTCACTTAAAAGTGAACTCTAAGACTAACTTAGAAGTATAAAGTAAAATGTCAGCTCTTTAAGGATTCATGTATTTGCACATGCACGTGTCAGTTTCATTGGTCGGTTGAGTTTGGATAGGAAAAGTAATACACTATTCAGCTCTTCGTGTCAGAATAGTTATTTTACTTTAGTAATCAATTTACATTCAAAAGAAGCAAAATGAATATTTTAGTGTCATTGAATAGATAAAACTAAGATTAAGTAATTTTTTCTTGATTTATACATTGTAAATGCTTATATATTCCGATGGTGACAAACTAATTAAAACTGTAAATCTTGAAAGTAGTAAACTCTGATTTATGGCCTGTTTAGATGAAACCCAAAATGTAGTTTGTATTGTGATTTGAAATACAGTTTTCACCATGTTGCATATTAGGTGAAAATTGGATAAATATAATTTGGAACTGTAATTTATATAAAACTTTTTGGTTTTACATACAGGATTATGATCTTTTGGGTGAAAAAATAATGTCCTGTGGTATGGATCACTCTCTTAAACTTTGGAGGATCAATTCAAAGAGAATGATGAATGCAATTAAGGAATCTTATGATTATAATCCAAATAAAACTAACAGGTAACAGTTGTGGTATTTAAAACAATTTTCTGTTTTGTGCTGTTGAATATATGTTTTATTTTTTCTCAAAAGTGCTATATAAGCCCCAATATTGAGTTCAGAAGATCGTCTTTTAACTTTAAGGCATAATTTACACGCCATAAAATTCACCCCTTTAAGAAGTCCTTTATTTGCAGTGTTTGTGACTTACTTTTCAAAATCCCCTTTAAATTGTGTTGTCATCTTAACTTAGTAGCACATTTTACTTATTTCTATTTTGGTATGCATATGCTTGGCCTTTTAAGTTAGAAATGTGAAAGTTTTAAGTCACTTAAGCTTATTATGGACTAGGGAGAGTGAAGGACACTTTAGAATAATGTTAACATTTTTTAAATGATACTAATTCTAATTCAGGATGGTAAACCACAGTTTTAAACAATGGAGTTCTTAGCTCTAATTCATGATAATGCTTTTCTCTAAATGATGCTCACTTTATTAAATGGAGAGAATTCAAATGCAGGAGCCTCTCTTCATGGTACTATAGGTTGGGGAATTTTGCAGTTTTCTTAGTATGTTTTTGAAATGTCTCAATTCTTAATGCAGTAACTGTCTTTAGAATCTTACCAGGCTGTCATTAACACTTTCACTGTAAACGTTGTATGTCTGCATGTTAACTTTGTTGGTACTTTTGTTTTAGCAAAGATCTAGAGTTCATTTTCTGGTTATCAAGCCAGATTGTTAATCGATTATTAAATTTGTAAGCATCAGTAAATATTTCAATGCACTAACATTCATCAGACATAAGTGCCCTCTAAGAATTATTAAAAGTTTTACCTTTCCCCTTTAAAACACCAGGAACTAGTAGTACAATGTTAAATTTATATTTTTAGATTATTTTCTAGGTATCTGGAATAAATACAAACTATATTTCACAGTTTTCAAAAAATAACAGTTGTACTTTTTTTTTTTGAGAGAGGCCATACAATTATAATATGTACTTGGCAGAAAACCAATTAATATAATTATAGCAGAATTAAGAATTTATATAAGATCATGAATAACATTTTAATGTTTTAACAAAATATCCCAGAATTTGCATTGGAAAGATTGTTTTGAGTTGATGGAATCCAAAGTGCTTTTTTACATATCTGAGGGAAAAGGTAAAGAGAGGACATATGTATTGCCTAAGACAACTAATTCAGGGCATATTATACTTATACAGCTATTTCTGATTTAAAACTGAGTATATTAGGAATGTTAACTATACTGTTAATTAAATAACTCCAGAATTAGTAGCAGCTTGTTTTGCTTTTTTCTCACAGATATCTCTAATGAAAACAATGGTGCCATTTAGTTTCCTAAATACAGAAATTATTTGGAAAAGTCCTAGGAAATTTTATTTATTTATTTTTTTTTATTTTTTTGAGACGGAGTTTCGCTCTTGTTGCCCAGACTGGAGTGCAGTGGCACAATCTGGGCTTACTGCAACCTCTGCCTCCCAGTTTCAAGAGATTCTCCTGCCTCGGCCTCCCAAGTAGCTGGATTACAGGCACCTGCCACCACGCCTGGCTAATAAAATTTTTTTTGTATTTTTAGTAGAAATGGGGTTTCACCATATTGGGTAGGGTGGTCTTGAACTCCTGACCTCAGATGATCCACCTGCCTCGGCCTCCCAAAGTGCTGGGATTACAGGCGTGAGCCACCACACTCAGCCCCACTTAAGAAATTTTAAATTAGTAAGGTATCATTTTCAGAAATTATTGCTCAAGGCAGGACTCTAGAATTATCTTTAGCAGACTTTGGAATGATGTTTAGTTGTTCCTGGAAAGATGGCTATCTTTTGAAATAGTGTAGGTATGTTGACTTTCATAGACTATTAATGCTTAATTTTTAGGACTGAGTAGGTAGCTTAGCATATTTTCTGTGAGAAACTGATCAGGCCTTTATTATTGGTTAGGGTACCCAGAATTGAAGTGATTAATTTTGGATTATATATAGTAAAAGGCAGGAAACTACAATGTTTGTAAACGAAGTATCTTATCATAAGACAAAAATAAAATTTGTTAATAATGGGGAAAAATAAAAGTGGAATGAGACGTTAGCTTTCAATAAATAGATAAGGTGGTTGGTTATGTAGGAACACAGAGGAATTAATAGTCTTACATTTTGTTTTTCCAAGTTTTATAAATCCAAAAATGAAAAAGAATATGATTCTACTATAATTTTTTCTTTTAACTTTTTACATTTCCATTCTTCCTTCAGGCCATTTATTTCTCAGAAAATCCATTTTCCTGATTTTTCTACCAGAGACATACATAGGAATTATGTTGATTGTGTGCGATGGTTAGGCGATTTGATACTTTCTAAGGTATGGTAACTGCAGTTAAGCTGTACTTCCATCGTGTGTGTGTGTGCGTGTATGTGTATGTGTTGGAACTTGGCAGGGAGCAGTTTATGTAGTTTATTAAATTGAATGGCAGATGGGAAATTGCCGTTTTTAAAGTCTCATATTTTGATATATTTAGAAACTTGTTTTAAGAATAAAACATGCCATTGAAATACAATTCTTTGTGCTCCAGTAAGATGAGTATAGTTTTATAAGGTGATAGTGTTCTGTGATACTCAGTATTATTACAAGATAACCGGTAACTAAAGCCAACAGAATTGGCTTTTGTTTTTATTTTTTTGTATCTCTGTGACTATTTTAGTAAAATTTTATTTACAAAAACAGGTGCCTGGAGTTGGCTTATGGGCTGTAGTTTGCCAATCCCTGCTCCTGTTGATGGATTTATACAGATGCTCCTCGATTTATGATGGGATTACATCGTGATAAACCCATCATAAGTTGAAAATGCATTTAATACACATAACCTACTGATTATCAGCTTAGCCCAGCCTACCTTAAATGTGCTCAGAATTAGCCTACAGATTGGGCAAAATTATCTAACACAAAGCCTGTTTTAAAATAAAGCATTGAACATCTCACATACTGCATACTGCTAGCCCAGGAAAAGATCAAAATTCCAAATTCCAAATACTTCAAAATTGCAGCTGTTTTGTACCATTTTGGTAAAGTTGAAAAATTGTAAATCAGACCATTGTAAGTCAGGGACCATCTGGGTGTGTGTCTGGGTGTGTGTGTGTGTGTGTTTGTGTGTGTGTCTGTATTTTTTTGTAGCTGATAATTTAGAGAAGCTGTTGGTGATATTACATGGGCATTTAGGATTATCAAATTTGGTGAAATTGCTGTCCAGCTTCTTTTCTTGATGTGAATTTCAGGCCACTTCACATTTTCTTGGGCAGAGCCTGATTTACTTTTTTCTTGGCTTTATGTGTAAACTGTTTTTTTTCTTTTTTCTTTAAACTTTTGACCTTCAAATAACTTGATTCATAGGATGTTTCAAAGATTGTTCAGAGAGGTCCCATATGATCTTTATCCAGAATCCAAAGTTTATATCTTATGTAACTGTAATACAGTATCAAATCCAGAAAATTGACACTGGTACAATGTGTGTGTATAGTTTTATGTCATTTTATCACGTAAATTTTGTCATTTCAAGAATGGTACAGTTTGGGACCTTTTAAGATTGTTTTTTTCCACTCAGACCCTTGAGATCCATCCAAGTTGTTGCCTGTATCAGTAGTTCGCCATTTTTATTGCTGAGTAGTATCCCATGGTATGGATTATCATAGTTTATTTAACTATCTATGGTAGGAGGTTTTGGTCGTTTCCAGTTTTGGGCTATTGCAAATAAAGCTGCTAATCAACAGTTGTGTCCAGGTTTTTGTGTGGACTTAAGTTTTCATTTCTCTGGGTAAATGCCTAGGAGGGCAATTGCTGGGTCGTGGTTAAGTTTGTTTAGTTTTTTAAGAAACTGCCAAACTATTTTCCAGAGTGGCCGTGCCATTTTACATTCCCACCAGCAATGTATGAGAGATCCAGTGTCTCCGAATCTTCGCCAGCATTTGGTATTGTCATTATTTTTTATTTTAGCTGTTCTGATAGGTGTGTAGTGATATCTCATCGTGGTCTTAATTTGCATTTCCCTGATGGCTAGTGATGTTGAACATCTTTTTCATGTGCTTATTTACCATTTGTATATCCTTTTTGGTGATGTCTCTTCATATCTTTTGCTCATTTTCTAATTGGATTGGTTTTTTGTTGTGCTGTTTTTGTTTTTTTTTTTTTTACTGTTGAGTTTTGAGAATTTGAATGTATTCTAATATGAATCCTGTATCAGATACATAGTTTGCAAATATTTTCTTTCAGTCTGTGGCTTGTCTTTTCATCCTAGGGTCTTTCACAGAGCAAATGTTTTTAATTTTTATTAAATCCAGTATATTGATTTTTTAAAATTATTTTATGGATTATGCTTTTGATGTTGTGCGTAAGAACTCCTTACCAAGCCATAGACCTTAAAGATTTTCTCCCGTGTTCTCTTGTAAAAGTTTTATACTGCTAGTTTTACATTGAATATGTAATCCATTTTGAGTTGATTTCCTTATGAAGGTGTGAGGTTTAGGTTGAAGTTCCTTTTTCCCCTATAGATACTCAATTGTTTCATCAGCATTTGTTGAAAGACTGTTCTTCCGCCATTGAATTGCTTTTGCACCTCTATCAGAAATTGTTTGGCTATACTTGCGTGGGGCTGTTTCTGATTTTCTTGTTCTGTTTCATTGATCTGTATATTTGCCCCTCCACCAGTACTACATACACAGTCCTCATTATTGTAGCTCTATAATTTTTCTTGGAATCTAATAGATTTCTCCCATCTTTATTTTTTTCATAATTGTTTTGAACTATCCTAATTCCTTTGCCTTTCTGTGTGTACATTTTAGAAAAATGTTTTCTACATTTATAAAAATCTTGCGGGCAGTTTTTTTGAGGAGAAGTTTTTGAGTGGAATTGTATTAAACCTGTATATATAATTTTGAGGAGAACTAATACTGTGCTGAGTCTTCTAATCCATGACTGTGGTATGTCTCTTCATTTATTTACATCTTCTTTGACTTTTGTCATCAGCATTTTATAGTTTTTAGCATATGAGTCCTGTTTTTGCTCTATTAGATTTATACCTAAGTATTTTTTAAGCAATTTATAAATCGTATATTATTTTCAATTTTTATGTGTTCATAACTAATATATAGAAATATAATTGATTTTTGCATATTGATCTTGAATCTTGTGCCCTAGCTAGACTACGTATTCAAGGTGTGTTTTGTGATTTTTCTCTGTAGACTATCATGTGATCTGCAAATAAGGACAGTTTTATTTCTTCCTTTGTGATCTATATGCCTTTTCTTTTTTTGCCTTATTGCACTGGTAAACTTTCAGTCCTGTGTTGAATAGCATTGTTAGGAACAGATATTCTTGACTTGTCATTCAGTCTTTCACAATTAAGCATATTAGGGTTTTTTGTTGTTGTTTTGTTTTGTAGGTATTCTCTATCAAGTTGGAAAGTTGAGAACTGTTTCCTGTTCCTAAATTTTTGAGCGCTTTTTCATGACTGGTGTTTTGTCAGATGCATTTTCTTCATCAGTTTATATGATCATGTGGTTTATCTGCTGTTGCCTGTTAATATAGTGGATTATATTGATTGGTTTTTTGAATATTGACCCAGCCTTGGAACCCTGGAATACATTCCTACTTGATCATCCTGTGTAATTTTTTGTATTGCTGAGTTCTGTTTGCTAATATTTTGTTAAGGACTTTTGTGTCTGTATTCATGAGGTGTGATACTGGTCTGAACTTTTTTTTTGGTACTGTTTTTTTCCGGTTTTGGTATTAGTAATACTGACTTTATAAAGCAGATTGGCAAATGACCTGTTTCCCATTTTCCAGAAGAGATTGTGCAAAATTAGTGTGACTTTGTTTTTTTTGAAACAGTGTCTTGCTCTGTTGTGCATCCTAGAGTGCAGTGGTGCAGTCTCAGCTCACTGCAACCCCCTACCTCCTGGGTTCAAGTGATTCTCGTGCCTCAGCCTCCTGAGTAGCTTGGATTACAGGCGTGAGTCACTCACCTGCTAGTGTTACTTTTTAATGAAGTCCATTAACTTAATGGTTATAGGGCTGTTCAAATTAACTACTTCATTTCGGGTCATACTGGGTGAGCTATAGTAGTTTGTGCTGTTTGAGGAATTGGTACATTCCATCTAAGGTAAAATCTATGTATACAGAGTTGTTTGTAATATTCCCTTATTATCCTTTCAACATCTGCTAGGTCTGTAGTGATAGCCCGTTTCTTTCTCTTTTTTTTGAGACAGGGTCTTACTGTGGCTGTGGTGCAACTGGCTGTGGTGCTCACTGCAGCCTCGACCTCCCAAGCAATCCGCTCACCTCTGCCTCCTGAGTAGCTGGGACTATAGGCGTGGGCCACCATGCCTGGCTAATTTAAAAAAAAAAATTATGTAGAGATGAAGTCTTGCTGTGTTGCCAGGGCTGGTCTCATTTTTGAAATTGCCAGTTTCATTTTTGAAATTGGCAGTGTAGGTCTTTTTTTGGGTCAGTCTTGCTAGAAGTTGGTGAATTTTATTGATCTTTTCAAAGAACTAGCTTTTTACTGTTTGTTTTCTGTTGTAAATGTTATTTATATCTTCCCTTTTGTTTGCTATTGGTTTATATTGCTCAACTTTTATCAGTTACTTAAGATGGTAGCTTAGGTTGTTGAGTTTTTGAGAATTTGTTTTATGGCTCTATTTTAGATGTGTTTGATGGGAACTTGAAAAAAGTATGTGTTCTGTTGGGTGGAATATTGTATAAGTGTTTATTAGATACTATTGATTGATGATGTTGTTGAATTCTTCTATATCCTTGTTTGTTCTCTGTCTACTGTTTTATCAACCATTGAGAGACAGGTGTTGAAATCTTCAGTTACAATGTGGATTTTTCTCTTTCTCCTTTCAGTACTGTCATGTTTTGCAGTTCTGTTGTTGGTGCATTCTACATTTAGTATTGCTATGTCTTTGGAATTGACTCTTTTTTCATTACATCATCTTTTTTCAAACTTTTACTTTTAATCTATATTATCATTGAGTAAGTTTCTTGTAGATGATATAGTTGGGTCATATATTTTTAAAATATATTCTGCCTATGTCTTTTAACTGGTGTATTTAGACCATTTATATTTAAGCCTTAATATCAGTTATTATTTTAAGTCTGCCATTTTTCTTTTTGTCTTTTTCATTTCTCTCTGAGTTTTTTCCCCTCTAACTTTCTGGGTTATGTGAATGGTTTTTAGAATTCCATTTTTATTTATCTATATTAACTCATTTGTCTACTGTATTATCAGCATTTTACAATATTTTTTTTTTCTTCAGAAATAAGATCTTGCTCAGTCACCCAGGCTGGAGTGCAGTGGCACAGTCTTAGCTCTCTGAAGCCTGAAACTCCTGGCCTCAAGCAATCCTCCTGCTTCAGCCTCCCGAGTAGCTAGGACTATGGGCGTGCACCACCACACTTAGCTAATTTCTTTAATTTTTGTAGAGGTGGGGATCTTGCTATGTTCCTCAGGCTGGTCTTAAACTCCTGGCCTGAAGTGATTCCCCTGCGTTGCCCTCCCAAAGCGCTGGGATTACAGACACAAGCCATTTAAGTGAAATTTAGAATGCTTCCTTCTCTTTACATCATTTAATTCTTTTCCATTTATAATTGTCTTAAATATTTATTTATATTTGAGAACCATATCAGGTTTTTTGTTCTTCAACCATCAAACACAATTTAGAAAACCCAAAAGGAAAAGGAGAGTATTGTATTGACTCACTTTGCATTTTCTGTTGTTCTTCCTTACTGATAAATTCAAATCTTCTTAATTTTTTGTTTCGAAAACTTTCTTTAACCATTCTTTTAGAGCAGGTCTGCTGTTAACAGATTCTCCTATTTTTTCTTTATCTGAGCATGGCCTCATTTCTTCTTTATTTCTGAGGGATATATTCACTGAATATAGGATTCTGGCTTCACAGTTACTTTCTTTCAACACTTGACAAATGTTTTTGCTCCCTCTTTGGCCTCCATAGTTTCTGATGAGAAATCTGCTGTCGCTGGAATTGTTTGTCCTTTTTAGGTAAGATGTTCTTTCTGTCTTAATGCTTTCAGGATTGTTTTCTTTGCCTTTAGTTTTCAGATTGAGCAGGAGTGTATTTAGTTTGAGGTTTGAGTGTGATATGACTTGATGTGGATTTCTCTGGGTTTGTCTTGTTTGGGGTTCACTGACATTCTTGAATCTGTAGTAGATTGATGTTTTGTCCCAGGTTTGGAAAGTTTTCAGCCATTACTCAAATTGTTTTTCAGCCCTGCTCTCTTCCCTCATTTTGGGGCTCTGATTATATGAATGTTAGATCGTTTGTTTGGTCCCCAGGACTGTCTTTTTTCTTTTTTCTTTTTGTTTAGATTGGGTAATTTCTATTGTACTGTCTTTAAATTTACTGACTCTTGACCCTCTCCTCTTTTGGTATTGAACCCATCAATTGAGTTTTTTATTTGGGTTATAATAGTATATTTTAGTTATAAAACTTCCAGTTCATTCTAAGTATGTTTGTGTTCATTGAAGCATTTTTATATTCCTGCCTTAAATCTATGTCAGATCTGACATCCGTGTTATCTCAGTGTTGATATCTGTTGATTATCTTTTTAAAGCTGATTTTTGTCTTTCTAAAGTTGATTTTTATGATTCTTGGTATGAAGAGTGATTTTTGATTGAAACCTGGGTATTTTGGGTATTACGAGACTCTGGACCTTATTTAGATCTTCTCTTACAGCAGGCTTTCTCTGATACCTTTTCATCTGGGGAAGGGAGGCGCATTGTGTTGTGACAGGTTGGGGTGGAAGTCCAGGTTCCCCACTCGGTTGACTTGGTGTTGGTGCTTCATTACTGCTCAGTGGGGGTGGGAGTTAAGGCTCTCCGTAGGCCTCAGCTGATACCACTCTAGCTGGGAAGGGCCAGGATGCCTAATTACTGCCCCCCTAGTGGTCTCCATTGACACTGTGGGTAGTTGGTGGCTTTACCAGTGAGTGGCTATGAATGTCCTAACTCGATTAGGCCTCCTCTGATACCACCCTAGCCCGAGAGGAGGAGGGTCACCCCGTTGCTATAAGAGGTATGGGGAGAGTCATGGGATAGGCACTTGGGGTGCTTAGTTACAACCTGAGCATGGGTTTTTCACTGGGCTTTTGCTGGTTCAAGTGGAGATGGGTCCACAGATTTTTCTAGGGTGCTTGGCTGGAGTAGAGCATTGTCATCTGAAAATTTTGTCTTGTTAGGCTGCTACATTTTTTGGTTCCTTGGCTAGAAAGGGTAGGCTTTTGTTGTTGTTGTTTTTGTTGTCTTCACTCATTAGCATTTCTGAGTTGCTGCCTTCTCTCGCATCCAGTCTGGTATACATAAGGCAAAAGAAAACCCAGGAAACTCAACAGTTATCGTTATGTTCCAAGGTTTCTAACTTGTTTGCCTTTTCTCTACCTTTCCAAGTCTTATGTTTGCTTTGTGTATGATACTCAGACTTTTAAGCAGACGGATAGGAAAAAAATACATCTGCTCTATTGTTCCAGCAGCAGAAGTAAAAAGCCATTAGGTTTTTAAAATTTCTGCTCTTAGAACTTAGATCTCTGGAAAGGATTTCTGAATTTTAGGTGGTAGGCTGAACTGGAATATATTGGTGGTCTCAAATCTGACTCTGCATTGGAATCACTAGGAGAATGTTAGAAAAATAGATTTCCTAGACCTCACCTTAAGAAATTCTAAATCTGGCACAAGGCCCTGGGAATTGGTAGTTCTAAAAAGCTCTTAGTACATGATTTTGAAGTGCAGCCATCCATTAGCTCTGGCAACATCTTTTTACCTCACTTTGCTTTAGTTGTTCCATCTAGGGACTCCAGTACTTAAAAATTCTTTACCGGTGCAGTTAGTAAGAAGCACTTGAAGAGCTTTTTTTTAGTTCTTCTGCTTTGGCCTTTCTCTTACAGACTGAATCAGTAGGGGCTGAGATGAGTCTTTCGAGAAAACTCCATAGACTATTGATCCAATTTTGCATTTAGCCAAGAGTCATCACACTAGGTGGTTTCTAAGGTCCTTTACAGTTAAAAACTTGAATAACAGATGTCATATAGCACTAGGATTTAAAAAGTCTAAATAAAAAAGGTAGAGAAGAAAAAAGAATGTGTTGTCTCCTCCCTAATCTTCAAGTGGCCATACTATTAAATTATTTAAATGCCTGTGAACCCCACAGGGCTGCCACCACTGTTCACTTACACGAGGATTTCTGAATCCTGGTGCTATTTAGTTTAGGCCAGATAATTCCTTTTTTGAAGGGGGTTTCCTGTGCATTATAAGATGTTTAGTAGCATCTCTGGCCTCTACTCATTAGAGCACAGACACATTGCCAAATGTCCCTTAGTGGGCAAGCTACTGACCTAGATAATAATATGAATAGTGCCCACAGTTTTGCAATTTTTTCTCGTTGTATTCTTTACTACTTACTGCTTAGGTGTGTGCATACAAATTTTATTTTATAGGATAGGAAAAGTATAAGTTTGAAGCCTATTTCAATCCTGTCCCCATATCAGTGTCTTGATGTTAAACAACTGCTTTACTTGCCTTCAATTGCCCTATTTATAACCTGAGTTCTAAGGCCATTTATGTGAGTTCATCAAATTTCCTAAGATACCTGTTGAGTATCTACTGTGTGGCACAGATACTGGATGAAGGAATAATACTTAATAAGGTAAAGGAAACCACCTGTGATTAGAATTGAAATGGGAAACTGCAAACTAGTGAAGTAAGCAAGAGCCAGATTAATGCCGGATTATGAAAAGCCATGTATTCTAATTCTGTATGTTTGTAATTATACCTTTGCTGTAAAACACTTCAAGTCTCTGGGTGTCAGAGTATCTAGAGCTGAACTTGGTTTAACTTGGAAGAGAAATGTTGACTTCCAAAATGAATATTTCAGAAAATGTGATTCTTTTGTATTATCGAATTCTGTTGATAATCAGATTTCTTGTCCTTAAGTATGGGCATTGAGTGTAAATATAAATGAATGTACATCACTGTACTTGATAGAAGGATTAACCAGGTTCTAAGAGCTGTGAATTCCAAAACAATAGAAAAGCCTTGTTTTTACTTTGTAAGATTCAGTTCCACATTAACATTTCTTTTTCTCATTTCTCTCTCTGTTTTAGTCTTGTGAAAATGCCATTGTGTGCTGGAAACCTGGCAAGATGGAAGATGATATAGATAAAATTAAACCCAGTGAGTCTAATGTGACTATTCTTGGGCGATTTGATTACAGCCAGTGTGACATTTGGTACATGAGGTTTTCTATGGATTTCTGGCAAAAGGTATCAACGTACTTTTACATTTTGAAATGATCTGACTTATGAAAGACCATTGTAATTCTAGCTTTTTCTGTTGTGTCCATGTTCTTTTTCCTTGACAAATCTACCCTGATGTTTTGTATTGATTATTTTGCCCTTTGATGTTATTCATCAAATACTTTGGTGTTACTCATTCTGCTTTTGTGGCTCTGCATATGATCTGCAGTGCTTACTTTAAATTAAATTGGCAGTTAGGTATCAATGGTGGAAATTAGGTATTTATGTTCCATAACATAAACATTACCATAACATTACTAAGACTTAATGTTTTAGTAATTAGATTGTCAATCTACGTATATAACTGTTCCCTAGAGAAAAATCAGGATAGAAGACAGACAAAATATTAGTTACCTAAAAATTTAAAGAAATATATTGTTAGGATTTTGTGGTAACAAATTACTTGGGTATTTATTTCCGTAAGAAAACTTTGGAAGAGCTTTCCACAGCTTTTGCTGTATTTCTTGAAGGCAGAAGAAAAAGTAAGTACCATGCTAACAACGTAAATTTGTAAGGCCCTTCATAAATTTTGCAAAATGCCTTCTTACTTGCTCAAGACACTTGTGATGTATTAATTGGTCTTATTCATATTTACAAATCAGAAGTATAAGACCCAAAGAAATAGTCAAGAGCACAGAGGCTGGAACTGAGCTTTTTCTGAAACAAGAAAGCTGTCTGAGGATTCCTCCAGTGCTTTAGAACCTGGTAATTTTATTAATTTGATGTTTTTAAAAATATGTTTATACAGATGCTTGCATTGGGCAATCAAGTTGGCAAACTTTATGTTTGGGATTTAGAAGTAGAAGATCCTCATAAAGCCAAGTAAGTGTTTAGAAATTTCTGTTCAAAATTTCAGGCTTTTTCTCCACAATTGTATGCCTATGTAGAAAAGATCATTTATATTTGCAGTGCCATCCTTAAGTCATTTTTAACATTTACGGTTTTCAGAGTTGAAGTTATTTTTTATTCCAATAATTTTTTTCCTAAGTACCTTGGTGACAAGTTATTTCTCATTTTTATACAAATTATATAGTGCTTGTTGAACTTAAAATATATCCAAATTTTATAAAATTTGAGACTGACTCTTAGTGAAGTAAATTCTGGTTTTAAATGCTTTTCATATGAGTTGGAACATCTGCTTATTTTCTAATCCACTGTTTTAGGGTAGACACTGACAACGTTATGTGTGGTCTTTAACCTGTTGTCATGTTTTTTTCCCTAGATGTACAACACTGACTCATCATAAATGTGGTGCTGCTATTCGACAAACCAGTTTTAGCAGGGATAGCAGCATTCTTATAGCTGTTTGTGATGATGCCAGTATTTGGCGCTGGGATCGACTTCGATAAAATACTTTTGCCTAATCAAAATTAGAGTGTGTTTGTTGTCTGTGTAAAATAGAATTAATGTATCTTGCTAGTAAGGGCACGTAGAGCATTTAGAGTTGTCTTTCAGCATTCAATCAGGCTGAGCTGAATGTAGTGATGTTTACATTGTTTACATTCTTTGTACTGTCTTCCTGCTCAGACTCTACTGCTTTTAATAAAAATTTATTTTTGTAAAGCTCTGTGTTTAGTTATTTTCATTGTGGTGAAAAAAAATTAAAAGTAATAAAATCATGCCTTATCTTTTTATAATGCTTGTTTTTTGTAGTTCTCTTAACCAGAGAAAGTTTTATAATACAGAGATTAAGTATAGGCTCTAGAACTAAACTGAATTCAAATCTTGGCTCTGCTACTACATGACCTTGGATAAACAACTTCTCAATGCTTGGTTCCTTGTGTATAAAACAGAGATAATACTACTTGCCTCAGGGTTATTGTGAGGATCAAATGATTCGTTATGTGTGAGGCAGTTAGAACAGTATTGACATATAATAAGCCCTAAATATATTTTAAGTGTTTATAATTATTGGAGATTATATTTCCTATGGTTTTATATTTTTTAATGTTTTCTTATGTAATGGTTTCATAAGTAATATTTAAAATTCTACAGAGTTAGAACCTATGATAATGTTTAACTGTAACCTTTCTTTATAGTTTAAAAAAATATTATTGCCGTTAGATTTGCAACTAGGCCATTGGTAACCTTACAGGAGATGTCATTAGAGCAAAGGAGGAGAGGATATAGAAGCTTAAATTTAGTGGGTTGGATCATGAAAGAGATGGCAAGTATGTTCATGTAGTGAGTTGTTGCCCCTTTTCTAGAAAGTTGTTACTGGCTAAGAGAGATTAAGTAGATTGAGATCATAAGGTTGGGAATAGTTGGTTATTTTGTCTCCAACATAAGGCACATTGCATTTATTTGTGGGCAAAAATTCCCTAAAGAGTGAAGACCAAGATCACATGTGGAGGGTTTAACTTGAAGCAGAGGAGTGAAGAAAGCCTGAATGATCATAAAGCTAAGGTTGGAGGTGAAATGAGGCGAGCCAGAGAAAAATACAAAATGCTGAATTTTGTCGGGTTTTTAAGAAGATTCCTGAACCTTGTTTCTATAAATATGTTTATTTTTAAAGTTTGATTTTGATATCTTGTACAGTATTTGAAACACTGCCCCTTCTTGAGCTATCTCTGAAGATTTTTACTTCCCTGGTAATAGTATAATGCTTAAGTCTGAGTAAACAGGAAAACTAACTGCCTTTTACTGTCTGCGTCCAATGGACCCTTCAATTGTTTTTTAGAAATTTAAATAGGAACTTTAAGAAGTAAACCTTTATAGCAAGTAAATTCTTATGTACAGACATCAAAAGACGAGGAATACTGGCATAGCCTTTTAGCAAAATGAGATTTCCTAGGTTCTTCTTGCAAAATACTGCATGATGAAATCCTTCCTGTTGCATGATTAACTAGGTGAGAATGTCATCTTTCCTTTTGGTTCTTAGAAATGTATTATTCACTACTCCATTCTTGAGGTTAGTTTTAATTTTTTTGGAGACAATCTCACTCTTTTGCCCAGTCTGGAGTGTAGTGGTGCCGTCTCAGGTCTCGCTGCAACCTCTGCCTCCCAGGCTTAAGTGATTCTCGTGTCTCAGCCTCCCAAGTAGCTTGGATTACGGGTGTGTGCCACCATGCCCAGCTAATTTTTGTATTTTTAGTAGAGACGGAGTTTCACCATGTTGGCTAGGCTAGAATATTGAGTGTTATAAAGTTAGTGCAGATGGGCTGGGTGCGGTGGCTCAACGCCTGTAATCCCAGCACTTTGGGAGGCGTGGGTGGGTGGATCACGAGGTCAGGAAATCGAGACCATCCTGGCTAACACAGTGAAACCCAGTCTCTACTAAAAATACAAAAAAAAAAAAAATTTGGCGTGGTGGCGGGCGCCTGTAGTCCAGCTGCTTGGGAGGCTGAAGCAGGAGAATGACATGAACCCAGGAGGTGGAGCTTGCAGTGAGCCGAGATCTTGCCACTACATTCCAGCCTGGGCAACAGAGCCAGACTCTGTCTTAAAAAAAAAAAAAAAAGTGCAGATAATGAAAGGTCCAGGAGTGAACTCACAGGCCAGTTATCAGCCACATTCTTTATACTCTTATTTTTGCCCCCTCCCCTTTCCCTGAAATACTGAGGAAGTAACATCTCTTTTCCTAATGGATGCTATCCAGAGGGCCCCAGTCACCAGTTATCTCATTAGCCTACAAAAACATTCTTTTCACTCAAGTGATCTCAAGGTTCTTAGAAGTTGTATCAGGAAATGGAAATCAAGAAGAAATTATATTCTCAAGGTTCTTAGAAGTTGTATCAGGAAATGGAAATCAAGAAGAAATTGTTTTTAATTGACAATTGTATATATTTATAGGGTACAATGTGATGCTTTATACGTGTATACAATGTAGAATGAGCAAATTGGGTTAATATATCCATCACTTTGTTCCTCAAAGGAAAAGCCTCCAACTTTTCACTATTGAGTATGATGTTAGTTATTGGCTTGTCACACATGGC
The DNA here is from genome assembly GCF_008728515.1 of Papio anubis. NCBI lineage: Eukaryota > Metazoa > Chordata > Mammalia > Primates > Cercopithecidae > Papio > Papio anubis. The sequence goes on along the minus strand of NC_044987.1, from coordinate 47,838,361 downwards.
CTTTATTGGGTTGAGGAACATTCATTCCTTCTATACCTATTTTGTTGGGGGTTATCATGAAAGGGTGTTGAATTTTGTCAAATGCTTTTTCTGCATCTATTGAGATAATGTACAGTTTTTGTCCTTCATTCTGTTCATATGGTGAATCACATTTATTGATGTGCATATGTTCAAACATCCTTGCTTCCCAGGGATAAATCTCACGTGGTCATGGCAGATGATTCTTTTAATGTATTGCTGAAGATGATGGTTTGCTAGTATTTTGTTGAGTATTTTTGTATTTATGTTCATCAGGGATATTGTTTCTGCTAGTGTCCTTGGTCTGGCTTTGGTATCAGGCTGATACTGGCCTTGTAAGATGAGTTGGGAAGTATTCCGTGCTCTTCATTTTTGGGAAGAATGTGAGCATTGGCATTAATTCTTTAAATGTTTAGTAGAAACAGAAAAGCCCAGTCTTGGGCTTTTGGGAGACTTTATTTGTTAACAGTTGTAATATTTCCTCTTCCATTTCTGATTTGAGTCCTTTTTTTCTTATTAAGTGTTATAAGGGTTTGTCAATTTTGTTTAGCTTTTTTTCTTTCATTTTTTTTGTTTTCTATTTCATTTATTTCTGCTCTGATCTTTGTTTTTTCCTTCCACTAACTTGAGGTTTAGTTTGTTCTTTTTCTAGTTCCTTGAGGTGTTTGAGGTTTGGGTTGTTGGTTTGCAATCTTTTTTAATGCTATAAACTTCTCTCTTAAAACTATTTTTACTGCATCTCATAAGTTTTGACATGTGTTTCCATTTTCCTTTGTCTCAAGGTATCTTTATATATGTTTTTAGAGTTGGGGTCTTGCTATATGTTGTTCAGGCTTAGAGTTCAGTGACTTCGCAGATGCAGTTATAGCTCTCACGGCAGCCTCGAACTCCTGGGCCCAAGTGATCCATTCCTGCCTCAGCTTCCCAAGTAGCTACGACTGTAGGCATGCATCACTTTGCCAGGCTTTCAAGAGATCTTTCAATTTCTCTTTTAGTTTCTTCTTTGACCGAATAATTATCCAGTGTATTTCTTACACAATGTCTTAGGAAGGATAAAACCAGCTTTGATATGTTGGCTATTATGTTTCTGAAAAGACAAGACAGGGTTGTTTTTCTAAACTCTATACTTGAAAGTTTCAAACATATAGAAGAGTGAAGAAAGTAGTGAATACGATGTACCAAGTCAAGCTTCAACAATTATCAGTACATAGCCAATACTGATTTATTTATACATCCACGCCAGATTGTTTTGAAGCACATCCCAGACTTCATTTTATCTGTAAAAATTTACTCTGTATTTCCAAGAAAGACTTTAAACAAAATATCAATACCATGCTCACACTTTAAAAAGTAATTTCTAAATTATATATGCAGTTTATTTAGAAGTATAAAGAAAAAAGTAAAAACTACCGTTTACTACCCAGAAATAATTGCTTTTTGTGATGGGATATACTTTGTGTGTGTAAGTTTAAAGAATTGTGATTGTCTGAATATATTGTTTATATGCTGCATTTTCAGATTCCCAGTAATTCTTAACAGATTATTCTGTTTGCATATCTTTTAATACATTTCCATGAATGTACCATTATCTAATGCCTTTGTTGGACATGTTCATTGCTTCCAGAGTTTTGCTATTATAGATAATATTTTGATTAACAGGCCAGTACACAAGTCTTTGTGTAACTCTCAGGCTCATTTTATAATTAGATAGGATATTTCTTTCTTATTAAGTTTGTACCAAATTACACTTGGGCCAACAGCATATGGTAGGCCCATTTCAGTTTTGTTGTTACTTGTTTCCTGTGTATTATCTCTGTAGATCAGGGTGCTTTTTCTGTAAAGAGCTAGATAGTACTATTTTAGGCTTTGCCATACAGTCTCATTGTAACTATTCAACTCTGCTGCTGTAGGGTGAAAGCAGCCATAGACAACTGAGTATGGCTGTGTACCAATAAACTTTACTAACCAAAACAGGCAGTGGCGGGGCATGGTGGCTCATGCTTGTAATCCCAGCACTCTGAGAGGCTAAGGTGGACAGATTGCTTGAGCCCAGGAGTTCGAGACCAGCCAGGCAACGTGGTGAAACCCCGCCTCTACTGCAAATACAAAAAAAATTAGCCAGGCATGGTGGTGCATGCCTATATTCCCAGCTACTTGGGAGGCGAGGCAGAAGTTAAGAAAAGGACAACAAACAACAGGCAGTTGGCTAGATTCTGTCCACAAGCCATAGTTTGATAACTCCTTCAGTGGATACTAGTTACTAAACAAAGCAAAACAAAGTAAGACTGAAGGAGGCCCCTAAAGTTATTGAAGATTTAAGTCAACCGAATAGTTTACAATCAAAGATCACCAGATAGACAATGAAGCAAGTTCTATGGCTGAGAGTTGAAACAACAACAATAATAATAATAATAGTTAGACCACCAAAGACTTTAGATATTGCAATTTTCAGATAATATAAAACAGCCACCTTATTTTAAAATTGCAACTCTCCCTCTCTGTACTTTCTCCTTGTTATTCTCCATTTCAATTACCACCTACTATACTGCATAATTTGCTTATTTGGTTTATTGTATTTCTTCTGCTACTGTGATGTAGTCTATATAACAGCAGGGTTTTTATTTCACTGGTATAACCCCAGCACCTAGAGCAGTGTCTTTCACGTAACAGGGGTCCAATAACTATTGGTTGAATAAATGAAACAGAATTAGACAGTCATAAAAATAAGGAAACAGAGGCTATGATGACTGACAAGGTGAATATGAGAGGGAAACAAATAGAACTTTTTGAAATGAAAAATACATTTGTTGAAGTAAAAAATTCAACTGACGGGTTAGACAGGTTAGTCACAGCTGAATAGAGATTAGTGAATTGGAGGTGATCTTTAGAAATTACCTAGAATGTGGCACAGAGAATCAAGAAAATGTAGAATATGAGAGGTTAAGAAATAGGATAAACTGAAAAGATCTAACATTTAATTGGAGATTAATATTTAACTGGAGATCCAGAAAAACAAAAAAAGAATGAAGTGACGGCAATATTTGAAGAGGTAATTATCTTACTTGCTACCAGGATACTTGAGTGCCATGTGGGCATGTATGATAGAGCTAGGAGAAATGGCAGGTGGTTCTGGCATCTTCCTTACCATCATGTCTCCCACTTTGCAGTCTTGGCTGCTGATGCGCCAGTCTGCTTCAGTCTCTACCAAGCCCAAAACTTCACCCTCTATCAGGTCTTGAGGAAAAGCAGCTTCCACAGTTTATTTCAAGCTGGATGAGGATCCAATTGATGCCATATCCCTGTTGTAGCCTTTTGTGGTGAGACAAGGCTCTCATCAGGACAGCAGGTTTTTCAAAGCCTTCTACACTGATGTGAAGGACAGTACGATGTGGAAGTTCCTGGGTTTTGCTTTTGGACAATGGGAACCAAGGGTGGCATCCCCACACTCCATAGTGTAGGGCCTGACACGATCTAAACTCCCTCCTCCAGTAATCATTCATCAAGAGTTTCAGTGTTGTGATAACCCATGAGTTCTCCACATAGTGGCACATCATGGAGCTCATTTCCTTCCTGGATTACAACTGTACCTTAGACAGTGAGGGCTCTTTTGGAAGTGCACACCTAGCTGACCTGCCCTCCAACTCAAAAGTGTACAAGACCTGTTCAGCAGAGGTGTTAAGCACCCCCACACTCAATGTCCATTCAGGCCAAAAGTATGCTCTTTGCCCCAAGGGAACCAAAGTCATGATGACTATGCCAGAGCTTGGGTAAAGGATACAGTGCGGATTCTTGGATTTCAGAACAAAGTCTTCCTGGAGCCCCCTGTACTTCATGAAGCCTGTCTCCAGCTGGTTGTCAAAGAAACGTAGATTAATTCAAGAGGAACACAGGATGCTATTGGTCCTGTTTCTAGTCCTGAAGACAAGGTCAGCTATGTAATTTCCAGGGCCCAGTGCAAAATGAAAAGGCAAACTCCTTGGGCCAGATGTGGTGGTTCATGCCTGTAATCCCAGCACTTTGGGAGGCCGAGGTGGGTGGATCATCTGAGGTCAGGAGTTTGAGACCAGCTTGGCCAACATGGTGAAACCTCGTCTCCACCAAAAATACAAAACTTAGCTAGGCATGATGGCATGTACCTATAATCACAGCTACTCAGGAGGCTGAAACATGAGAATCACTTGAGCCCGTGAGGCAGAGGTTGTGGTGAGCTGAGATTGCGCCACTGCACTCCAGCCTGGGCAACAGAATGAGACTCCGTCTCAAAAACAAAAACAGAAAAGGCTGGGAGAGGTGGTTCATGCCTGTAATCACAGCACTTTGGGAGGCCAAGGCAGGAGGACTGCTTGAGCTCAGGAGTTTGCGACCAGCCTACGCAACATAGCAAGACCCTGTCTCTACAAAATATTTTAAAATTAGCTGGGTGTGGTAGTGTGCACCTGTTGTCCCAGCTACTGGGGAGGCTAAGGTGGGAGTATCACTGGAGCCCAGGAGGCTGAGGCTGCAGTGAGTTGTGATCACACCACTGCAATCCAGCCAGGGTGACAGAGCAAGACCCTATCTCAAAAGAAAAGAAAAAAAAAAAAAGGAAAAATTAGGTTAAAGGTACTAATTATAAAGCTTTTTCCATTCTTTAACAATTTCTCAACTGGTCATGGTTTTAAATTTTGCTATTTAATGCCATTCTAAGTAAAGTTAAATTGTTAGCATGAATTTTAGTATTCATTTTCATATTGTGTAATGATCATTTTATTTTTTTGAGACAGTTTCCCTCTTGTTGCCCAGGCTGGAGTGCAGTGGTGTGATTTCAGCTCACTGCAACTTGTGCCTTCCAGTTTCAAGTGATTCTCCTGCCTCAGCCTCCCGAGTAGTTGGGATTACAGCTGTGTGCCACCACGCCCAGCTAATTTTTGTATTTTTAGTAGAGATGGGGTTTCACCATGTTGGCCAGGCTGGTCTTGAACTCTTGACCTCAAGTGATCCACCCACCTTGCCTCCCAAAGTGCTGGGATTACAGGTGTGAGCCACCACGCCTGGTGTAATGATCATTTTAAATACAAACATAAGAGCCTTTACCTCTTATGTGAAATACTAGAAATTACAAAATTGGTATTTGTCTTATACACACAAATATTTTGTTCTTACCAGGGGAGGGGAAACACTGCACAAAAGTAACTCAACTTTTATTTGAGACAAAGTCTCACTCTGTCGCCCAGACTGGAATGCAGTGGTGAAATCTCGGCTCACTGCAACCTCCACCTCTCAGGTTCAAGCGATTCTCCTGTCTCAGCCTCCCGAGTAGCTGGGATTACAAGTGTGTGCCACCACAGCCAGCTGATTTTTTTTTTTCGTATGATTAGTACAGATGGGGTTTCGCCATGTTGGCCAGGCTGTCTGGAACTCCTGGCCTCAAGTGATCCTCCTGCCTCAGCCTCCCAAAGTGCTGTGATTACAGGTGTGAACCACTGTGCCTGGCTGAGATGACAAATAGGATGAAGTTTGGAGTGTTTAGAAGAAAAAAATGGGGTGAGAAAGGAATAAGATGTGGCTTTGAGTATATCATCTACTACAAAATACTGGAAAAAGGCTGGTAGAAACTCAGTGACTTTAAGGAATGCAGCTCCTCGCCAGCAACAGAACAAAGCTGGATGGAGAATGACTGACGAGTTGAGAGAAGGCTTCAGATGATGAAACTTCTCCAAGCTAAAGGAGGAAGTTCGAACCCATTGCAAAGAAGCTGAAAACCTTGAAAAAAGATTTGACGCATGGCTAACTAGAATAACCAGTGTAGAGAAGTCCTTAAATGACCTGATGGAGCTGAAAACCATGGCATGAGAACTACATGACAAATGCACACGCTTCAGTAGATGATTCGATCAAGTGGAAGAAAGGGTATCAGTGATTAAAGATCAAAATGAATGAAATGAAGCAAGAAGAGAGGTTTAGAGAAAACAGTAAAAAGAAACAAAGCCTCCAAGAAATATGAGACTATGTGAAACGACTAAATCTACATCTGATTGATGTACCTGAAAATGATGGGGAGAATGGAACCAAGTTGGAAAACACTCTGCAGGATATTATCCAGGAGAACTTCCCCAACCTACCAAAGCAGGCCAACATTCAAATTCAGGAAATACAAATAATGCCACAAAGATGCTCCTTGAGAAGAGCAACTCCAAGACACATAATTGTCAGATTCACCAAAGTTGAAATGAAGGAAAAAATGTTAAGGGCAGCCAGAGAGAGAGGTTGGCTTACCCACAAAGGGAAGCCCATCAGATTAACAGCGGATCTCTTGGCAGAAACTATAAGCCAGAAGAGTGGGGGCCAATATTCAACGTTCTTAAAGAAAATAATTTTCAACCCAGAATTTCATATCCAGCCAAACTAAGTTTCATAAGTGAAGGAGAAATAAAATCCTTTACAGACAAGCAAATGCTGAGAGATTTCGTCACCCCCAGACCTGCTCTACAAGAGATCCTGAAGGAAGCACTAAACATGGAAAGGAACAACTGGTACCAGCCACTGCAAAAACATGCCAAACTGTAAAGATCATCGATGCCACGAAGAAACTGCATCAACTAACAAGCGAAATAACCAGTTAACATCATAATGACATGATCAAATTCACACATAACAATGTTAACCTTAAATGTAAATAGGCTAAATGCTCCAATTAAAAGACACAGACTGGCAAATTGGATAAAGAGTCAAGACCCATCAGTATGCTGTATTCAGGAGACCCATCTCATGTGCAGAGACACACATAGGCTCAAAATAAAGAGATGGAGGCAGATCTACCAAGCAAATGGAAAACAAAAAAAAAGCATGGGTGGCAATCCTAGTCGCTGATAAAACAGACTTTAAAGCAACAAAGATCAAAAGAGACAAGGCCATTACATAATGGTAAAGGGATCAATTCAACAACAAGACCTAACTATCCTAAAGATATATGCACCCAATACAGGAACACCCAGATTCATAAAGCAAGTCCTTAGAGACCTACAAAGAGACTTAGACTCCCACACAATAATAATGGAAGACTTTAACACCTCACTGTCAACATTAGACAGATCAACGAGACAGAAAGTTAACAAGGATATCCAGGACTTGAACTGAGCTCTGGACCAAGTGGACCTAATAGACATCTACAGAACTCTCCACCCCAAATCAACAGAATATACATTCTTCTCAGCACCACATCGCACTTATTCCAAAACTGACCACATAATTGGAAGTAAAGCACTCAGCAAATGTAAAAGAACAGAAATTATAACAAACTGTCTCTCAGACCACAGTGCAACCAAACTAGAACTCAGGATTATGAAACTCACTCAAAACCGCTCAACTACATAGAAACTGAACAACCTGCTCCTGAATGACTACTGGGTACATAACAAAATGAAGGCAGAAATAAAGAAGTTCTTTGAAACCAATGAGAACAAAGATACAACATACCAGAATCTCTGGGATACATTTAAAGCAGTGTGTAGAGGGAAATTTATAGCACTAAATATCCACAAGAGAAAGCAGGAAAGATCTAAAATCGACACTGTAACATCACAATTAAAAGAACTAGAGAAGCAAGAGAAAACACATTCAAAAGCTAGCAGAAGGCAAGAAATAACTAAGATCAGAGCAGAACTGAAGGAGATAGAGACACAAAAAACCCTTCAAAAAATCAATGAATGCAGGAGCTGGTTTTTTTGAAAAGATCAACAAAATTGATAGACTGCTAGCAAGACTAATAAGAAAAGAGAGAAGAATCAAATAGACGCAATAAAAAATGATACAGGGGATATCACCACCAATCCCACAGAAACACAAACTACCATCAGAGAATACTATAAACACCTCTACACAAGTAAACTAGAAAATCCAGAAAAAATGGATAAATTCCTGGACACATACACTCTCCCAAGACTAAACCAGGAAGAAGTTGAATCCCTGAATAGACAAATAGCAGGCTCTGAAATTGAGACAATAATTTATAGCCTACCAACCAAAAAAAGTCTAGGACCAGATGGATTCACAGCCGAATTCTAGCAGAGGTACAAAGAGGAGCTGGTACCATTCCTTCTGAAACTATTCCAGTCAATAGAAAAAGAGGGAATTCTTCCTAATTTATTTTATGATGCCAACATCATCCTGATACCAAAGCCTGGCAGAGATACAACAAAAAAAGAGAATTTTAGATCAATATTCCTGATGAACATCGATGCAAAAATCCCCAATAAAATACTGGCAAACCGAATCCAGCAGCACATCAAAAAGTGTATCCACCACGATCAAGTTGGCTTCATCCCTGGGATGCAAGGCTGGTTCAACATATGCAAATCAATAAACATAATCCAGTATATAAACAGAACCAAAGACAAAAACCACATGATTATCTCAATATATGCAGAAAAGGCCTTTGACAAAATTCAACAGCCCTTCATGCTAAAAATTCTCAATAAATTAGGTATTGAAGGGACATACCTCAAAATAATAAGAGCTATTTATGACAAACCCATAGCCAATATCATACTGAATGGGCAAAAACTGGAAGCATTCCCTTTGAAAACTGGCACAAGACAGGGATGCCCTCTCTCACCACTCCTATTCAACATAGTGTTGGAAGTTCTGGCCAGGGCAGTCAGGCAAGAGAAAGAAATAAAGGGTATTCAATTAGGAAAAGAGGAAGTCAAATTGTCCCTGTTTGAAAGTGACGTGATTGTATGCTTAGAAAACCCCATCAGCTCAGCCCAAAATTTCCTTAAGCTGATAAGCAACTTCAGCAAAGTCTCAGGATATAAAATCAATGTCCAAAAATCACAAACATTCTTATACACCAATAACAGAGAAACAGCCAAATCATGAGTGAACTCCCATTCACAATTGCTTCAAAGAGAATAAAATACCTAGGAATCCAACTTACAAGGGATGTGAAGGACCTCTTCAAGGAGAACTACAAAGCACTGCTCAACGAAATAAAAGGACTCAAACAAATGGAAGAACATTCCGTGCTCGTGGATAGGAAGAATCAATATTGTGAAAATGGCCATACTGCCCAAGGTAATTTATAGATTCAATGCCATCCCCATCAAGCTACCAATGACTTTCTTCACAGAATTGGAAAAAACTACTTTAAAGTTTATATGGAACCATAAAAGTGCCTGATTGCCAACACAATCCTAAGCAAAAAGAACAAAACTGGAGGCATCACGCTACCTGACTTCAAACTATACTACAAGGCTACAGTAACCAAAACAGCATGGTACTGGTACCAAAGCAGAGATATAGACTAATGGAACAGAATAGAGCCCTCAGAAATAATACCACACATCTACAACCACTTTGACAAACCTGACAAAACTTTGACAAACCTGACAAAAACAAGAAATGGGGAAAGGATTCCCTATTTAATAAATGGTGCTGGGAAAACTGGCTAGTCATATGTAGAAAGCTGAAACTGGATCCCTTTCTTACACCTTATACAAAAATTAATTCAAGATGGATTAAAGACTTAAATGTTAGACCTAAAACCATAAAGACCCTAGAAGAAAACCTAGGCGAAACCTAGGCAATACCATTCAGGACATAGGCACGGGCAAGGAATTCATGTCTAAAACACCAAAAGCAATGGCAACAAAAGCCAGAATTGACAAATGGGATCTAATTAAACCAAAGAGCTTCTGCACAGCAAAAGACACTACCATCAGAGTGAACAGGCAACCTACAGAATGGGAGAAAATTTTTACCATCTACCCATCTGACAAAGGGCTGATATCCAGAATCTACAAAGAACTCAAAGAAATTTACAAGAAAAAAACAACCCCATCAAAAAGTGGGCAAAGGATATGAACAGACACTTTTCAAAAGAAGACATTTATGCAACCAACAGACACATGAAAAAATGCTCATCATCACTGGCCATCAGAGAAATGCAAATCAAAACCACAATGAGATACCATCTCACGCCAGTCAGAATAGCGATCATGAAAAAGTCAGGAAACAACAGGTGCTGGAAAGGATGTGGAGAAATAGGAACACTTTTACACTGCTGGTGGGACTGTAAACTAGTTGAACCATTGTGGAAGACAGTGTGGCAATTCCTCAAGGATCTAGGACTAGAAATACCATTTGACCCAGCCATCCCATGACTGGGTATATACCCAAAGGATTATAAATTGTGCTACTATAAAGACATGTGCACATGTATGTTTAATGCGGCACTATTCACAATAGCAAAGACTTGGAACAAACCCAAATGTCCATCAATGACAGACTGGATTAAGAAAATGTGGCACATATACACCATGGAATACTATGCAGCCATAAAAAAGGATGAGTTCATGTCCTTTGTAGGGACATGGATGAAGCTGGAAACCATTATTCTGAGCAAACTATCGCAAGAACAGAAAACCAGACACCACATGTTCTCACTCATAGGTGTGATTTGAACAGTGAGAACACTTGGGACACAGGAAGGGCAACATCACACACTGGGGCCTCTTGTGGGGTGGGGGGAGAGGGGGAGGGATAGCATTAGGAGATATACCTAATGTAAATGAGGAGTTAATGGGTGCAGCACACCAACGTGGCACATGTATACATGTGTAACAAACCTGCACGTTGTGTACATGTACCCTGGAACTTAAAGTACAATAACAACAACAATAAAAAGAAACTCAGTGATTTTAAAGTTATCTTTAAGCAAATTCTGAGAAAGGCAAAAATCTAAAGAAATGATGGTCACTTTTCCAGAAGTGCTTGAAGAATTAAAATGCTCCCTTGAGGCAAAGGGGACAGTCATTCTGCTTAATTGCATCTTCAGGCTTGAACAAGGTATCATTTAGGACAGTAGGTCTTAAATGTTTTTTAATGCGACCTACAGTAAGAAATAGACTATACATAATACCCCAATCA